>NC_051047.1:18250524-18850524 GCF_904848185.1 Acanthopagrus latus
AGGGAACACGTACAGAGAAACGCAAACATGATGAAATTTAGCTCCAAGGGCTAAACTTCAAAAGATCAAAACTGAAAAAAAAAAGTATTTGAAGTACAGGTATAGAATATTGCAAGGTCAAGTGATTTTTTTTGTTTTGTTGAGAAAATCTTTGACATGAACTTAGCAAAATTCTGGATTCTGGGTAGGTTGGCGTGGCATGCTGCTGTCACAGTCACTGCTGGGGTAGCAGCGTATTTCCGTACCCAATCTACCGTTTTTTTTTTTTTTTTTGCTTTTACATATACCTGCTGGTCCTCATCAAATTGTAAAATTATATATATATATAGTTTTTTAATGAATCCTTAGTGCCAATGGATTCCCTCTCCACACAACCTCAGGCTTTGAAACAGGGAATGAAAATGCTCTCTGCTCTGGTCTCTTCTAGAGAAGCTTTACTCTTAGTCATGGAAACACAATGATCAGGTGAACGTGAAGAAACATCGGGGAAACACGAAAACAGGCTTGGGGGTACTCAACAGCAGGAATGAAGAAACTGCAACTGCAGTATCAGGGAAACTCAGCAAGATGACTCAACGATGACTTGAACAAAAGGCTGAACTTTAAAAAACAAACAAACAAAAAAAAACATTAGAAACAGGGAAGGAGCTGACAGGCTGGAAAAAAAAACACTGAAGAGGGAGGGGGCAAATGAAAGAGATGCAGTGCAGGTGTGGAGGGAAAATCAGGCAGGAAAACAGGAGGGGGAACAGGACACTGGGGGGATAAAGGACAAAATAAAGCACAAAACGCTACCTGGCACATGCTAGACAACATTTTATTGTATCGTGGTGAAAGCTGAGCGAGGTTTACCTTTTTTTTGCATGTTTGTTTTTTTTGTCTCTGTGTTTTCATGCCAGCGCTGGACACTCACACGGTAGAAATGAATGAAAGGTGTGCGTTTTTTCTTTCTTTTTTAATGCGGTGCTAATGTCTTTTTGAACACGGTCTTAGACGTGTAAGGCAATGACAGAAGGAGGAGAGTGCAGCTCACTTGACAGCGATGGAGGATTAATTATGTAATTATCTTCAAGCGTACTGGAATCTCCAGGCATAATTACAAAGCCCCTTCATTTTTCCTTCTGCCACTGTTTCCAGTCATTTATAGCCTCCTTGTTTTCCAAAAAGATAGGATGACATATGGCCGGAGTTGAACATCATTTCATTTTTTTTTCATTTGGAATAACACCAAGCGAGGCGATGCAGAGCCTGGTGGAATACGATAGGCCTGCCATTTAAGACTGCACAAATGTTGAGTTACTGTTCATTATAAAAGATAATGGGCTTTATTTTTTGCACAGGTACAGGGAGTGAATTCAAAGTGCATGCTGTGCTCTTTTTTGGACGGTTATTGAAAGATTTATCATCGGAGCACAAGGTTTGACTTTGTTTACAAGTCAACCAGTGAACCTCCTCAGTCATTCCCGCACTTCTCCCTGTAAGGCGGCGAGGGGTTGGTGGGCACACAAACAAAACATACAACCTGTGTGAGCCGAGTATTTGCGGGAAAGCCAGCTACCTGCTCATTAATTCCCATTCTCTTTCATCCCACAAGCTCTGGGGCTTGTTTCTCTTGTCAGTCTCTGCCCTGTGGCAATCCCTGCCTGCTGTGCTGATGCTGATGTTTCTTTGGAGTGAGAGGATCCCGCCCGTCTCTCTGAGATCTCTCAGGGCTGAGGCTGTGCAGAGAAAAATGCAAGCGAAAGACTGAAAATGGAAACCTTGCTGGAAAAAAAAGAAAAAAAAAGTTTAAAATATTTATTCCCGGACAGAAAATGACATGCATTAAAGTGTAATCTGAGTTTATTTTCAGCAACATACTGCGCACGGTTTCTTTGTGTTTTTGATGGAAAGTTGGGACATCCTCGGCTATATTGGGGTGGTGAAACAGGGTGTTTTTAATGAGACCTCAGGACATCTCCAGCTGTGTTTGTGGCGACTGAAACAGGTATTATAAGCCGAAAACCAAAGCAAGAGGAAAACTGAACCTACAGAAATGTGAAGTTGCAACCTAAACTAAACTTAAGTTGATATTACAAAAGGTGATATATGAAACAGAGGTTCTGTGGCAGCCATGGCAGGCCACCAATGAGCTGACTGTAGGAAAAGCCAAACCAAATGTGACCTTGATTAATGGAGTGGAAGGTGTGCCGGGCTGCAGACCCTCACTTTGTCACCAGATATTCACTCCATTTATACACCATTACTCTCCTTCAGATTTGTCATCTGCCCTTCACTCATTAGGGCCCGTGATCGACATTCTCATTCTGAATCTAGTCTCTGCCGTCGCAAGGTCACTGTCATTCACCCGCTAACTATAAAAGCATTGACACTAAAGACACACTTAGCATTACATCACCGGAAAAGTGCTTCCTTCTCCTATTAAGTATTTGATTGATGGATAGAATATCAAATATTAATGAGATAGGAACAGTATAGTTCTGTGGCAGAGTTTGGGGGGAAGGAATTGTCTATCACCAGGTTCTTGACATGTCGAACACCCAATTTTCACCAAAGGAACACCTTACCTTGCCCTGTCTCCCGTCGTGACTGAGCTAGGCACAGATATTCCACACAGCCAGGTTAAGTGCGTTTTTGGAAAGTCATGAAAATGCCAAACATTTTTCACTTAGTTTCTCAGCATCTTGACTTGCATGAAGCAGAATGAACCAAGTTGTGAAACAGTTAACAAGGACAAAGACGAATATGTTTCTGCCATTGATTCCTTAATGCAGCAGTAGACGCAGTGTGCTCCCCTCTTCTGTTACTATAATGTTGCATTTTTTGTGACTAGCCAGGACAGTCAATCTGTGGGCAGATTTTGTTAACAGGATAGCGATAACTGTGCAAGATGGCGTCAGAAAAATTTTAAGGTGTGTAGCGGAGATCAAAATGAAGGCTGAGAACAAAAATGGACATATTCCTACCCTTGAGTACTGAGTACTCATGTAGTAATGCAGTAATGACTGCTGTGTAGTCGATGGAAATTGTGACAACTGAAAACTTAGAATGTGCAAGGTCCAAGCAAGGGGGCCAGAGCAAGGAGGTATGAATAGGAATAGGGACCACTGGCTCCTCACTAGACACCCCTGACCCAAATTCATTTTAAACTGTGGATCATCTGTCATTGCATCACCTTTTGTGTCAGTTTGTCTTTATGTTTTTCTGCTTGTCTCTATGACTGTAGTCAGACTTTGACAGTGTCATAGCGTCACAGCTGTGCAATATATAGTCTCAAAACATCACAGGTGTGTAGTTCAGACACAATGAAGGCTGAGAGCTGTGAGAGTTCAGACATGGTCCCATGGAGGTAAATGCATTGTAATGATTACTGAGGATTCATTACCAAAATACAAATACATTTGTGGAAAATGCTTCCTCAGGTTAGACAAATAGATAAAAAGCCTTTTAATACTACCTTCCCCCAGCAAAATACTCCACTGGCAACTGGCTAATTCAAACATGCCAGTGATCAAAACATGTGCAAAATGAATATGTGAATAGATGCTAATAATACATTAGCACACCAAACCTAGTGTATGTGCAAAAGCAGAGTGGGAGAAGGATGGGCTGCAGATGATAACATCCACGGAGCCAACATGAACAAAGCAGCAATCAGTTAAGCAAACTGATTTCATAGTGGGGTTTGCCAACACAAAATGAAGCACGTGCATTTATCAAAAAAGAACTTGTGCAAAGATTAGGAAATTGTCTTTGGAGAGGCGTTAATTACACACTCAGATGGACCTCCTCTTGGCAATATTCATATTTGAGGAGAGATTTGCACGTTTGTAAAGTTCTGCCTGCCAGAAACCCGAGCAGTTGGACAAACAACTTAAGAGAACGCATGAAACCTCCTAAAAAAAGGCTTGTTATTGTGGAAGACTGAAGCACCATCACAACAACCTTGTGAACACAGTCTGCACCATCTAGATGCAAGATAGACTATTTCACCTCTCTGAAATTACAGACTCCAGCTGAAGGCTGCCACGGGGGAGCTGAAGTGTCAGAAAAAAACAAAGCTGTGATTCTTATTCTTTTCATTATAAAAATAAAAAATAGTATTGTTGGATTTCTGCTTTGTGTTTCTGTGTTTGTATGTTTTTGTGTGTAAAGTGTGTTGTGTGATCTTGAAAGCTTCAGTAATCTCACGCCTGTGTGCACCCTGTCCTCCACCATGCCAGAAGAAAAATCTATTTTGTTAATTAAAGGTGAAAGCCCTGTTTAATAATCAAGCTATTTGATGCTAATTGCTAAATAGAAACAGCTACGGAGGGGGTGTTATTCATCAACACACATGACCTTTTGTAATTTATCTACTGCAAATGGAGGTGATGGCCTGGGATCAAAGCGTCAGACTGAAGTGACTATGGGTGTGAGTAGAATAGGTGCCCAATGATGAAAGTTAGCCTAAATAAATATGTGCCGTTTGATCCGTCTTTCAAAAAAATCTGTGCAGAGCCGGCTATTCAGTCCACCGAGGATGTCGCGATATTGCTCATTATGACTTCAATCCGAAGACTTCTGTGACTGCTGTTATTTAAAACCAGGAGCTCTGGGGGGAACCAAATTAAATGTCAGAGGACTCACATTCAGACTGAAGCCATTTCATTGATAAGGGGAACCCTTCCCTTAGAATTACCCAATAAATTAGAACGCTTTTGAATAATCCTCCACAGAGCTGTCCCCTAGAGGTTCTTTATGATCCTTTAAAAGTCATCACTCTCCGCACAACCTCCAGTTCACTCTGTCTTCTGGCTCGCAGTGATCCATCAGTCAGACTGGAAAAGACATATTTGTCAGCAGATAATGAAAGCTCCTGAAAAAAAAAAGATCATCGGTCGGCTTTCGACGGACATGTAAGGGGACAATGTGCTTCCCGTGTTTTGTGCTCTCAGTCTGTGTTCGTGTTTTTGCAGTGGTGAGTGCGAATGATTCACGACAGACATGTAGTTATAACAGCATGGGAATGAATGAGATGTTACCAACACACTAAAAATGAGAGCTTGCGTTAATCATTTGTCATAAATGTGAACCCAATGTCTTAATTTGCGCACAAACAATTGATCAGATGCACTTGGATTCATTACTGCAGTGTGGTTGATTGATGTGATTAATGTGTCTGCTGTCTCTCTCCAGTCACACAGCGCAGTTTAATCAGCAGTTCACCTGATTACCGCAGAGCTCACTTGCTGACAAGCAGTATTAAGTTTGCTTCTTCTGGCCCCTCTTTGTATTAGAATCACCGACACGAAGAACAATAATAAAATTCACAGCGACAGGTTGAGCAATGCTTGTCCATCATCAGAGCAGAGGGGTGTGTGTGTGGGGATGTACACTATGCTGTACCTCCCAGGGTCACTCATATCCGTTCACTTCATGCTGCATTTGTACCTTTAAAGGGGCACTATGCAGTTTTGCTGAAGAAATTATTCAAACTCTGAATTTTAATGTTTTACAACATTGATGAGGTAATAATACAAACTCAGAATTTAGTTTATATGACTGAATAAACAAGCTGTTCTCAGAGGAAAATAAGGTCCCCAGAACGCTGTTTGAAGCTAGAAAGGTGGCAGGGTCCGCCACATATAAACATAGTGAAACAGTATGAAATTGTATTGTCCTTTTTAAGATTTCAGTTTGTTTATTCAGTTCATTCATTTAGTTTGTTTAGGCATTAAAAAAAAAGACAGTGAAGATCTTCCTCTCCTGATTAAAATGAGTGCACCTTTGATGTCTCATGAGGACTTTGTCTTGTGTGTTAAGTTTTTAAAACATTTTAAAACCCTTTTAAAATTTTTGTGAAACAACTTGCATCTCTGACTAACTATTGGGTCATGTGATACTGATCAGCGTTTCAGGGCAGCAGTCCGGTAATGGTAACAGGCCACAGATACAGACCAGTGAGAAGTTCAGAGGATGAGAAACGGAACGTGTCACTATTGTGCTGCTTCCATTTAAATGTTAGTCCGTCCTCTGCTTTGGAGAGTGGCAGAATTAATTGAGCAAGAATAGCCATGGGTGGTTATGGGCGTAAATGAGAATGAATCACTGGCATCTTGTTAGTGTGCCGGTTCATGAATCATCCCACATTTTCTCAGAGACCTTTGTATTCTAATTCTTAACAGAACAGCTGCTCATGTGCAGTGATTTGCCACAGGAGACCGCTGAAAATGCCCTTCAAGTGAATGATAGAGAGAAATCTGACTGCAAACACATTGTGGTACAGGTTCAAGCACATACTTTTTATGTTATTAATTTTATTGTATGATGCACATTGTGTTACATTTTTTGGGGATGTAAAGTGCTGTGCAAATAAAATCTGACAGATTGGATAAGAAGGAGGCAGATGCGGTTCAAGGTGAGCCCCTAGGCATTGTCTTATTTGAACGAAACTCACATGACAATACTGTTGGCAGTTGTGTTCTAATGAAGGTCATTATTGCAGAACTTCCAGGGTGAAAAAAAAAAATGAATGAAAAGTTGGCAGAACTTGGCTCGAAGCCACTTTCTACATCACCAGCTGTTATCTTGAGGCCTCTGTCTCTCTTTGAGTTTCTTGTCTTGGCTAAACTAACACTGATGATCCTAGATGACCAGTATCATGAAGCTGATGCTGGGAAGAGTGGAAGAGTTAAAACGCAAATCACAAACCGTTAAATCAGAACTATGAATGAAGTCTTGATATGAGATAAAATGGTTAGGTTATAGCGCCAGCCTTTACAGCGACAATCGAAAGCCGTGTTCAACAAAGAAAGAAAACAGCCTCATCAGATAATTAAAACGTGATAATAAGCTGTAGAAGACCTCCGACCCAGACTCAAGCAAGGATGGGCTGAGGTTCAATACAAAGGATAATACTGCTCAGGAAAACACGTTTTTTTCACAGTCGACTGCATTTTGTCTATATCTGCGTTTTACACAGGATCCATTTTAGGCAGTCGGAATAATTACAAATAGGAACTGTCCAGATGAGCGAAATGACTAATCAAGCTTTATTCTAATGTACCTGTGGCAGTTGTTGGTCGCCCCCCCCTCCAAACGTCTGATTGAACATTTTGCCCTTGCAGCTGGTGTGTATTAAGGCACATGGTCCTCACAATTAAAAAATGATTAAAATTGCAGCTAATTTAGAAAAACCTGAACGCCTTGATGACTCTCCTTTCTCAAGGTCGGAATTTTCTGTTAGTAACACTCAATCAGACCGCATCCAACGAAAACAACTATGTATAAAAGCAGCAAATGTTCCAAGTGCAACAGGGATGTTTGGTGTCTTTTATAAACGTTTGCCTGCCCACAGTGTGGGAGTGTGGCAGGTGTGAAGATGGGCAAATATGCTGTTCATTTATTTTCTCATTGTCAAGCAACCAGCCTACAGCTCCCACTGCTATGTTTACCTTTGTAGTTGCTGCAGATGGGAGCTGGACTGTGTCAGTACATGATTTTCTAACTGGTGAGATGAAAAACAGTGCTGTCGATCAGTTGAAATTATGGTATTTACAGTATTTTTTAAATAAACAGACCGATTTTCATGACACAAATATGTTGGGTAGGACATTCGATTCCTTTACCCCTTTTGTATTGGATACACCACACTGTTATTTGGGAACATTGGCAATTTATGGACACCACAGAACTAAGCCCCCCTCCATCGAGCGGCTCCTGAGCGCACCGCTGCAGCAGTCCTTAGTTCTGAACTAGAAATGGTAAGCTTAAGTGGCAGAAAATCCAGCTTGATGCTCTGCACCCTCACCATCTGTTCCCAGTTCATTGTGCAGCGTAAAAAAGAGTGAGAGAGAAAGAGAGAGGGAGAGAGAGGTATCAGTTCTTCTCAAAACAGGAGTGCAAGAATTCATACCAACCTTAATTTAGCAGGATTATTTTTTTTGTTCTGTTCGCTTTTACATCATCATTCAGCATTATGAGTGAGATTTCAAGTCACTCCTGGAGGATTGGTGTGTGTAAATTGCAGTTTTAGCGCAGCCAGGCTCCTTTATGTACCAAGAGTCCCCCCAGAGTATCACTAATTGTTTAGAGTATTCTCTTTGTTTCTTGAGTTAGGAGGGCATAATTCTATTTTTGTTCCAGTTGAGAGCAGCAGGAAATATGCCTTGAAATCTATTGATGATAAATGGCTTAGTTATCAGGATTAAATGTTGGCAGTCTGTCATATCACATTTTCATTACACCTTTATGACCTGACTTAAGGGATGATGGTGGAGTTACAGTGCTGCCAAGCCAGTGACTGCAGTTCAAGACAGTGCATCAACATTTGCTTGATTTGATGAGGGACCAGGGAGTTCAGGTGACAGTTACGGGCACTGATTTTTTTGTATTAATTTGAATGGCCAGGATAAAATGTTTCTACTCATCATTGATAATGCTCGACAACAATTTGAGAATGTTTTGCACTTCATCAGGTGGCAAACTTGAATATCAAGGGTCCAAGCAGCCTCATCAGAAGTCAGCACCAGCAGTGAGATGAAGAGGGAGAGAAGTTCACTGAAATCTGAAAACTGAAAAATTGCTCAGTTTTGTACGTTGTTGAGTTAGGAGAAACTTTATGTAAATTTCGTGTAGCGCTGATTCCAGCAAATGGCTAATTATTTGGGCCTTCTTCTTTTCCTAATCAGCCAATCACATGGCAGCAACTCAATGCATATAGGCATGTAGACATGGTCAAGACGATCTGCTGCAGTTCAAACCGAGCATCAGAATGGGGAAGAAAGGTGATTTAAGTGACTTTGAACGTGGCATGGTTGTTGGTGCCAGACTGGCTGGTCTGAATATTTCAGGAACTGCTGATCTCCTGGGATTTTCACGCACAACCATCTCTAGGGTTTACAGAGAATGGTCCGAAAAAGAGAAAATATCCAGTGAGCGGCGGTTCTGTGGGCGAAAATGCCTTGTTGATGCCAGAGGTCAGAGGAGTATGGCCAGACTGGTTCGAGCTGATAGAAAGGCAACAGTAACTCAAATAACCACTCGTTACAACCAAGGTATGTAGAAGAGCATCTCTGAACGCACAACACGTCGAACCTTGAGGCAGATGGGCTACAGCAGCAGAAGACCACACCGGGTGCCACTCCTGTCAGCTAAGAACAGGAAACTGAGGCTACAATTCGCACAGGCTCACCGAAATTGGACAATAGAAGATTGGAAAAACGTTGCCTGGTCTGATGAGTCTCGATTTCTGCTGTGACATTCGGATGATAGGGTCAGAATTTGGCGTCAACAACATGAAAGCATGGATCCATCCTGCCTTGTATCAACGTTTCAGGCCAGTTGGTGGTGGTGTAATGGTGTGGGGGATATTTTCTTGGCACTCTTTGGGCCCCTTAGTACCAATTGAGCATCGTTGCAACGCCACAGCCTACCTGAGTATTGTTGCTGACCATGTCCATCCCTTTATGACCACAGTGTACCCATCTTCTGATGGCTACTTCCAGCAGGATAATGCGCCATGTCATAAAGCTCGAATCATCTCAGACTGGTTTCTTGAAAATGACAATGACTTCACTGTACTCAAATGGCCTCCACAGTCACCAGATCTCAATCCCATAGAGCACCTTTGGGATGTGGTGGAACAGGAGATTCTCATCATGGATGTGCAGCCGACAAATCTGTAGCAACTGCGTGATGCTATCATGTCAATATGGACCAAACTCTCTGAGGAATATTTCCAGTACCTTGTTGAATCTATGCCACGAAGGATTAAGGCAGTTCTGAAGGCAAAAGGGGGTCCAACCCGGTACTAGCAAGGTATGCCTAATAAAGTGGCCGGTGAGTATATATCGTCATTGACATTTAGAGCTACAAACGTAATTCCAAAAAAAGCACAACAATTGCAACAAAATATGATGATTTGCCAATCCTATGCTCAATTGAAAAAGTACAAACACAATTCATTTAATGTCTAACGGGACAGCCACAATACTTGATTAACAACATAACACAAACATTAAGATAATTGCACTTCATTGTGAACTGCACGCTGTGCTGCAGGTTGAAAGTGGATGGAGTTATTCCAGGGCTGCCCTGAAGACTGCAGTCACGTCTGAGTCCCTGAGCTTGTCTGCAGAAGCAATTTGTCTTCCGATAAAACAGCCACACTATTGCAAAATCAATAGAGGCTATCAAATGCATTCAGTCAGACCTTTGTGCCACAAAAGGCAACCATATGTTGGCATTACCTTATTTTGAATTTACGGGCTCTCTCTAACCATTAGCTACAGATGCATCACCTGTTTTATCATTTATGGTAACATTATAACTTTTTGTACTGAAGTTTTTACCTCTAAAAGATTTATTTATTTTTTTTAAAGAAAAACAAATCACATCTTACTCAGCTAATACTTTAGAAGCGATAACTATCATGAGTTTAAAAAAGACGACGTCGCTGCTGAGTGATGATGCGAATGCGAAACATTGAATCCCAATCTTCTCTTAAAAGACTGGTCTTTAGTGACCGGTGTGCAGACAGAGAAGCAAAAAACTCTTGTTTTGTCACATCTGATTACTTAAAAGGGTCATAATCCTTCTGAGTCTCCTCTAAAACTATTAACTTGGATTAGTCCCTGGATCACTGAGTCAGTTAAAGGCTCCCTCGATAAATGTGAAGAGTTAAATAATATTGTAAAAACAGACATTGTCCTTAGCCTGTCTCTATATCTGTAGAGTTGTTTCTTGTAAATGAATGAATGAATTAAATTCTTTATCTTCGTCATAAACATTTACAAAGTTTCAGATGTTCCTCATTCTGTGTGTGTTTTACATGCATGTTCACTTGCTAGCAGTGTTCTTCGCTGCATTTTGTTGGCATGCTGCTGACATCCACCTGTAGGTCAGTGGAACAATGTGAAACCACTTCAGACATGTGTACCACCCTACCATTGTGCGTGTGATTCATGCATATCGGGACGCAAAAAGCTCCAAATGTGTTTTTAGTAAAATATGTTTTACCATTTGCTCAGACCACCTAGCCAGTGATCTTTGTGTTTCTGAGGTACACATTCAGAGCTTCTCCAAATTTGCCAGAAAAGAATGAGAGAAGATGTTTTGATGTACAGCAGGTTCCTCCCGACACTAGGATCTTAGAGTGACTGAACTTCTTTTTCTACACTCCTATGAGCAGTTTCACACATTCAAAGTGAGATCAATTATACAGAGTGTGTCTTCTTCATTTTAAGCAAATATAAACACCCTATTTCCTGCCATGTCAGTAGGAGTATTACCACAGTCACTGAGGGATAATCTGGATACATTGTCATCTTCAGCACAGCTTCGGTATTGGTGGCCCACAGAGCGTGCCTCTGGAGACTTCTGCCGTTCGAGCAGCTAACTTCCGACTTGACCCTCCACTAACTTGTATGGAAATTAAATTATTTAATGGTGCTCTTCAAGACTTTCCAAATTTGCCAAAATCTAAAATAATTGAACCAATAAATAAATGAATATGCACCAAAAATAAATGCACCAAAATCAAATTTAACATAAATGTAGACATAATTAATCTATAAAGGTAACATAAATTGATGTTTCTGCTGTAATTTGCTTTTCATTTGAATAAGGAAATAAATGAAACGAAGGCCCAGAAATGTCAGTGGACATGTAAAATGAAAAGGTAAAATAATACAGAAATAAAACAAATAATGACACTAATGCATTTAATGACACATCTTTTTATCTGTTAAGCCCTTTATTCATACATTTTGGCAGTTTCAGTCCTATAAACTATAAATGGCATTGTGTTCCCTAGTATCACAGTATTTACTTGAGAGGCGTTACCATACACCTTTAAAAGTGCCCTGAGATGCATAACTGATAACTAACTGAATGCAACCATCAACTATTAAAATAAATATAGTGTCACAAAGGTTTGTCCCCACTGTCTGCCGGTGACAGGATGTTTACAACATGTTTACATGAGCTAGAGATGTGATGTGGTGGCTGAGAGTGTTAGTGACGGACCAGACACTCAGTCTATGAAGAGTGTAATGTGTTTCTGACAGTCAGAAGATGCATAAGTCACAACGGGCACTGTGTTGATTAGAGGCAGATTAATCACATAGATTCAGGGACTGGCTTTAGGTTGAACTGCCAGATTTTTCCCTGCCTGATCGCTTCCCAGATTTGGTGCCAACCCATTGATTATAGATGTTTGATCAATCATAATAGACTGAAACCATTACGGGTGACAGCAGTCCAGTCAGGACATGCAGCTGGCTGATTAGCCTCTGGCTAGATTGAATTTTGTATAAAGCAAATTAAGTCCTGTAAACAAATTACTTGATAAGTAAGCAGTGCACACACTCTGGATTCCCTAATAGGAAACCATAAGGTACAGACCAAAACCACTGAGATGTGTAATTAACTCCATTCTCTCTTTCAAAGCAGCACCAACCTAAAATAAGGAAAAGAATAAGTGTGGTTATGGGGAAAAATTCTGCCATCTCTTGAAAGGTGACTGTTTACTTCCCCATGTGTTGAAATGTGAATGGCAAATCCACAACAATCCACTTGACTAATTTTCTAATAAATATCCACAAACATTTCATTACACAGTTTCTGAAAACTGCATGGTTGACTGGTTACTGAGAGAGCTTTGAAAAGTTTTGAATTGTTATGACATTTACAAAGCTCTCTGGATTCACAAATACTTGTCTGCCTTTCTCTGTGTAGTCGAGAGCAGAGCAGTCACGATGCCCTGAAAGTCGTCGGAGCTGTCCTTAAATTAAAGGACTGTGGCATCGCCAAACACAGAGTAGCAGTTCAACCGCTTTCTATCCAAATAAATGAGCATCGCACTTCATCAACAATTGCATCTTTCAGTATCCAGTGTTCTCCAGAAATTGATAATACAAAATTGTGACCATTTATAGCAGAGGACTGAGAAAAATCCGAGGAAATATATATTTTTTTCTCTCTGATTGGTGCCCTTGGAGTTTGCAGGGGAGATATTCAGGATAAGAAGCTAATCTAGGAGCCAATCTTTGCCTCAGCTTTCTTTATGTGATTTGAATTCTCAGCGTGGCAGCGGTGAAGGTGAAAATGATTCCAGAGCCATTACTGTGGCCCCATGTCGCTGCGCCAAAGAACAGACTGAGCAGGAGGACACGAGGTCAGGGTAATTACGGCCACATTGCACAGAGATAATGCTTTTTTATCTGACATCCGTCAGCAATACAGAATGTCTGCCTCGGAACTGTGGACATATGGCTGTTGAGGAAAGGGGAGAAAAGTACGATTTGGTATTTTATCTTTCAAAGCTATTTTTTTTCTAAATGAGCACATGGTAATGTGAACACTCCTGGCAGAGTAAGCCCACCAATTTCTAAATTTAATCACTGCTGCCTCGCAGTCTGTGCCTGGGCAACAAAGGCCCACACACACACACACACACACACACACACACACACACACACACACACACACACACACATCAGAGTGAGTCTTCTGCTTGGGGGAGACTTCTCCCCTCATTCAGTTTCACAGCAGGAAGTCCCATTTTTCAAAGTGAAAAGAGTGTTGCACACAAGCTGCATTTCTGTCTTACACTGTGAATTGAAGACGTGCACATTAAGGTATAGCTCTGGCTTCTGCTGCATCTTAAATAAATAAAAAAAGTAAAAAAGTACTTAAATCATAAAAAAATGCATTGTTCGTTTCAAGTTTTGTTTTGTTTTTTTTAGCTGTACTGGAAAGATGGAACAGCTGTTCAGGTTCCTCATGTTAAGAAAGATATTGTTACATACATCTCTCTCTCTTACATCATTTAATAAAAAAAAAAACTTTTATTAGCCAGGATATAAATTCCAGCCTGTCTCTCACTCTTTCTTCTAGAATCATTAGAATACTTGATGTATAACACTTAAAGTGAAACTCTCGCCAAAAAGCAACCAAGGCTTTACTTGTGATTATATATGAGTCAAACCTTCTTCTAAAAGCATAATCACGACGAAAGAGGCACTTTTAAGATTTACCATAGTTTTTTTGGGCAAGCTAATTTTCAATGGGGCTTTTACGCAGCATCAAAATCGCTATTTTTAAAACACTAAGAAGGCTCAACACAACATGAAACTTTCTTGTAGTATCACTAGGGTCTCTACAGATGAACACGATCATTGGTTGGTCATGTTTTTTGTTCACTTTTGGTGTTGCGCACCTGGAACGCTGCTTGTAAAAAAAAAAAAAGTTGATTTTTGAGTCTCATTCTCAACTCACCAAATAATGAACAAACAGCGCTGACCTTTCCTCTGTCCCACAGTTCCAACTCCCACTACCAACAGCACCATTCCTCTTTCGACTTCCGACATTTACAGCTGTGCGTGGAGGACCACTCTGTTCTACTGTTGCTGAAAATCTCAAAACACTTTGCGAAAGGCAAGACAACTCTAACATGCTTATCGTTCTGTCAGACTGCTGTGAGGTTGTCATCAAGTATTATCCTGTACACATGACAAAACAATCAACTGACAAGCTGGATGTCCACTTTCTTTGGGCTATTATTGGGCTGATAGCATGCAGTCTGTTCCTGTCATAACGGCCTGTGCTATAAATAATGAGGTAAAAAAGTGCATCAATATGGCCTCACTGTGAGTACGTTTGTGCCAACGCTAGCATCGCACTGGCTTAAAATACAGCACCACATTTTTTCCCTCTAGTATCATCTGGCCTGCACTTAGACCTTGTGGAGCAACTACATTCAAATAACATCTTGACACACCACTGACTTCCTCCGACATTCGGAAAACATTGCAAGCAGTACTGAGGAAAAACATCAAGCTGACCAAACTTTGATGCTTAGAACAAAAGTTTTATAATTTATGCTGGTTCTATGTGAACATATCAAGTGATTCAGTTTTTTTTTCTTTCACAAACACATTTCACTCACCTGTGACTCAAAGTCAGAATACATTTGTAGAAAATACCCAAAGCCTGTGACAAAGGAGCATACTGTTGAATGCCATTTCGCAGCATTTGCGAGCAAGCAAACAAACAAACAAAAAAATCTAAATCATGCTATCACATGTTGAGAACAGCCTATTGTGTCTTCTGTTTACTTTAAAGTGCTGAGATGGAGATATCATTTCTCTTATTTTTTTTCTTGTGTCATTTTTTTTTTCTAAGTGTGTGCTCTAAGCAGCGAAGAATTGGCAATCAGATGACATGCGTGGCATTGTCTTGGGACAAAATTAATGCACTATTGGTCCAATGATGTCTGAAATTAGAGAGCAAGTGCCTCTCTACTGTAATTTGCACTGATGTGAAACCCGTCAAAGAGGCTCAATGCTTACTGGCATCAAGGCTTAAAAGATAATAGAGATAAAAGAGATAATAATTTACTGAATTCCCCTATTTACTTTTTTTAGACATTAAGGTAAAATCTAGTGATGTATAACCTGCAAAAAAACATTTCAAAATTAATCCTGGAACACTTTTAACATGTTTACCAAAGATGCACTTTTACAATAATCCTTTACATTATCCTTTATGCCTTGTCTATGTCTTGTGTGTGTGGGAGATGCTGTGTGCTACATCATTAATAAGCTATGTTTTACATGTTCTTCATTAAAAAGAGCATGTAAAACAGTCTCTGGACACAGACTTAACTCATCACCTATAGACCTGACAAAATACACTGATCAGCCCCAACATTAAAAGGACTGACAGGATAAGTGAATAACATTGATCATCTTGTTACAATGCAATGTTCTACTAGGAAACTGTGGTTCCTGGCATTTGTGAACACCACTGAAGACCAAGTATACCGCAGCATGGAATGACATCAGATGGCAGTGCCCCACCAACAGGACAACATACCCTACCATACAGCAAAAACTGTCCAGGGCTGGCCCTTCAAATTCCCTAGATCCATATCCGATCAAGCATCCACTGATAATTGGGTGTGCCGGAACAAGTCTGATCCATGGAGGCCCCATCTTGCAAACCACAAGACCCAAAGGATCAGCCAACAATGACCAAGTTCCAGACATCACACAGACATCCCCGGATGGTCAATGTGTCAAATGAGTCAAGTCTGATTCCCAGTGGGGCCTTTTTGGATCGGACTTACTCCAGGACGTCTCCTGGCTGCTTGATCAAATTGCGATCTGGGGAATTTGGAGGCCAGTTCGGCACCTTGATCTCTTTTTTTACCATCCATGCCATCACTGAACAGTTTCGTTAGTGTGAATGGGCACACCCTTCTGCTGGGGCGCCACTGCCGTCAGGGAGTGCCAATGCCAGGATTGGGTATATTTGTTTGGGTAATAGCATTCATATGTATACAAAACAATGTTTCCCAGCAGTACACTGGATTGTAACAAGATAATGAATGTTATTCACTTAACCTCGCAGTAATTTTAATGTTGTGGCTGATCGGTTTGAATCTTATATATTTCTACAAAAGTAATTCCTTTGTGATCACGTGAATACAAATGAATATGTAACATGCTTTGAGTATAGATCCATGAGTGGATTTTTAATGAACGTTTAACTACCCAAGTTATTCTACACTTCTGTTAACGACCACCACCACTACGTCCATGTGCACACACTACTTCCACAACACAGTCCACACTGTTGGGCCGCCCCTCTTATAAATCTTCACTCATTAATCATTTAGAGGAAGCAATTTGTGGAGCACCTGTCCCAAGCAGAAGGCCATTAGGGTTTTCAATGGAAGGAGCACGGTGGGTCTAATGGCTTTTCAGTGGAACTTATTGGAAGACATATTGGATTCTGTGCTACACATAGCCAATAGCTTTAAGATAGTGGGCGCTGAAGCAAAGCTCACAGTTTTTAATGCTGCAGTAGATAAAGATAAAACTGTTTTTTACTCAGCATATTTTAGATCCAATCAGGTAGCTTTTAAAGAAATCACGTATAATCAATGGATTCAGTCTGTCCTCTATCTGCTATCTGCATCAAGCATCTGCTCAGCAGAATCATGCTTCACCCGTCATTTTTATCGCTTTTTACAAAGACAAAGCTAGAGTTTTCAAATTGAATTTAAAGTATATCATATTCAATTTGCATTTAATCATTCCAGTAAACATGACCATCCCTGTGAGCGCTGTTCTGTGACCCATGATGGATGCTCCTTTTTTTGCATCGAATGGAACAAGCAACAACTCATCATAGGCCCAGCCACTGTTCCTGGATCTCATCAGGGAAGGGGCATTTTGTCAATAAATGAAAAAAAAATGTGCTTGCTATTCATTGCTTTAAATACAACGGCCACGTTACTTGCTCAGATTCTCATTACTGATTCTGTTCTTCACCTCTGAGGATTATCCACCTGGAGCAGTTGTCTGTCACTCTGGCTGTGCTGCAAAGCCAAGGGAAACCCTGGGGAATGATGTGGCCCTGCATCGGTGTACACTGTACAGTATCAGCTTGAGCAAGGACAAGACCCATCAATATTAGTCTGTCATCTTATCTGATAGAGACAAGCCCGGTGCTGAATCACCAAGCTCGGAATGGGCTCAATGTTTTGTAATGCTCTTCTCTTCACTTTCCTCTATGAATATGAATGGCCTCGGCACTCCCAAACTCCTCAAACTTTTCTGCTACTATGCAGGATAGAAAAGTTGCAGCAAATAAAAACAGAAAAACACCCTAAAATGTTGTAAGAAGATTATTTATTTGTCACGTCCAATCATACAATGTACAACCTAGTGAAAGCACATTCAACCCATCCCTGAGGAGCAACTGTACAGCACCTGAGGACCAATTCCAGGTTCTAGCTACAGCCATAGAGGATATTAATGGTTTAGGAAAACATCACGCAAGCACAGGGAAACAGGCAAGTCCACAAAAAAGGCCCTGTGCCAGTACCCAGGTACTAAATCATATCTATATAATGTATATATGATTAAGACTGTAGCCATGGAGTCCACCTTGTGAAACCAAATCTGCTTGGAACCTGAAAAATATGAAATATTGAACAATTGAAAATAAAAAAAATATATTGCTGGTGACACAATCTTGAAAGTAATGGCACATACAAATAGTCCAGTGTTCAATGCTCACCCAATTGCCAGAGTAAACGTTGGCAAAGTACTTTTAACTTAACATATCTTTATGTTTCTTGAGGTTCAGTTTTTAATTTCTCTTGTCAGATGGCTATGCTTACGTTCTGGTTACACTAGGAAAACATGTTTTGGTGCACTGTGTACTTTCTGAGAAGAAATTCATACGCCAAATTGTTGTTAAAAGTAATACAGGAATACATTTCAGTCAGTTTGTTTTTTTGATTTATTCAGCCATGAAAACAAAGAGTTTGTTTATTTAGTTTGTTTAGACATAAAAATCATCTTTCTCTTCTGATTAGAATGTCAAACAAGGTCTCTTGCAATTTTTGAAGCACAGTCATTTTTCCAAATGTTGAAACAGAGTCAAGTCAGAACAATGTCAGAATTCTAAGACTAAAGTCAAGGTTATCAAATTTTTTTGGCCCTAGCCCTCTTTTGTATGAACGTGAAATGACGTGGAAATGTCAATATGGGCACAAAGCCTAAGACACACATTTGAGCATACAGTAATGTGAACTGCTTACATTTTAACCTGGTGACTGGACTGGTGACCCTCCCCTCCAATATATATGTATGATTTAGAAAACCTGGCCCTGGATATGAGAAATATTAGTCATTATTTCAGGTGATTACACAGTCAGTATCACTAACAAAAGTGATGTTGCTGCAACGCTGCCCACATCAAGGTTTTCAGCTTTAGTGTAGGCTGTTCTATGTGATGTCAGATTTATGTGTACAGTCAAATAGACGGAATCCCACATAATCCTGGTACACTCACCCCTGGCCCTCATTCACTCTGCATGTGGAAAGAGAGAGAGCAGAAAACCAGTGTGCTGTCAGGTGAAATACAGCTGTCGATCATAAAGCAAACACCATACAAGAGTTATGGGTTGTCTTTTACTTTCAGCTAGCTTCACTAATGCCTGCCTTCCATGATTAAAAGCTTTCTGTCCCCGACTCCTCAACCCCATTAAGTTATGTGTCTCTCTTAGCAGGGCGATGGAGGAGTTGCCCCCGAACACCCAACTTTGTTAAATTCAGGTCCATCACGAGCCCCTCGGTCATCCATCTTCTTTCTCGTTAAGCGCTATTAATTGTCCACACATGTACCATGGGGCGTTGTTTATTAATTCGCATCCTGTGCCCATTAGGTCCCATCACGCATCTCTAGACAAATGGCCACCCATTAGACAGCTCAGTCTTCTAATGAGAGACAGTTGCATGTGTGTGGCTCCCATTACAAACAACGCAAGGATATAACACCAACTTTTTTTTCTCCATCCTCAGCACTTTAGGTCTCTTTGGTGGTTTGCCATCTGCAACCTAAAGCTGTAGCAAAAGTACCACTGGTAGTAAATCATACACTTAATAATACAGTAGTCTTCTTACTGCTTTCAACAACATCACATCACCCCAAATCTGGCTTCTCTCCATTCGCCGGCTGGATTAAGAATTGATTTTAAGATTTAACTGATCACCTCTAAAGCTCATTTAGGTCTGGCCGCAAGCTATCGCAGAAATATTGACCCCATATGAGCCAGTTCACAGCCATAGATCCTCGGGTGGGGCACTCCTGGACATTCCAAATTCAAGGCTTAAATCTAAAGGTGACTGTTCTTTTGCAGCTTTGAAAAGACCTTCATGTGGAGACAAGGCTCACAGAATCTGTAACTTGTTTTTAATTTTATTGCTTTTGTGTGTTTTTATCTTTTTTTAATGCTTCTTCCCCTTCACTTGTATGTACTTATGACATCTTGTGTTTTGAATTGTATGTCTTTTGCCTTCATGTTTTAACCTCTTCATAGTCTTGGAGGGTTTTGGTTAGGTTTTTATTGTATAGTGTTTTATTGTATAGTTTTCCCGAGCTTCCTACTTTTGCTTTGTCGGGCAAAGCTCTTTGTAAACTTTGTTGTTAAAGGTACTCTATGAATAAAAGTTAGTATTAATTTATGGAGCAACTTCAAACAAAAAGCAGCTCTTTATGTAGAGGGAAACATTGTTGACTGATGTCTGGATGCTGTAGTCTCTAACATGTACTGTTTTTTTTGTTTTTTTTAAAGTAATATTACTAAATATTTGTTATTATCCACAGTCCTTTTTATTGTAATCAGCAATTCTTTTTTTTGTACACATAGATATTATTATTATTATTATTATTATTATTATTGTTATTATTATTATTGTTATTATTATTATAAGACAATTATTTTCAGGAGACCATTTTGAATGCACAAAATTAAATGTTACTATCTCAGTATTGATTTATGGATTCTACAACTATTCTGATGCTTTTGGATTGTGGGTAGGGTTTCTTTTTTACAAGAACACTGCGGCAGCCCACAAACACCCGCTATAAAGCAGCTAACATTGAAAATGAGTATAGTGGCGCTGAGCTAGCAGTATAGCAGCGCAGTGCTGCTCTTCCACCGTCTGGGGAGAATCCTGATAGCTGTGATGTAAGTTTGTGTATATATATACCCTTAGATGTGCACATCCACCTTTGTGGATTAAAAAGGTCAATAGCAAGTCAAGTATAAAAAAATGATTGCCCTGTTATACACATAAGCTTCTATAAAAACTATGAATAAGCCATTTAAACGATTTTTTATTTTCTTTAGTATTCATGTCATATACAGATGCAATGATGATTTCTGGGTAACATGTGTATGTGCTTTTTCATTGTGTGCATGTGCATGGACAGTTCCCTTGCACTCAGGCGTCTCTTGTCATGTTTCATAACTTTGACTGTCACAACACTATCCATGGCGCTGATAACTTCCTCTTTGACTTCCTTACTTGTTGCAAATACAGTAGCCTAGATAACACTGTAAAATCCAACACATGGTTGGTGCTTTACATATACACCTAACTGTGTGTATATCCAACAGTGGGTGTATGTGTGCGAGTGTGCTCTGTAACTGATTAGCCCCAGGGCCCATCAAAATAGCCATCATTACTAAGTTACACCAGCTGCCATCCCAAAGCATCAGTATTTAATAAGCCATTTTCGCCCGTTTGTTAACTCACAACAGATTGGTTAGGATACTGCACAGATTTTGCCAGAAAATTATGCTTTTACGGTGATAAACTATAGGGTCAGTCTCTCAAACTCTCTCTGTGTTTTACTGAGTGAATATGATTTAGGTATGCTTATGATACAGTCACTTGCTTACTGTTGAAGACAAAATAAGCACATAGGTTGGTCTACCCTGATGGTGTGTAATGATGTGTCTGAAGACAGGTTAGAGAGGGGACTGCATTTAGGGGAGACTCATGATGGTCCTCATTCAGCTGATGAAAGAGAGCTTCTTTTTATTGTTCTCCATCACTGGCTCATTTCACGTAACTGTGTTCGGCTTCAGTGGTTGAAGCCTACTTAATCTAAAAGCTCTGATAATAAATATATACAGTATGTGTTTTGTGAAACCCTTTTATATTCAATCGTGGGTATTATTCATGCATTACCCATAACTAGTTTGGCAGTGCTGGTATCCACTGTATTAGGCTGTATAAAATGGCAAATGAAAACAAATCTATTCTTTCTCTAATGCACTACAGCCTGGCCACCCAATTTGACAGTTCCATTATTATAAGAATCGTGAGCAGGGCTACTTTATAACCCTGCTGCAAGAGCAATTTCACTTGTAATGATGGTTGGGCAATTTTGCCATTTATCTGCTCTGGAAGGGAAAAATAAACAAAGGCTGTCAAAAGAAAGTCTACATCAAGTAAAGATAACAGTTTTTGCTGTGATGAAAAAGATTGTCTCATGTGAGACTGCAAACCAAATTCAAAACAAAATCAGTAAACACCAAAGCAGAAAGTCCAAACTGGAAGTGTTTCTGTAGATTCTTCATGAACTATAAATGCAGGATTCAGCAAGCTACTGGTCATTCCCGCACTGGTTTGCGAGAAAGAGATCACACCAACTGTTGGTTGGACTTGTTTCAACTTGTTGATAATTTTGTGGCATATTTTCTTGAAGCGAAGGATAAAAAAGGATTCAGCGTGTACCAGCAATTTCAGAAGTGGACCCAGAGGAATCCCATATTGACCGTCACTATGTACTTATCTACAGGTCTCTCATATACACATACAGAGCAGTTGATTACTCCAAAAACCATATATTTGATATACAATTCTGTTGTGTTTTCAAAATCTTAACCTTATTTTTCTGAATGTTAATATAAACACTAAACTTGTTCCTCCATTGGCACCATGGACAAATAATGCTTCGCAACTTGGCCGAACACAAAGATTCAAATAAGTTAGATTTTTTTTTTATTACTAAATAAATATATATCCCTTACGATAACTGTGTTGTTTTTTTTGATGATTTTGTAAAATAAATATCTTGCTGCGTTTGAAATTGTGCATCCCATTTTCCTTCCTCTTTTACTTCCGGTTTTCAGTGGACTACGTTACTCCCCTCATCCCCTAACTTTATGCAGAGGTAACACTGCTATTATACATTTTTTTGTTACTGCTTTGAATTATGTTTGATTTAAATGTATCTTTTATTTCCTTCCAAGTTCATTTGACACCACAAGAGGTCAACTGAAAGAGGAAGGCTAAAACTGTCATACACACACCATAAGAATATATCCAAGCAACATATACATTTAATGTAATATAATTTTAGTCAGATCAACTCTTGCCCTATAGATGGGGCAGTGATATTATAATCCTGTGTTAACCTTCACATTCCCAGTCGAAGTTTCATCAGATTTTACTTCCTATACTTGGCAGCTGTAGCTGTGTTGCTTTGAGCCTGATTTATGTGTTCAATGTCTTCTATTTTATTAATTTGAACAGAAACTCGTGGGGTGTGACAATCACTTACATAGTTTAATATACTGAACTTATACAACCCTAATGGAAGTAGACAGACATCATGCTAGAAGTTATCCACACAGTTTCCACACAACTGACTGTTCTGGGGTTTGTAATGATGTATTAAAATGTTAAAACCCCAAAGGTACAAACAAAGTAACCGTCAAGGCAGCAATAGGCCAGCTCCCATTTTCTGCAAGGTAAAATCAGTTTTTAATCAAAGTAGTCTGCCAATTGGAAGACAGCTTGGATGGAGAAAACAACTTCAGTTTCCTGTTGGTTAAATCCTACATTGACAGCAGTCTGTCTGAGCAGGGAGCATGTAGTTCACTCCTCCTAAGTCACCTTTGTCATATTGTCTTCATAATTGTGTGTCTATTGTCATATAATACAGGGTGATGACAAACACAATGATCTGTGGTCCACAGTAAATTTCATTTACCATCTTGCTCAGGCACTGGCCAAGACACTTAACAGTATTATTAACACTTTAAGTTCTACAGCAAGTATCTATTTATTTTGTCTTGTGTAACATAAGGGGACTACAACTTATATTTCATGCACCCCTGTGTTGTGAAATTAAAAATAATGGAAACTTTGAACCTTGCATCTTGAATGTTAAATGATACCATAATGAAGGTGAATTGGGGTTCAAAATGCAAATAACATGTACAAAAACACCCTCAGTCAGTATTACAAATCTATATATTATTTAAATGACTGCACATAGAGAAATGTAAATGGTTATAAAAGAAAACTGCACTGAAACACAACTAGAAAGACAATTTTTCAAGCATTAGCACATTATTATTTCATCACCTTAATAATTGAATGCCATCAAAAAAGCACTTTGCTCATGTTCATGTCTACCGTATATCGCCCTCTTGACATTCTTAGAATATGTTATCATTATTACATAGCTGCGTGTCAGCTGGAGGTTTTGTTGTATTTGTAATTTTTTTTCCCTTCTCATTCACATGTTCCTAAGGAAAGAGGAATATTGAAGAAAACATACATGTTTTTAAAAGAAAGTCTTTCACTGACTTTATTCACTGCACATGCTTATTTTAAATCACTGCGATAAAACATAATGTCCTTGAGCTTCATTTTTCTATCATCAACAGTGGAGGCAGCATAACACAAAAATATATATCTCATTAATCCCATGTCTTTGTGGAAAAGGAGGACACCAATGTGAGAAGATTCAAGCATGTTTTTCTCCCTTGTAGTGACCTACAAAAAGCTATCAAGTCTGTCGATTTCAGTGAGACAGTCATTTGGCCTTAGGCTCAACCATCCAGTTACTCATCATGTTTCTACTATTTAGAGCAAAAGCACTGGCCTCATATTATTCTTATTCAGTCCATTCCTAATGAACTTAACGAGACAGTGGGCTGCTATGGAACTTTACAGTTTTCCATCCCACTCTTGACATGACCTTTATTTTTCTCCAAATAATATATGGGTTGACACTGTTATCCAGAATGTCAGTGAAAAGAATGCTTACTTTGAGTCAGTGTTTTCCTAGTTTTTATAACCCTGAAAAAAAAATGTGCCCCTTAACTTGGAACTGCTAACACAAATTGTCAAGTTATTACTAAAGAAGAGCTGATAAGAGATTATTTTGGTTGCATGCCAGACAGATATAACATGTCCTGCACCACGTCAGGTCTAACTGTGAGCAAAATTGTTATCTGTAGATAACTGTTTCCATACTTACGTAGCGGACTGTAGTCAAGGCAACTTTACTTTATGCTAAATCAGATTTGATTCAAGACCAATTAGGCCAAAAACCCAAACAAAACAAGTTGTGCAAAAATTAGCCAATATGTATGAACCATATGTTTCAAATGTACAGAAGACTAACATGGTATATTTAGGCACACAAATGCTTCCATCAGTGTACCAATGTCAGTGGGCTAACGTACTGACAAATGACAAAGCTAATGACATGTTGAGCAGGTATGATTTTTGCCATGGTAACCATCTTGGTTTTACATGCCGACAAGCTAACATTTGCTCATTCGCACTAAACACAAAATACAGCTGACATTGATTAGACTGTTGTGGGAGGTTCTTGACCAGAAACAAAAACACTGAAAGAATTCAAATGTTGACCTACTGATGTAAAAACAGAGGTCGTGGGATCATCAAAGTAGGTAGGTTGCATCCCCTGAGTACTATGTACAAACTTTAGGGGCAATCCATCCAGCAGTTCTTGCAATATTTGAATTTGGACTAGGTTGGTTCATCAGTTCACTTACAGACTGGCATTTAAGTAAGTCTTTCAATGATGTTTTTAGAATAAACAGCGATGCATCACAGTCTGCAATAGGGTCACAACCTTGAAATCGCTGAATCAAACACTGAATCAGAATATGCCACAGATAAATATAACAAACTCAGAATTCAGTTGCATCGTTCTTTAAATCTGATATTATTACTTTGAAACCAAATATTATTCAGGAGGTAAAGTGCAGAATTGTTGTTGTGCCATATCAATAGTGCATGGGTGCATGTATGTTTTATGTGTCCTTTCACAAAACTCAATTGCTGTGGGGAGATGGATGTGGGTACCTGTGCCTTACTGAATACCTCTGTGTTTTTTTGTCTAGGAAATAGGTTTGGCAGCATGAGAAGCATCATGCTGCTCAACAATACACTGAAAATATAAAAATACAGAGATTTATTTATTTATGATAACTTTTGTACATCTCTCAGAGCTTCACAAAAGAATGATAAAAAGCTTTTATGCCACACACTGTCGTAAGAGAAGATGTTGTCAGTAGAGGGACAGATTCAGTGGTGCACAGGTAGCTGATCCTTACTGCAACTTTATAACAAGTATGCGCCCAAAATGTGTCAGTCCTGTACTCAGTTCCCAAACACTCAATAATCCACCTTGAATGTTGAAGAAAACAGAGTATTTTTATGACAAGGTACTACAGTTTTCCAACATTTGTCAGCATGACACCACTGGATATTTAATTTTCATAATAAAACAGTGCATGTTGACGGCAGCACAAAAATGTGCAGTGCTGTGCTGGACGACAGAACAAAACCACCCTGGAGATGTTCTGCAGCACACATGCATACAGTGGAATTCTAGAGTTACACCGACAAGGAAAAAAAAAGCTTCCAATATTTTAGAAACAGAAATTTGCTCTTTGTTCAAATTTTGACCACACCACTGCATAGAGAGATTGACACAGTAATTTTTGTTGCAACAGTCTGAGTAATACCTATCACTTAATGTTTAACAATAATACATTAAATGCAATTCACAATTATATATGTGTCAGTGTAGGCTACAGTATAAGAAAACAAATATTTTAACTGCAGTAACTAAAATTCCCAATAAAGAATGACCTTTCACTAGCTTACCACACTTACACACAAATACAAACACACTTTCCAACTGAAATAAACCAGCTAACACCACCAGCTAAATTAATGTTGTCTCCTCGATAAATATTCAACCTTAAAGCTCAAAGCAGAGGTGGATTTCATTGTTCGATGTCGAGATTCAGTTCCTGTCGTTCAGTGCAGCAGACAGATCTACTTTTCCACCAGGTCAGCGGATTGCATATATGAATGTATGTATCTATTTTAATAACTATGCACTTGTGAATTTATTTATCTATTTGAATATTATATGTATTTAAATATTTATCTGTAATTTATTTATAATTCCCAAATGAATTGAATTGAATTTTATATATATATATATATATATTTCATACCTTTCCCCTCTGATCTCCACTGAGACTTCCTCGAATGGCAGCACCTCACATGCCTCTTCCATGGTCTCCCATTCCTCATAGGTTAATGTTGACATGGCTGAATTCACCAAAGCCAGGGTGGTGATGATGGCATCCCTCAGCTTTCCAAAACACTTCAGCATAAAAAAGGTGGAGTACCCAATGGGTGGGGCAATCCTGCAGAAGCTTCAGGTCTGGCAGACCCATTTGTGCAAGTGTGGCCCTTAGCTTCTCTGCCAACAAGGAGCTTCGATGGAAGTGGTCCACTATGTGTTTCACCTTTTCCACTCTTTCTGACGGCTTTGTCCAGGAGACAACTGAACATGTCATAATCCTCCAGGAAATGGCAGGTCACGGACATGTAGCTCTGGGACGTCCTAGATGCCCAACAGTTAGTTGTGAGACACACAGCTGTAGCATGTCCCACTCTCTCCTTGACAGTGGCATGGCAGCTCATACAAAGTTATGTAACCAGGACCTTTGAGAAGGTCTTCCTACTTGGCAGGGTGTAGGAGTGATCAAGGGCCTTTGTAAAGGCCCTGAAGCCCCTGTCCTCCACGATAGAAAATGGCTGTAGGTCCCAGATCACCAACGTTGCCAGTTTTTTGTCCAGGGTTTTCTGGTGCTGTGGTGTCATCGACTGTTGGGAGTGGGATTCGGCATGTGACTCCTCAGATGGTGCCTCAGAGGGTGGCCCCCCTTCCTCTCCTCACCTCGAACAGCCAGACCCCAGGGTGCTTCGTCTTCAGGTGCATGTGCAAATTGGCAGTGGACCCTCCTTTATATGAGATATTGGCCAGAACAAACGTGAGAGAAGTGAAACGTTGAATCAGTTCAGTTCATTCATGTTAAAAAGTCGTTCCTTCAAACTTAGCTTGACTTTAGCTCAAACTTTATCATACTGAGGTAGTTTTATTGTAATTAGTGCCATAGCTAGCTAATTATAAACTGGTCAAAGATAGTGCTATATAAAAAACAATATAAATGCTGTACTGTATTTTCCTGACTATAAGTCGCTCCGGAGTACAAGTTGCATCAGTCATGAGGAGGAAAAAAACATGTATAAGTCGGTCCTCAACCAGACAGTACTATTCCTCATTAACTGAAGTTAGGGATTTTTAGCTGTGTAACATAGGTGGCTATAGGTCTACTCTGTGTCTCCTTTACAATGTCTGGCTCCCATGTAGCTCACCCAGTAATGCTATCTCCAAAACAATGGCAAAACTTGAGTTGAAAGAAGGAAAAAGAAGAAAAACAGTAGCAACTTACCTGTATTCAGTAGTGTTTTTTTTTTTTTACCCACCCTTGGTGTTTGCGGTACTGAATGACTTTGAATTTGTGTCACACTGTCACAATTGGCATATGTTCGTTGTTGCGCTTCAGCTTTTTAAATCCTAGACATAGGAAAAAAAGACTCTGTAAATGAGGAAGAAATGTGTCTGCAATAATGAGGCCTTGAAAATGACCCCTTCATTACAGACTGAGTCAAGAGCTGACTAAGATTAATGGCAGACATTATGGACAGGGAAGCTGAATGTTCATTTGCTGACCAACATCCTGCCCTTAGCACAGCTCATTCATTATAGTTAGCAAGAGGTTCAAGACTACCGACTCTAATTATGATAAACAACCAGTAATTGAATGTGGTCTGTTGTCATTAACACCACGCCATATTGTCTCAGATAATATATTAAATCATACAAGAAAATGTGGTTAACAGATAGGAGGAAAGGCTACTTGTTGACCGGCATTTCTTCAAGGTTAAAAGTCCGTGAGGCATGACGATTTCCGCGCTTTGCTGTCACTCCGGTCCTTACTGCGTACATGCTGACACAATGACTGGATAAAGACACCTCGTGGAGAACTGGTGGCTTTCCATCACTCTGGCCACTCTGAGGAGTATTATTTTATGGATAACAGTAAATGCATCACAGAGCTCTTTTACATTTTACAACCTCTATTATACCACAAGGCAACTTCACTTACTATCCTGCCCTTTGCCTGTAACATGGCCTATCAGTCATGGTGGAGTCTACGGGAACCTCACAGCTCAGCAGGCAAATTAAACTTGATCTCTGAAGGGAAGGGAAAACTCTACTCAGTGGACTAGCACCGTGGCATATTTTATCTCCCTCCGCATAATAAACTGGAATAAAAACTTCATCTTGAATGCTTGAGTGAACGACTAAGACTTTTTTATGGACTCATCACAAAATAGCAACAGGGCGAGATGGTTCATCAGCTGTCACTTGGGTGTTGCTTTCCAGCAAGATAGGAATCCGTTACTGTGTGCGCTGCACATGCTTTAGGTCTTTATCTAAGAGACTTAGGAAGCACTTCCTCGTCTCAGAAATAAAACAATAGAGTTCACACACAGACAGCTTGCAATGCAAACCTTACATTGTCATTACAAACTGCTAAGTGACATTTGAAGCATGTTGTTCTTCATGACACATATCCAAAGAAGGAAAAAGTCACATATTTGAAACCTTGAAACATGCACAACACAAGGAAGTCATCTTTTCTCCAGGTAGATGAGCCCAATCTCACTGACATTTGGTTCCTTTAAAATTAAAAGTGTACTGACTAGGAAATAATAGGCTTTCTCTTAAGGATGTAGCGGCAGTTTGATCCTCGGAAGGCATCCCCACATATTGAAGTATGGTAGGCCATGGCTCTTTGTGCAAAAGGGCCTAATTAATGTAGCCATGGTTGTGCCACAGTTTACAGTAGCTTTAGTATACTGAGGGCTGAAATGCAGGGTTCATGAACCAGTTAGGGACTGCAGTAATCAGAACAACTGACCTCTCAGCCCTGAATTTGGCATTTTTAGGAGACTCTTTGTTCAAGGGCATTGAATTTCTGAGTTGGAGGCTTAATAGGTATGTGAATATCTATACCGGTCTAGAGCAGGTGACATTTTCCTACTGCGCCTGTAAGAGCCACAAGATGAGAATTTAAATTTATTTAGAATACTATGCATAATTTATAATTTCATGTTATTTCATGTGCACACCAGGGAAATGATGTTAGAAAATTTAAAAACAAACTCATGTTGGTTAGTATCATTTATGCTCCCTCCATGATAAAACTTGCATATTGGACCTTTAATTTGGTGAGTTGTGCGCAGTTGACTGATGCTTTGAGCTGTGGCAGGCACTAGAGCATATAGTTTTTCTACCGTGTGACGGACTGTAATTTTATTTTTATTTTTTATTAAATGTTTTGAAATGGATTACATCTCCTGTCATTCACGTCAGACTGAAGTCACTGTGCCTACAGCTCAGGAAGTGGCTTTTTGACGTCCAGAAGGAACGCTATAACAGCGACTGTTCCCTTTGAAATAGCAAAAAGCACCATCCAAAAACCCTGCCATTCAAGACTTAATTACAGCTTACCCTAGAGCTTGTAATATAATAGGGCCTGTCATCAATATGTCGATGTATGGATGTGGTTACTAACCCCTGTAAAGTGTTTCACGACTTTGCTGCAAACTTTTGCAAATTCTTGAAATATGAACATGCAATTAAAACACAGCCACAGGTTTGTTCTTACCTCATAGCTGTCAACATTTACATGTATGTTTAATGCCAACAAAACATTTTGCTTGTAGGTTAAACAGGAGCAAATATCATCATGGTTACAATTAAAATGTCCTTGTTGAATAGCAGTATGTCACAGGCTATGAAATTATGTCCACGGCTGCTACACACACTCACCCACAACCCTGACCTCCATCCTCTTACTCTTTGCTGTACTTCCTGCATTAGCGGCAAGTTGCTGATGCAGAATACTTGCATAAGAATGTGATTAATTAGAGACAGGGTTGTATAAACATGCGGAATATCAAATAGGGTACAAACAGCTGAGTCATAAAAAACTGAAGGATGAATTAGGATGTAAAGTCCTGTCTGTTTATCCGTTCCAAATTAACCATCACAATGTGCCCTGCTAGAAGATCCACCAAGTAGGGTGTGTAAGAGATGCCATAAAATTGTTCAAATGTGAAGTCATGGGAATGTTTTCAGCACATGTTGATCACTGAGCTGCTTCATGTTTTTTTAATGATTTGTGGAGCCAAAGCAAAAGACTAACATGCCTTCCAAGTCGCTTCAAGTAACATTTGCCCTTTTGTGCTGATGACAAATCAAACATGGTTTCCCTTTACTTGGTGAAGACACATCAATGAGAACTGGACAGAATGTACTTCAACCACTGAAATTAAATAACAGATCTTTGGTGTTATTATACAACTAGAGTCCCACAGTCAGTTGCTCACCAACATGCCAGTCCACACAGTTTTTCTTGTCCAGTGCAACCCAAATTTAAAGAACCAACGCAACACAAATGTCCAATAAGGAGAATGCTGAAAGCTGAGGTATGTGTCCCAAGCTGAGCCCAGTGGCACGTGATCCAGTTGGAGGACTAAGGTCAGGTTCAGATTTTTTTTATGATCAAGACAGCAGGCTTCTGACATTGGGTCAGACACTTTCATCTTTCAAAACTGCAAGTTTTTTAAAAAAAATGTTTTTCTTTGGCATTGGTGGAGACACAGCAAGGACAGGCGGACAAAATGTACTTTTATGTGGTCCATCCACCGCTCTGAAATAACAGTTCTTAAGTTTTGTTAGTGTCCCAAGGTCAATTAGTCACTAGCACATCACTTCATGCAGTCAATTTGGACTAAACAAGCATGAGAAGCATGGTATGTATGCGTGTGTGTATATATATAGTGTGTAACACTACTGTAAACTTGCGTGTACTGTAAAAGTGTTACCTACTATGTTGTGTGCAGTCAGGTCTTAAATAGCATTCTCTTGGTTCCACACAACTTCAGAGCGCATTATATTAGTTTTAACGCAACGTGACATCATATTGAGATTATTTTGATCTCATTTGGTTTGACATTCAACCCCCTGCACACTTCTGACCTGCGGCAAAGTGCTGTTCTATAAATACAAGGTTTCCATCAGTGGAGCGCAGTTGATTTTCGCGTCAGGACAAGAGAACTAAAGAAGACAAATGCTTTTGTCACAGACGAAAGTCATTGATTTGTAACAGGATAAAAATGAAAGCACACTGAATTATAATTACGGCATGCTCTGAAAGGTGAGGAGCTGTCAGACTGCATTTGATTTGAAGGCATGCCTCTTCCATTATCTGATGTGCTGATTATAGCAGGCATAGAGCTCAGGCTGTGAGGTGCCGTTGGAAACGTTTGATGTGGTAGTTGGAGAGTAGTGTCTTATGAGAGGAAGCTGCCTGAGCTGTATTTACTTGCATTGAGCTTTGATTTGTGAGCACTGACTAATTTTGACTGAACATATCAGGCTGGGAAAATGTCAGACGTGATAATGTCTGATCTGTGATGTTGTGACAAAACAAAAAATAAACCTTCATGTCCATACGGTGAAACTGTATTTTCTTAGATAGAGACTACAATTTTATGTCTTGAAAGAATAACAAAAAATGTTTAAAATTTTAATCTGGTACTCGAGAAGACAACATACAACAATGAAATAAATGTTTATGTTGAATTATCACAACAGTTTGAAGGCTTTCCCTTAATAGGAAACAAATAAGGATAAAAGGATTGTTTGCACAATCAATTTCTGTTTTTACAGATATATGAAAGACAATGAATGAATTTGAGTTTAGTCAATTTCCAAGAAAGATCCTCATTTTCTCGTCCATTTGGGCAGTGTTAAAGGTCCATTCACCAAGTTGGCTTCGGAATAATAGAAGAATTCCAAAAGCAGCTGACAGATGCTCACCACTGATATGACTTCAATTCAAACAATTAGTACAACAAGCACCCGTTTTCCTCATCCCGCAGAGACAGAGTCATGTTCTTGGCCAGCTTTTTAGACCTGTTTTGGTTTCCTCAACTGAATACTCTTTGTTGGATTTAATTTACCAGTCACTAACTTTTTGTAACATGCTGGCTTGTGGACTTTGTTTGTTTCTTCAGAAAATGTCTGTCTGCTACTGAGAAATCAGGGCTGATGAGAACAGCGACACTAAACCATACTGATATTCTTAAAGCAAATTAATGAGCTGAAAGGGCTAAAAGAGAGTAATTACAGCTACAGAGTCTCGTAATAGTTTTCTGCTGGATCATCAACCGTATCTGTGTATACCTAGAAACAAAACACATTAATCCAGTCTTAACAAATGTATCGCTGTTAGCTGCCTGCTTTCACTGAGAGGTCTCCACAAAGGCTGTTTACATCTGATCTCTTTGGTCAGAGCATAATGAAAGATGCTCTGTGGAACTTCTGTGTTGTGCTGTGAGTCGATCATTAGCCCGCCTCTGGAAGGACTTCCTCTCCAAGTAGATATACTTTGATTGACAAAAAAAAATATTTGCGATATTGTGATTGTATGAAAAGATAGACATAATTAGTGCCATTGTTTTATTGCCATGCACAAAGCTAATACATATCTCAACGTTGTTTTTCAATAACTGAAAAAAAAAAAATAGCTGAAACTGCACTGAATTATTTGTTCTTTTAAAGAATCCCCATTGTCTGATGTCATATAAAGACATATATGAAAAGCAAAACCTACATTAATATGGAAATAATAAATTCATATACAGCTCAAAACCAGTTCAACGTGAAGAAATTAAATGAAATCAGAATGTGTAATGTAACACATTGTATGAATTAAGCAATGGTTTTATTAGAGTAATAGTCTAAATACAGATCAGCTCAGCCAGTATCGGTATTAGACACTGTAAGGAGGAATGGTGTAATGTATGTAATCAAAGAGTTACGATTTCATGTACAATTTTAAGCAACAGCGAGCCTGCAGATGATGTCAGTTTGTTTGCTTTAATGGTGCCGACAGAGCGTAGAAAGGGACGGGCATTCTTTACTTGAAAGGGTTAAATTCTAATTTCATGCGGTTATGATATCTTATCTTGCAGGTGTGTCAGTTCTGTCAGGCACCAAATCAGTTTCTCGACTTTGTGGAACCATTTTCGGGTTTCGCACAGATAAATTGATCCATCTGAGAAATTGTTAAGTAGAGCATTGTCCCTGGCTGCAGACACCATTGGGAAATCACAGGATTGTCCTCGGCAATGACATGAATGACGGCTCCGGCAGCCACAGAGAGAGTTTTAATCAGGCATGATGACAAGTGGGAGGCGTATGTGTGTGGAGCAGAATATAGAGGCAACGCAGCGAAAAAAAAAGAGAGAGAAAAAAAGATGAACAATGATACTGATATAAATGTTTATTCTACATACATCTCAGCAAGGAAGGAGTGCTGTGTTGCTTTGAGCAAGACATAGTTATTTACTTGTTCACTGAGGGATATAATTACAAAGGGGGAAAAAAATTCTCCTTTGGGAACTGTTTTGAAGATTTCTTGTGGCAGTCTTTGGTCAGTGCCGGCAACAAAAAAAAGTCAAAAAATGACAAGTGAAAGCCGTTCCTCCATGATGCAAGTCTCTCATGTCACAGAGTCTAACTAAAAGCCTGTTCTGCTTGTTGGCTTTTGTGTTTAACATCGAAAGAGTTCAGCACACAAATTAGTAGAATGAGGTAAATCATACAGAAAAAAAACCAAAATGGATAAAACAAAGCAAAATGAAATACAGTGAGCTTAAAATCAGATTGGGATCTTGTACTTTACGTCTAGTTTGTCCATATTCTGCTTGTCATTACGAATGAACAGCAAACACTGGATACAGTACTGCCCTAATGTTAGTGAACTAGCATTAGTGATGTTGATGTTAGCTAGCATTTGAACCCTAGCTTGCATTAGCAATGTTAGCATTAGTTAGCTATTGTTAGATCCATTAGCATTGGCAACATTGTCTACAGCCTACTTGCAAAGACTTGAGGGGGCAGAGGATTCCAAGGACAGCTGCGTTTTGATTTTTACTTTACAAGTATTTCATCTCGAAAATCCATTTGGCCATTCTTCAAGCTAAACCCTTGTGGCCGGTAAAAAAAAAAAAAAAAAGATATATTGAACCAATCAGTGTCCTCTGAGGATGAGGAGCGTTCCAAAGAGGTTAGCGTGGGTGCTGCCATAGCAGCAGTTTTATCACAACTGGACAACGCTTTGTCATTAAGACCAAGGAACATCACTGAAGTCTTTTAGCAACTCATACAGCTGGTAGTGCTATCCTGCTGTTGATTTGAGGCCTGTGATAAACGGTTATGGACAGATGGTTCATCCACTCACCTTTCAAGTATTTTTTGTGCTAGCTCTTTCAAAAAACGGTTCGTAGCAGCCCCTTCCGAGATGGATTTGTGGAGCAAACCATCTGGCGTGTCAGGTTAGCTGAATGTTATCAATAACACCTTCAGTGATCATGACCAGATCCCAGCAGGAAATGCAGAGATGACAGTAGGTGAAGGTAGTCTGATATAAAAGATAATACAAACATTGTTATTTTTAGAATATGTGACAGTTTGAAAGTTTGTAGGAACCAAAAACGAAAACATTCAGACAGGTGAAGGTTATAAGGTGATTTCTTCAACAATCAGAGGGGGAATACTGCAGTTCAGGGGTGGCTTGTTGATGCAGTTTAACAGAGCTCCGTGAGGAGAGGGATTACTTGAGGTAATGAAGCTTCAGAGCGTGAAGAGAAGCGTAGTGGCTGGCTGGATTATGGTGCGGGGTTACCAGAGAGTAGACGGGGTCCTGAGAGCTGCCAGCTTGGGGAGTCTCGGGTGGAGTGTGGCTGGTTGCAGAGGTGCGCAAGCAGGAGGTTGGTTGATTGGGTGGTTTGTGTGTGGAGAGGCCGACACACAACTTACTGTCGGAAACAATCTGGCAGCAAATGCAGAGTTCATATTAAACCAAGGTGGGAGAGTCGTTACAGGTGTGTGTGTACAGCTCCTGCCATCCAGGGAAACCACGCCTCAGCCTAAGTCGCACCTCTGAAACTCACAAGCAGAATTCCATACCAAACACGAAAAAAGTCCATACCAAAATCATGACAGAATAATCCAATTTACCCTTTGTCCATCCTTTTTTTTTGCTTTCCCACTTAATGTTTATCTCAAGCTCTTGTACCACTAAAAGCACACTACACTAAACTGAAGGTTAAAGCAATTTTCATTCAGCCTTCGTCCAGCAATTCCAGGTATGTCAATTAGATTTGTGAGTGTCATTTAAATGCTAAATTGTCAGGGGTGGATTGATTCATACTAATCACGCCATTCAACAGAGAATAGCTCTCTGTACTAGCCATTTAGATTTTCTTTTATTCCCTGGAGTACGTGCTTCAGATGGTGGACTCGCTTAACATTGACCTATCAGCTCATTAAAGCGGTGGGTTCAAGATGTTGACCGTTGATGACGCATATCCACATAAACACAGAGCTTTGTCTAAAAAAAATCCACAACCTTTCTCTAACTTTGACAATGCGCTTCAGTTTACCCAGACCCAACCACAGACTCAGAAAGCAAATCCAACCGGTCGGTATCATGTTATTTCCTTGTTCACAGCCATAGATTTGTTTTTCTGCTTCGACAGCAACAGCCCACCAGAGATCCACTCTCACACCATGTCAGAGGTGCATCCATTGCCTACCAACTGTATAATCCTGCATATAGGGGGCATGACTTTTTTGTTAACCTTTCTGCTCCATCGCCCACTCTGTCATTACACATGCAGGAGATAAAATCAATTTTCTTAACTTCCAGAGAAAATACAAAATCATGTCAGATCAAACTTAAAACGTGTTTTAATCCCAAGGGTAATTTTATTGTTACCCCGAGGTGGTAGTAGTATTAATAGTGTACCATTATTAAGGTTGATGTGCATGGTGGAGTGCGAAGAAAACACTTCAAATGGATCATTTACCATGGCCAGAAACTAACGCTACTGTGAAATGTTCATCGGATTTTGAGGGTCCCACCTGTTCAATTGACCAGGTCAGGGAATCTCCATCGCTTAAACATGAGGGCATTTAAAGATGGTAGCTTTAAGTGCACGGCTCAGAATGTGTGACACAATGCTATAAGATTTAGATGTCACAGCACAGACAACCATGACAGCAAATAGCTCAGCCCTGGTAAGTCTCCGAGGGGACAAAGAGAGGTGAGATAAAAGAGGCTAAAGGCAATCTCTGTGTGAAGCTTAAGCCTTAGAAACTGATGTCCTTATAAGTGTTTGTCTGTCCCACACAGTCTGACTGAGTCAGACACCATGGCAAGCAGCTTACAGCTATTGCTGCTCTCTCTGCTGCTAAAGGTTCTGTGGAGGCAGGATTGCTGCCATGTCGCTCGTGTCTGTTCCACTGAATGAGCCCGAAGTGTACCATATGAAGGTATTTGATGTTGACATTTAAGCAAAGAGAAGGATATGAAGTGCTTAAATGTTGTTGCTTTTGGCACCAGAACAATTGTTGGATGATGTTTAGACTTTTAAAAGACACTTTTAACACTCACAGTAAATGTAATGCAGGAATAGACACTGGCAGTGTCGATCAAGGCAGAGTTTGGATCGGTTTGTTTTGTGTGAGTGTGCGTTTAATTCTGTCAAATAAAAAAAAAAAAAAGAAGTGTGTTTAATAAGGGATGTTTCTCTATAGGTGAGGGAAGTACATTCACATTTAACAGTCATTGTTCATCTGTGTGTCTTAGTTTACTAGGAATGGAGAAACATAATAATTTTTTGTTGAATAGAAGTTCTGTCAATGTAAAGATGTTCTTCAGTGCAGTCCCCACTGACTGGATGCAGTTTTGTACTTAAATCAGTAAACATTATGTTAAGCTACGTAGCCTACAACCGTGTGAATGGATTCAAAGAGCCAAGGAAGGAAGGTGATATAGTTAACAAAAACAAAACTAAAAAACTGTTACAGTACCTGCTGGCTGCTGCTCACCATAGTCTATGTTGTGGCTATGTATAGCTGTAGCTACCACCTGCCATAAGCTAGTTAGCTCAGTTAGCTGTGCAGCTAGTAGCCCTTTCAGCTCCCAGACTCTGCAGGGGGAGAACTGCTGTTTTACTGCAGGCGATGGAACTGGGTTCAGCAGCCTTACCGAAATATACTTCGTGATATAAGGCTCTGTTACGACCAAACCAGAGGTGGGGATTGTTCAAAATGGTGACACCACAAACCAGTGTGTACTGTGTTTCTGGCAAGTGTTTTACAATTACTTTAAACAGGCAATTAAGCTTGTCTGAGTGAAAGAAAAAAACTTGTGAATATGTACAGTTGTATTATTTGATAAATAAAAAGAAAATAGACTTGAGAATATTTCATTTCTTTATTTTGTTTATTTAGTTGATGAAAACAGCAAAGAGATCCTTTGAAAAGCAACAACACTGCCATTTGCATACAGCTTTCAGCTAAGGCTACAGGGGACTGTTGCCTCTTGGGCTACAAAGTGGTAATATGGCACAGGACAGACCGGGGCTAGGTGGTTTGCATGCTACACCTACAACTTCAGTAGACATCTCTGTAAGACAAAGCATAGACATCAAAATTGTTATTTTTTCATCACATTCTGCTGATAACGTTAGAAGTTTTTCTAATCTTTTATACAAAATTCCAGTCACATTTCACACACTGCACTTTTATTATAGCAGCATAACAGTGGTAGTTAACTAGAGTGACCTAGGGGGTGTAGCGGTCTTCCACTATTTGTGGTCCGATCCTCCACCCCTGCAGTCAATGTGTTGACATGCCCTTGGGCAAGAAATTTTGCCCTGCTGACTGAGTGTGCATATGAATGGTTAATACTCCTCTAGAGCGGACACCTTGCATGCTAGCAAATGGGGGAAGGCTGACTTGTGTTGTAAAGCGATTTGAGTGGTCTGTAAGACTAGAAAAGTGCCATATGAGTGGTGTCCATTTAACTTTTATATATCTCTCATGTCATGTTTGATATTCATCAGACATGCTATATACAATCCATCTCAGCCATGTAGTACATAGCTGGCTATTTATACATACAGGCATAGTTGGAGCAGGAGGCACAAAATCACCTACATGAGCCAACATCACTTGCTTTGTAAATCAAAAATGATCTTGCACAGTATCTTAAGCAATCGGGACTCATAGCAGAGTAACCAAACTGTCCCCGAATTCTACTATAGCACAAATCATTGTAGTGGATTGTCAAAAGTTAGTGTTTGTTCTGCTGACTGGCATTACTGAGACAGTGTTGGTTTATATGGGTGTAACCGGGACTTTTTTTTTTGTCCTTCTCTGATCAGGGCTCTGGGTTCAGGTGGGACCTACCTCTAGGACGGCTTGAATTACATACTAAATTAACAGTAGCTGTGTTAGGTGCTGCCATGAATCACAAACATCAAAGTGAGCCCTTTTATTTCCTATAAAAGCAGTGTATCTTCCATCATTGTAACAGGGGTCTCCTTCTCCTATCGAAAAACTGATGATGCCATCTCTGTGATACAAGGCACCAATACATGGAACTTCCAAAGAATTCCTTGTAACCATGTTGCATATTTTAATGATGCTCATTTGTATGATATCATTATCATTATGGAGAACATTATGCATAACGGAGGATGATCAGACACACAATAACTAGGCATCTACATGTTACTAATTAAAACAGTAAACTGTGTTTATTAGATTATTCTAACAGTTAAACACTGCGTTTGGTTCACACCCAGAGTTCTTAATGTCACAATCACCAACCAACCACTGCAGGTATATTGTAATGGCTATATATGTCATGGATATCATCACGCCTTCTTTAATAATTAATTTATCACAAACCCGTCTAACCTTGTGAATTTTATGGCAATAATAACTCACCTGAATGTGTTTCATTAACCCTAGCCAGGACAAATCAAATAAAACTAGGAACCCTCTGCTTCCACAATCTACAAATACATTAAAAGATATGTTAATGATGATTTGATAGCTGGTGCATTAAGCACCCAGACGGATTTATGTCTTGCCAGTAATTAGACCACACCATGAATGGCAGATACAAGTACCCGTCCTGTTACAATAAGTCATCACCCTCCTCTGATTTAGATATTCAGAGCTCAGTACGCTCATCAGGAGTCGGCGTCTTCTATGGAACTAAATGATTCCCCAGGAAGCTCACCTACGTTGCTCTGGGAGAAAAAAAGGGAAAGCAGTCTGAAGTAAAACAATATCTTACTCAAGAAAGAAGAAAATGAAGGATAATGAACTAGAAAACAATTCACTAACGATGAAGAAGAACTTCATGATGCTTAAATCGCCATAATGCCTTGATTATTGTACAAATTACCTTTACATAATGTCTTGCAGTTTCAAAACAAGCTCACAGTTAAAGGAAAACATTAAATGTGCATATCTCGCTACTAATCTCCCATCATTTATTTCAATTCAGACCATGGTTTTAATTTTCACAAGGCATTTGTTTGGGCGTTCAGGTTACTTTCATCCTCGCCTTAAAATCATTGCAATTAAGAATCATTATCACCAACTGACACAGCCTGTCAGAAACCTAGGGGCTTATTTTAAATAGTTTCTGTGCTTTTGTAGCTTGTGGCTGTCACATAAATCGCAAGCCAACTAATACTATGCAGCAGTTACCTCCACTGTGAGCGACTCACCATGAATTCTCAACAAAAGAGGGGGGGGGGGGGGTGTGTGCAACAGGGGCCCCTGTAACTCTGAGTCCGGATCCCCCTGTGCACTGTGCCCCCACCCCCCACCCACAGAGTCTGCATCAATAATACAATGACAGATTTCTTTCAATGATTTTAGACTGAAGGGAAAGGTGGAAAAAAGTGTCTCAGCAGTTTACTACCCAATCTAAAATGTTGAAATTGTAAACAACATTTTGTCTGAATGAGGGATTTTATTTTTTTTATTTTTTGTCCAAAGCGGCTCACGGTAAGTATATCACACATATTTTGTGTGATTGAAGTTACATAGTGCAGAAAGCAAGTGATAGGGGGGCTGAGTGGCTGAGACTGAGACATCATTCTCTATTTTACAAGACACTATACCATCAGCATGATTTTGAAGCTATTATTTCAAGGCAAGAAGTTATTGTTGCCTTAATGTATAAATTAATATCTGAAATCATTACACAATATACATACATTCTCAGTTTATTGGATTGTTTATCAAAATGTATCCATTTAATCATATTTCATACATAGTCATTCTGTGGATGCTTTATTCCAGCTTTAAAATACAGTTAGTCTGTCGGAGTGCACTCCATATTGCGTCACACAAGATCAGGTTTTTATCTTGATAAAGTATTTAAGACGACTCTCTCACGGGAGCCACAATTGTGGAGGGTATATGTTTTTTGTGCTCCAGTTAGGGCTTGCATTTTCAATGTGCAATATCCCATAAATAGCATAACCCACTACCCCTGCCCACACACACACACACACACACACACACACACACACACACAGGAACTGAGCGCACTGCATTTCGGAACCAAAGGGACTGCATTTCAATGCATTAATTCAACCTGATGGGCCAGAACTTACATTTCTTTATGTGGGCCCAGCTGAGAGGAAACACTCTCAGATCAGCCTCATGCTGTCCTCCTCTGTTAGCGAAGCACTGTTCTCACCAAGCAAGCAGGAGAGTGACAAATTAATTTGATCACCTAGGCACAGCAGAGATTGGCGTATTACTACAATCAAATCGATGTTCGGACAAACAGAACACAGCGTCTTCCACCAGCCTTCGTCCATCAAGTGAGCAAGTGTACTGAGGCATGTATGAGGGCTGCATGCACACACAGAGACGCACATGAACCAAAGCACTCTTGTCCACGTGGAATGAAAAAACACTTTTCAGGCATATAAACATATGACACCATGCTCTTGTTCTTTTCATTCATAAAGCACGCAACTATTCCAAATCCCCATCTGTTTTCCCACACGTGGAGCTCGATTGGATGAAGTATTGGTCTGTTTACAAGGTACATGCTTTGAAGAGTATATGCCAGAGTAATTCATCTATGGTCTGATGGATGCCATGGCCCCAGGCTCCATTCCTATGAGACAACACTCTATTTGAAGCGCAGTCATCCCGCTTGTCACCATCCTCTTAGTACATACAGGGAGTTTTTCCACAATATCTCATGTGATTCTGTGTGCTTGGAATAGGAGCATGAATAAATGATTGATGCTGGACTCCATTCTGTATTTCGTTGTCTACCGAGCTTAATAATGGTGCATCGTTTTCAGGTTTGCCAGAAGCCAAAACTGCAGCGACATTTTGATGGAGCAAAATGTGCGTGAAAAACACACATGGTGGCATTCAGTGGAATACCAGAAGTAACAAAAAACAGCAGATATTTTGTGGTATGAAAGTATATAATCTGTATGCAACAATGAATTTAAGGGACTATGATGAGTTTTTTTCTGCCGAGCCATAAGGAGACTGAAATGAAAAGCCTCTGAGAGCTCGAGAATGCAATGGACAATTTGCATACTTGTATTGCTTGTTATGAGAACAGCAAAGATTAGACCCACTCCAACAGATGGATGTTTTCGGTGGCTGGATCTTGAATTTTTTATGCAACGAGCAAAGCGCAGTGAACTACTTAGATGTTTCCAGAGTAGGATTATTGTAGAAAAGTCAGCCACCTCAGCCAATACTTTTCAAGTAACACTGGTTTTTTATATACTCATCATTAAGGAGTTTAATTGTATTTATGTAAAGGATATTGTTTCTTTTCATGTTATCACAGAATAAAGAGATACATTTTTGTCCAACGATCAGCCTTTGCTCAACAGCATTCAGTCTTGGTATGTGACTATACTTCCAATGGGCTACGACTGAGCACAGGCCTCACACATTCTTTATACGTAACTCTACAAAACCTGGGTCTTTGGATATGAATTCCTCAACACAGTCAGCAGGGAAAAATGTTGACATTTGTCCATTTCACGCTACGTACCATATTGACAGTTCTACAAAAAAAAAAATATCACATTCACTTTGAATTATGACTCGACTTTTGTGTGGAATGGTGGACCTTGGGGTAATTTTCAGCCATGTTTGTGGCAATATTGAGGTCACACTTAATTTTACAGTACATTGTTAAGACGTAACAGGCTGTACTTTGTGTTAAATTAGACAAAAACAGTACACCCATAAGATGTAAAAAGCCGTACTTTGTATCAAATTAGACAACTAGAAATAATGTAATCTTAATTAGACAGTAAACAAGAAAAGTCATTGTAATTAGACACCATATAGCCTCACGATGTGCCACTGTGGCCCGCTCTTCACACTAGCTGATTGCGTAGCTACATGGTTTCATCTACACTGGGTCGGCTGTAATTACCAGTCTACCAGTTACACTCTTCTTCTGTGTACATCATTCTGCAGTTTTTTCTACTCTACACAGTCGGACACACCTACTGGTGGGGGAGCGCAGCGACACTGACAGTGCGCAGTATTAACATCCATATCAAGTGTCTGTAAACAAATCTGATACAAAGTATGGTTTGTTGTGTCTTATTGGTGTATTGCAACATAAAAGTTGCAACATAAAGCAATGTAAAGTTTGACATTTGACGTTTCTGCCTTGAAAAGCTGGAGCGTCAATAATTCTTTGTGTTTGGTTTTTCTGTTCTCAGAGTCTGTTTTCTCTTAAATCTTCAGGATGTTTTGCATCCCGAATGTTCCAGTTCTTCTCTGGTACATTCACCAGCACACTCTGTGTACATGTGCATGATTTAATTTTTTTTTTTTTTTTTTTTTTAATGGAAAATGAATGTGAATTAAGATAACATTCCATCAATATTTCAGCTGATTTTTGAAAACATATAATTGGAACTGGATGTAAGCCTTGAATTGTGATGTGGCAGCCCTGGACCAGGACCCCCTGACCACAGCATTCTTAAATATCACATTGCTCATAAATGTACTGTTTCATTCATTGTTCTAAAGACATGTAATGCATGCACAAAACATGTACACAAATCTTGTAGATTATATTTTGTATTTATATTTCTGCTGTGATATGTTGCACTCACACGTTGCACTAAAATCGTTCAGTATATTAAATCGACAGAAATGATACTTTTATCATTAGATGGTGTGGTCAAGCATGATTTATCTTCTCTATTTGTTGCCAAATAAATGTATGTCGTACACCATCCTGAGAGAGACAGAAACTCACAGGGAAAAACACGACCGCCTTCCACCTTCGCCGGTGAAGGTAATGATGCATGCCACAAAGGACTTATGGATTTATCTCCTGCAATATAATTATTCCTTTGATGAGGTTTATCAGAGGCAGATGTTCATTTGTACCACGATAAATAATCTGGGGATAAAGGGATTGGCATCACATTTGTTGGTTACATGCCTTCAATGTCATATGATTGGTTATTTTAATTTAGTGCAACAGTATGGAACTTGGACAAGCGCTTTATTATTTTTTGCTATTATTGATTTGACTAGATGATAGTTAGGAATGTCAGTGACTCATCATGAAAGAAATACAGATCATGACTTTCAGCTAATCTGACTTTCTGGCACTTTAAGCAAAGAGGATCGTCTGAATTCCTGACATGTTCTAATCAATTTAATTCCCACATGTGACTGTTATAACACTGTTTACTGGCTTATATCGCCTATTCTAAAATTGGGTAGCTCATTGAGATTCTGATCCGTTTTGTGAGAGACCGCAGTACAGCAGATACGGTGACAAAACACTCAGAGGCACATACAGCACCACAGACAATCACAGATATCATTGAATATATTCAAGGTTAAAAGTTTAAAACTGGCCAATGGGATGATACAAAGCAAAATAGTTCCCAAAGTAGTGGAAGGAAATTTTCCGAAGTTCAGTATTAACCTGAGGGGTAACTGGAGTTATACATTCCTGATATCTGGTCTGGTCAGCAGTGATTTTAAAACTTGAAATATACTGAGGCAGCTTCTGCCGGAGACCTTGAGAGAGAAAATGAGAGAATGGTACATAGCGAGTCATGTTCACAATAGGCATCTCTGCAATTTTTTTTTCTGCTCTTTCATATCTCAATGAGTGTCATTCAATTGTACACAAGCAATGATACTGTCCTGAAATGAAACTCTGGGTTTTTCAAAATTGAAATTCACAAAGCTATACACCAGTGTTACATTAGATATTAGGTAACGGGCAGGGGGAAACACAAAACTAAAAAGAAAAACTCTCAAACCTTTGGGAGGCAGAGGACACTGATGCTCTTGAATTCATTTCAAAGTGCGACGTGCGGTCTTGTCTGAGCGAGCAGGCTATAAAATGGAGCTCCTGAATAAAATATTTATATCTACATGCCCAGAGCAGATGTACATGTACACAGTGCTGTGCATTTTTAAATACTTTCTTCTGTGCACTAAGCAGAACAAATGAGGCTGTTCAAAGTCATTGCCAATTCAGCAGAGTGTGAAGAGGCTGGATAAACAACTTTTCATCACCACCTTTAAATAGCAACACGAAACACAATGGCTGTTTCCGTGATCATCAGAATTGTCACTTGGCTATCTTTGTCAAATTATGATGGCTTTGCATTTTGAGGCTGAATAATTGATGGAGAGCGACCCTTTTGGGGTCGACGACTTTGAAATACGAGGATTGCACAAAGACATTAGGGAGAATGCCCCTGCCCCCCATCTTTCCTTTACTTTTCTCATTGCACACAATGAGATGTGACAAGATGTCTCATCATCCCTAACAATTCTCTCCACTTTAACAATAACATCACATTTAGGCACATAACCCTGTAGAGCAACGAACCTTCAACTGGAATGTTCGAAATGTAAGATGTGCGGATGATAATATCACGAGATGCAACCCTTCTTGCTCTATTTTCTCCAAAGACATCCATATGGCACCCATCACCTGCAACACTTTTGATCCATCCTTCTTGGTGAGCATCCATCGGCTCCTGGAAACATTTGCAATTTTTCCGGACCAGCTCAAAGTGCATCCAAAAGTCCCCTCCAGACAAACCGTGAAGCCTAAAGAGGCGGTGGGGAGGCAGCAGGGGTAGATAGTGGGTCACTGTCCGGAGCACTGGTGCAGAGCATTAATTGCTGAATCAGAGTGCATAGCCGGGGCCTCTGCAGTGGCAGTAATTGGTAGGGGAAGCCTGCTGACAAGGCAGTAGAAACTTTGTTGAAGGGCTAATGGCTGGGAAACTCGACGAAACGTCGGAATAACTACCTTATAGAGATCCTACATGCAGGTGAGGGTGAAGTCAAGTTTTGTGCTGACTGGTCAGGTTAGAGAATAACAGAACAGAGGCTTGCTGAGATTCTGCCGCTTTTGGTTACACATGTATTGTTTCAACCAGCTGCACCGTTGGCATAAACGTTGGGGATGAGCAACAGGTAACATTTGTGTGGGACCTTCGTTGAGATATCAGAGCATAAATCTTGTTCCCAAAGTAGGTAGGGATTAGGGCATGACAACAGATGATGTTGGATTTAACAAACAACACATGCGGCTTTGGGCGCACACTCTCCCAAACGCCACCGTTGCCATAAAAACATGCAGTATGCTTTATGAATAATAAAACAACCAAATAAACAGTCGGAGACACTAAAACTGATTTACTTTACAACCATTTCATTCATGATGTATAAGGCACAAGTATTTATTCCTCAATGGTTCATGCGGCATCTTGAAATGTGAAACAAGCTGCTAGCATGGAACAAATACCAAATCAGCATCACTGCGTGCTCTGTTTGTCAATGTGAAGACCATCTCATTTGGCTAAAAGTGGCAGTGATCACCAAATGTTTCTTACATCTGTCACCCACGTCGTGATTTCCAGGAAGTAACTCATCCCTGCTTGTCTTTTATAGACAAAAAACATCATTCCACTGCCATGATTTCTGACAGTGTCTGAGTTCCTCTTCCACTAACGTAAAAAACACATTTACCACTTAACTTAAAAAGCTGTGCCAATAGTCATTCCTAAATATCAATGTGTTGCCTTAAGTTGAGTTGGGCTTTTGCTGTGCCACAATGCCGTGAAAGTATGTGTGGGTCCCTGTGATGTAAGTTTCATCATTTGTCCACATACAGGCAGATCTGTGCTGAACTTCCACATGGGACAGTTTTGGCTGACTGCAAGCCAGTTGCACAAGAACTACAAAAGCAGAGTAGATGCTTGTGTCCTTTTTTCCCCTGTTCCAGTTCAATCCTCAGTCCCATTTCCAATTTGGTCTTGTCATTTCAGTTTCATTTTATTTGTGTATTATGTGTTTTCTTGGTTTTTGTGGTCTGTTTTGTTCTGTTTCCCTCCTGTGTTTTCGTGTCCCTGTGCTCCTAACCTGTCTCACTTGGCCTTCCCTGCTCCTAGTGTTTTTCCAGCCTATCATCTCCTTCCCTGTTCCTAGTGTTTTTCCACTAGTTACCCTCACTTGTGTTCCTCTGCCTCACTCCATCTGCACCTCATCCCCTCGCTAGTTCAGTTTGTATTTGAGTCTAGTTTTGAGCTCAGTCGTCGTCTGGTCATCTCTTGTGTTTTCCTGTTCCTGATGCTCCCTTGTGTTTTCCTGTTCATTGTGTTACCATGATCTCGAATAAATCTTCCGCCATTGCACATCCTGCCTGCTGTCTCCTGCATTTGGGTACACCTTCACCCTGAAACTTGTATCAAGTCAACAGGGCCATTCTATGAAATAAAGTATTTCTTGTATTTCCAATACAACCTTAATGGTAGAATTTAATTGTATTAATATCCAAGTTTGTATTTAAGATGCAGGAATGCATGAAGGCTTTCACGCGTGATTGTGATGCTCTAGAATCGTTGAGTATGTGGATGTCAGTGTGGATTCTGCTGCTCTCTTACCAGTTTGTCGGTTTTGAAACAGGCCCAAGGCAAACAACATGCATTTTATAACACAGCGATGTGGTAAATTGTGCCCCGGAGGGCGGAGGAAAAATAAGCGTGTGCATGGTTTGTTTGCATGAATGTGTGGTCTTAGATGGGTTGCCGTGGGCGCCTCTACAGCACTATGACAGGACCTTTCATAATGCACCAGTGACTATATGTGACACCATTTTTTTTTTTCCTGGTTTTCTCACACACACACACACACAAACACACACATATGTATATACATTGTATGGTTCACTGTCCCATCGAGCCTCGCTGCTACACATGCAGCGTCAGGCACACCTCTATTTTCGCTGTGGAGTCCTCATCAATCTCAATGCAGCACCAAGGACGTCTTTCTATTCACAGATTTTTTTTTCTTTTTTTATGTTACCTACAGTGTAGAACTGATTTTCACATGTGGACCGATCCCTTTGTGTCTGACACAAAGAACTTTGTTTATCTCTGTGAAGATAAATGATCCACGGTGTTTTGACATGCTGGTGCAGAGACAAGCCAGTTGGACCATAGAAGGGAAGGTGTCGACTATTTACTTTTTCTCTGTGGATACTCAATTGGCCGTGTTCGCGTGGGCGGGTGTGCTGAATGCTATTATTATTGAATTTTTGGGAGTTTTTACACTGTTGCAGGTAAAGTATTGTTGTTTATATGTTAGAGCGAGAAGGATTTAAGTATTTTCTGCAAAACGGTTGATTTTAATATATTGTGATTTACGAGCGAATTACACCTCCTTTATTTATAATCAAATATGAAAGGTTTACTACATGTACCAAATTCATTTCTGTGAAACACGGCTTGAGCTTCGTCCAACTGCGGAGCGAGGCATCCGATATCTTGAGCCCTACAGTAAATGCCTCTATTGTGCGGCCGCTGTCTCAGGAGCGGCAGACTGACACAGCTTTTGGCAGCGACAGCCTCTCCTGCATTATGTACTGTAAGTGAATTAAACTAATGCACCCGTCTCCTTTCTGCTGCCGGACAGTATTTATTAGTCTGATCTACGACCATAAGTCTTATTCTGTGTCACAACTCCATCTTTTATGCGGCTGGCCGAGTGAAAAATGCGAGCAGCTTGGAGTAACAGCACGGCTACATGTCTGATGAACAGATATGTGTGGTGTATTATCTTCAAGCGTATGGCCAAAGCGCCATCCTGTCAGTGTATCTGTCTTCATCTTGTTGTTTTTCCTCCTTTATCATCTTTCAAGATGTATTACTGAAAAGACTATGGCAGAGACATTACCTTAACTTACCTGATTCCAGAGCGCAATGCACATTATAACTATTAGATATATAATTTATCTAATGTCAGTGTTCCACTGAAGACACACAGAACACCAGTATGTAACCATTAGGATGAGGTACAGGTAAGGAAAGAGGCACATTTTTCAACAAATGACTGAGCCACGAAAACAAAGCAGACCGAGCATTTTCCCTTTGATGCACGGCTATCCACAATCACATTATCTCCGCTGGGTAAGCATCATGGAGGCTTTCACTCAGGGGGATTTCCCTTTAGACAGGTGCATGGGAACAGACGGCAGCGTTGATAACCGGCATTAGCATCCACCATACCTCGAAAGTTTTCGGCAGCAGGCAACAGCTGACTTTTCTTTACCATCGATCAAAGCCCGGAACAAAACGCCGCACATTACATTCATTTATCACTAATCTGAGTTGAGCACAAAGCATTACAGAAAAATCACGGCAGATTTAAAACCGGATTTAGAAGATTCTCGCGGTTCTGGCGCGAGGGAGCAGCGTTTGTTCGCAGAGCAGACGCAGCACAATTAATTAATCCAGTGCTGTAGCTGTCTCCTAGTGATACATGTAATCTTTTATGCGCCCCCACCCGCCTCCCTCCTCTCCCACAGCCCCCCAAAACTCTCCACACATTGCGTTTCTGTTGACAAATGGATGGATACGAACACTTGGTTTGGCAAATGAAATGGATGGCAAACATTAACACACCCGGGTCAGTGTTTATCCAATGCATTACAACTAAACAGCATTCATCTGTTGGGCCTTTCATGTCAGAAAATAGTGGCAAAAGGACCGACTTTATTGTGTTATGGATCACTGCGCGAGGCTGGTCTGTGCAGAAGTGTGTTCTGTGTGGGTATGAATATGTCACACTGGTGTAGCTGCCCGGACACGCTGTGCTGCAGTGTGCTGCATCCATCCCGGTGCATGCCAAGTTCTAATTTGAGACCCGCTATTCATTTGTTCATAAGATTTCTTGTCATGTACTTCGGAAGGACAGAGGTAGCAGTGCCCCTGCTCCTGCTGCATACATAACACACATAGCAGCGCCGTAACAAGCGCCACCTCTGCGATGCAAGGTTAATGCTACCTGTCAGTGTCACGCAGACAGGCTTCCTGATTATGATTGCTCAGGTTCTTATCGTGCCACTTTGTGTGACAAAAGACATTTACTGCTTTGGAAGTACAACAGTCCTCGGAGAGAGATCACAAGGCGCACCTAGTGCCAGGGAAGTAACAACAAAGAAAGAAAAAAGAAAACTTGTCATGCGGTGTCTTCTGCATCTCAACAAAGTTGTCGGAAACTGGGAGTTAAGAGTAATGAGAAGCCGCAGTGTTACTGCTTTTTGATTGGCACTTTGACCCGGCAGGTTTGTTAATCGTCACAAATTCTTTGCGATTACAATCAGTCATTCGTGCCTCCTGCCGCGGTGATGGCAGATTTATGGAAATTAGGGCATCATAATCCTGATCAGGTTGTGTCGGCTTATTGTGCGCACACGGCTCCACGACCCGGCAGTAATTGCCTCTTACAATCTTCTAAATCTTGCTTGACATACGAGCCAATCCACGCGTCCCTGTTGTTTTTTAGCGGTGACCTTGGCTCGGTGTCAAAGCTTTGGAGCCAGCTCGCTCTGAATGTGAAGGGAATAGGGCGTTTGATTTAAGATTCCACAGGCATTCAACTGGCATTTTTTCTTGCATTCCTTGAAAACACGCAACATGCAGACTAGACAGCGCAGCGCTTGGGCAGAATGAAAAATAATTCTGATCAAGAAGGACATTTCAGGTGGAGGGATGTGACCTCAGAGCCTGTCAAAGTCTTCTTCTGGGAGAAGAGTGGAGCGAGAGGGAGGGGTGGCAAATCGGAGTCCTCAAAAGCAGACTAATTACCCTAAAACACTGATAACGCTCAAATCCTCCATTTCCTGGAGGCTGTGCATAATGGTTTATTAACTCGACATAATTGACCATAATTAGAAAAGGGCCTTAGATCTATTGTGTGAGAAACCACAGTATTTTTGCCACAATGTTGACTTTAATGTCAAAAAGTAGACACTAATTTGCCTTTTTATCTGTGTCAGAATGAATGTTGATAGTGTGAATAAAGTACTTTGCTTTGTCTTTGCTACAAGTTTAGTATAACTACTTGGTGGGAGTAAGAATAAAATTATTTCACAATGATAATAAACATACAAGAAGAACAAACTTGTAAAATTAATTTAGGTCAGCACCTGATTAGTATACTACAGAATATGGCCTAAAAGTCTGGCACACCCACTTAGATGTGTTCAGTTATAGAGGCTGATCGGGTGACTTTATACTAGCATGTGATGCTGATGGTCTTTGGCTTTAACCAGATGGTGTTTCACTGACTGTATGACAATGCATGAAGCTTCTGCGTCTGAAAAGGGAAGCTGATGCCGAAGTGCCTTTATGAATTTGAATTGTTTCTTATAGCTAGCAAAGTCTGACCCTACTGGAAAGAAACCAAATTTTATGTAAGCTTATGAGAAAATGAGCCTACTTATTACTTGGTGTATGACCTCAGGGAACATTTTTTTAATGAGTTTATGGTCTCAATCGCTAGTTCCAAATCTTCCTCAATACAGCATGATGTTAATTTTTGTAAATTATGGTCCCATTTAGAGTTAATTAGAAGATAAAGCAGGGTACGCTACTATGTGACTGACAAGTCCCCACTGCCGTGTCTCCACAGGTTCCATCAGTATTGTCCCCATGTCCCCCCTGCTTGTCCAAATAGTGTCACATCTGGCTGCAACAACCAAAGATAGCAGGAGACATTTTTCTAAAGGCTTTAAAATGGCAGTCCACAAACCAATGTGTGACATCATGGTTGGGTTTACACTTGAGTTGAATGCGTCCTTAGAGAGCCATGGAAATGATGGCGGAAACCCATGCAGCTGTGAACTGTAACCTTTTGTCACTGATGTCACTGCACACATGCAGCCAAGCAGCAAACCTCCTTCCTTGTTACTATCACAGGTTTCACCAATCACGAACCCCAAGGATTTCCGCTAATGGGACTACACTTACAACGTGTTAACAGGAGCTTTTCCTCCTCAAATTTGTGAAAAGGAGCAATATATCAACAAAAATAATCAGTGGTCAACTCTAATGCATGGACAGTTGGGATGAATGGAGAGGGACTTACCTTCAAACTGTGAGGCAGCGTGCTGTTAAACTCTAAAAACTGTGTCCTTTTGTGATTTGTGCAACTTTATTACATTTTATAAATGTAACACACACACACACACACACACACACACACACACACACACACACACACTCACATACCAACGATTGGGAACAATTTGAGGTTCGGTATCTTGCCCAATGTCACTTCAGCATGCCGACAGGAGCTGGGAACAGACCCACTGACCCCTCTGATTTTTGGGCGACCTGAGCCACAGCTGTCTGCTGAACAAGGGTCACTGCGGTGAGTCACATGGTCAAGACAGATGGTTTGTCATTTTCCACAAGGATGCATGTGAACCTGCTGTTCTCATAATACATGTAATGGTTGAACAGCCAGCTTGTGATCAAATGGAACTGACTGTATTCCAAAAGAGACATCATCTTGACAGTTTTTCTCATCTAGTTCACACTTTTTTTTCCCCCTCAGTTTTTCTCTACATTTATACGGCCTGCAAAATACTGCTGATATTAACAAAGAAACACACCGTCTAGACTTCCAGTCAAGGTAGGACCACAATGTTTTAGGAGAGAACTGTCATTTACTTTCTCAAAGTAGATTTGTGCATTATAAGAGTGTGTGTGTTTGTATGTGTGCGCATCAGGATGGATGTAAGGACTGATCACCTAGCGGAGGTAGTAACACAGCTGTGACGGAGGTGAAACAATGTCCATGTGAAATTGTAAACTGCCAGCGTGGGACAGGGTTGTGATGTTTTGATGGCGTTCACAGTCTGAAAACTAAGCAGATTCACTGGATAGTACTCAAATGAAAAAAGAAATGTCCCACTCCTCAACACACGAAACAATGTTACAAGACCAGACTACAGTAATGTGGTAGCAGGGTGTGGCTTTGAAACTTGTATAAGTGGAAAAAAGGCAGAATTTTGATGCTGTTGATTATGCAAATGTGATTCAAGCAAAAAACTTTAACTCACAATGTGTTTGTTGCCTTCCACTGTTGTGTGGTTGTAGTTACTGTCTTTGGAAACGTGTATAGAAAATAAAAATCTCCCAATTAAATGTGGACTGGGTGAACTCCCCCTCCCCCCCATAAAACAGCATCCCTCTCCGGGTTATTTCCTGACCGAGACTATGCAATTTAATTTATAGTACAAAGAAAAAAGGGATTTTTCTCGCTGTCCATGATGCATGGTGGGTCAGGACCTCAATCACAACACAGGCTACTGGAACAACATCCATGTGATTATGAACAGCTTGCGGAGACATTTTTTAAGATTTTCAGGTGGAATCCAGGTGGAAACATGAGAACAAAGAGATTGCAGATCATTATGTTATGATGTGTACTGTAGTGCCTCTTTTGGTTTCATGCCATTTGAAATGACAAACAGGGGCGGTGTTGCGTCTACACTGCTGGGTTCAGTTTGCTATTGGAGCTACTGCTGAATCGCTGTCTGAAAAGGGCAATGAACTGCAAGTGTGAAGCTCAATAAGCACTGTCCACACTTGACAAAGCCCATGGTACAAAAACGTCTCCGCCACTACGACCTCAATCCACGTTAAACACAGGAGGCCGGTAACTTCCCATCTACCTCGGGATTTGATTATTTTCTCGGATGAAGGCTTCCATTGATGCTGAAACTGTCTGTCTTGGTTATGTATGGGAGAGCAGAAATAGGTTTTAAAACCAGAAAAACTTCCCAAACGGTCTTCATTTTCGACTGCTCTCAAATAGTTCTAATAACATCTTATTTTAACTGCACTTCGTGGTTATTTCACGGTTTACCTGTAAGGTTCTGCAATAGAGCATGCAGGCAAAGCACACAGTGTCTGTACAAATACAGCAGTATTGGCTGCTACTGACACCAACTTGCCGTTCTGCCACCCAGTATACGCAGCCAAAAGCGCTGATGAAATATTAACTCAACATGCCTTTGCCCTTGCAGATGTGTGCTTGTGTTGTTATAGCCTGACAGTACTCAAGTATCTCATGTGTATCTTTATTACATGTGGGGAGGGGGGGGGTCACTCATCTGTGACTCAATTACAAGAAGACAACAACGGAGCGGCGGCATCAGTTTTGTCTGGAATCCACACAGCAATCATATTTGCTGCTTGTAAATTGAATTAGAGGACAGGAATGGGAGCAGGTAAAAGGCAGGCACAAGAGGGCTCTTTGCTCGTCAAGACTAATTGTGTCTCTGAGTGTCACAAAGGCTTGAATAGAGACAGTGCCACCGTAATCAGAGGGCTGTGTGCTTGTTCATCGGCCCAGAACCTTTCTGCACCGTTGGCTCCCTCTGACTGGGCATGTGACAGCGCAAGAAACAGCGGCACACTGATTGCAGCATCCACCCTATAGGAGTGAAATACAGTAATTTTCGGTCAGGAGAATGTACTGCACAGCAAGGCATTCTAGACGGGTGGCTGGGTGGTTATGGTGACGATTTCAAAGTCACAGCCACAATCAATGTTCTGAACTGATAACAGCGGGTACGGAAAAAAAAATAATAGATGTGGTTTTGCTGCTACATAATCATTTCATTTTACATGCGGCAAAAGGGGCTTTTATCTCATTCTAACATGAGAGGGAGCATACGTTATCTCATCTTTGCCATGAAGCGAAACAAAACATCACTTGTGTTTTTATCTGGGGTCCTTTAGACACGAGTTGCCGTGCCTCAATCCATTGACTCACTTTATTTTTAGAAGCGCTATTTATGCCGCTCTCTGCGCTCCATTGGTTCGTACACAGAAGGTGAGGAGCCTGAAATGAACTGTAGGATTCATGTAAACTTACTGGACCATGGAGTGCCCCAACTGTGTGCGTGGTCTGGGGATGGACTGACTCAACTGAAAAAAACAAGAAACTAAAAAAAAACAAAACAGTTTTTGACACAGGGCCTGTGCTTCTGTCCTGGTGATGCTGACATTTTCACCTGTTAGCTGTCGGAAAGGCAATCTCACTGTTAATGTGGCAATGTCATCCGATGTCCCCAATCTCCCCCTTTTGCCTTCTGGTTAAGCTAAGGCATGCCTGATAGCAGAGGGGAATAAATAATTCATAAATATATGCAGGAGTGTGTACAACTTTAACAGTGCTGGGCAACACAAATACCCACATCCACTATTTCCTGGTGTCATCTATATTTACTCGTGCAAACACGATAGAGCAGTTCAGAGACGGACAGGTAAAGATCTGCAGGGAAACCGGCACCAGTCATATCACGCACTGACTCTCTACTCTGAAAGTGCTTTTAATTAGAGGCACATCCATGTGCTGACTGGAGAGGTCAGTGAATCACTGTGCTGGCTATTCCCTTGGCAACTGAAATGGCCAACGAGGTGGCAATAATCGCATTAGAATCACTGAAGACTGGTGAGGCAGGCCTGGTGAAATATGAGCAAATATGTCAAAAATGCTACATACAAACACCAGTGACATAATACTGGAACAGAACCTGTTTCATGAGATGAGATGAGATGAATAATGAATGAGTAATGGTGGGAACAGACAGAAGACAGTGAATTCACCTCAGCAGAACATTATTATGACCTTGTTTTCCAGGTTTTGATTCGTACAGAGCCTGAACATCAAGTGAAATCAGTGTGTTTGGCTAAAGGGAAAGTCACGGGCTTAGTAGCACAAAGCCCCTACACAGTATGAAGGCTAGTTTGTGCTTTTGTGTTCCCATCCTCCAAAGCCTATTGTCACATACGGTAAGCCTGTACATTGCTTTGCTGTTTGCTGCAATGACAGTATTGCTTCTGAAGTCTTAGGTGTTGACAGGTTGATGCAGAAGAGGAAAACATGTTAGTGTAAAACAATATCAAAGCTGTGTTTTCTGTTAAAGGTGCAATGTGTACGAATTGGACCGCTGTCAAATTCATACCCCAGGCAGGTAGGGAGCAGCATATTTCTAGAGTAACTGCTGCTAGCTAGCTCTGTCAGCCATGCAGTCAGCATTCTGGACTGGAAGCTTGAGGACCAGGGGTGTCTAAGTGTTTACACCGCTTGTGGATATTTGTGTCAGAATGAGGCTAGCTGGTTAGCATGCTAACCTCAGTAGACATCTCCTCAACACATTGCATATTTTTTTCAGAATGGCTATTTCTTCATATTCCGCTGATCACTTTGGTGAACTTTCAAATGTTTTCAACTAAAACGTTCACATACTTCCCCTTCAACAGTGTTCCTGCTAGCAATCTTGTCATTCTTAAATGTGTAACTTCCGTGATAATATAACAAACCAACCCCAACGGCATGGACATGAAAAGCTTGATGCAACTCTTCTGCAAAACCACAGATAAGATAAAGCTCAATGTTTCTTTAAATTGCAACTACATTTCTTAAGGTCCAGTTTTTTATTTGTGTTATGTCAAAGTGCGGTTCTTACATTCTGGTTAGGTTTGGGCACAAAACCCACGGTCGAGGTTAGGAAAACATCACATTTGGCTTAAAATACCCATTTTGGTTGCCCTAAACATGGCTGGAAATGTTCAGAGGTGTCCTTCAAAATAGCCGTTGGTGTCACGCTTACAAATGTTTAAACATTATGGTCTCTCGTCACTCTAGTTTCACATTTTATAACATTTTAGAAGCGGGGCATCAGGCCTGCCCAATGTTGTTAACTTTTTTCCCCAGATCTTTGTGTTTCTATCATTGTTGAGGTTATACAGTGGACCATTTCATATTTTGTCTCTTTTAAGTCTGTTTAAGTGTGTTTACTGTTGATATATCCCACTTAGTTGTGGTGTAGATACCAAGTCAGCACAGGATGTTTAATTCAGAAAACTGACCGGATGCACTATGCCATTCTGCTGTCTGACTTCCCGTCTGGCTCAGTCTACTCTGTATAGATTGGCCTGGCTGCAGTCCTCTTCTATGAAAAATAGCCTTGGCTCTTATTTTCCGCAGAGCAGACCCACTTTTGGGATGCCACTGAAACATGCAGTGTTGCAGCAGGTGGAAACTGGAGCGTTGTCTCGAACAGCTGCGATTAGCTCCAGCCACTGTAACGCTGCCAGAACTGTGATCGAACTGTGATTGGTCTGGCAGCCTTTTCTTCTGTATCTCCCACCACCATCCCCTCCACCTCCGGATGTGAAAGTCAGTTAATAGACTTGTTATGTGAACGTGATATGACATGTTTTGTACACATGTCAATATGGCACAAGGCCTATGACATACATACTGGTGTGTCCATGGTTTGCAGCGATGTTAGCTGCTAACATTTTATCCTGCCAATGATCAATTGCTGTAAAGTTCTATGCAACTACAAATCTTCAGATCAATGGCAACAATACATACCAGTTATGTACTGATTAAGAGGTAAATCTGTTTCCAAGCAGATCATCACATTTATGCCTGACTTCAATATTTGATGAAATTGTAAATGATACATGAGCGAAAACCAGAAAGAGCCTCCCCTCTCAGTGCTGGCCGTACAGTACATCCTGCTTCGTATGACTCAGACTAGCATCGTTTGGTACCTTGATTACTTGATTAACACATTCAATTATAAGTAGAATAATGTGGTCTGAGCCATCAGTGACTTAAGCAACAGCTATTCTGAACCCCTCGATGCAACAGACAAACAAACAAGGAATTTGCAGTATTTGTTTCGGAGGGATTTAATTCAGGGAAGAGTGCGGTGGTGAAAACAAACAGGCTGGGTGACCTCCGCTGAGAATGACAGTGTATCCTGAGGGACCGCCGTTTTTCTGATCTGCCTCTCTGTGCTCTTCACAGTGTGAAAAGCCTTTTATGATTTTTCCCCCCGTTCCATATCTTTGTAAATTAAGTTCGGCTTTCCCATACCATACTCCATCCACAGTATTTTCACAATATTTCCCAGGCAGATAATCCAATATGAAAGTGATATCCTCGGATGTTCAAAAAACAAGCACTCTGAATTGCTTTGGGGGGAAAAAGTACCTTTTACAGTATACAGAGGCGCCTTCGCAAAGTTCAGAGCTCTTCATGCAGTTTACATTTAGCTGCTTTAGATTCTGAAAGTGTTATTCAGTGTTTGTTCTCATGAATATTGAATAGGAATCAGCAAAAACTAAAAAACGAAAACATATAATATTGAGAACTGTCCTCCCTGTGTTAAGAGTGAATGGACAATTATTCACCATTAACCTGTAGTTGCTTCATACTTCAGTCACACATATTATTCGTGATTATTCGGAAATCACCAAACTGTGAAAACGCTTTTCCCTGAAAACTCTAGTTGTTGGGTGTCGAATCTGTTTTCAGCGCCAAAGACTCAGTTTTCAACAACATGCCATCATCTTGCCTCGCACTATAGCTGCCTCTTTTGCATGCAACATGCAGCATGTCTATGCCTCGTCCCGTCACAGCGTGCACACCGCAATGTTGATGATCTATGAGCATGTGACCAAGCCTTCGTAATATCCTCACAGAGCATCTCCTCGGCTATTCCCCCTACCTGATCATAAGATTGACATGTATTTTTCTTTTTATCAAGAGCAATAGCAGGCAATCGCAGGCAAAAAGCAATAATCAGCAACAATTGCAGTTGTAAGACTTTGCTAATCGACATCAATAATGTAGTTTTTTTTTTTTAATATAAGATTTATGGCCCACATAATTGTCATACAGTCCCTCAACATGGTCTCATGGTGCACCTATACCTCAAAATGTTGCAGAATTGGTTGAGCAATGATAAAGGCATCAGTATTTTCTCTTCTTTTACTGATAAATGAGTCATTTTTGACCCTGGCCTACAAAGACATGAAAACATTCCTTCTACCCCCAAGCCGTCCTTTCATTAAGGCTGCATTTTAGCTCACCAATCTTTGACTCTGATCTCATCAGGATTCCAGGATGATGGGATGAATTTCACTTTCAGGCCTGCAATAGGCGCAAATGACTCGTTTTTCATTTGTCCTCTCTGCTGGTTATACAAAAAAAAAAAAAAAAAAAAAAAAAAATCTGCCATTCACATGTTTCATAGTTGGTCGGAATGGAAGCTCCTAAATCCTCTCAAATGAAAGCATGAAATGGCTCACTGAGATTACTGCTCGAAAATGACAGATTTTTACATACCCGTGCCATGCTAATGATGCAGCGTCAACATAACTACACAAGCACTGCTAGTGTTCTTACAAACACATGGGTAGATGATCAGATTGTTGAGGCAGGCATCTTAATTCCCCCCCCCCCCCTATTTTTTTTAGATGTTTTCCTCATTAAAGACATGAAAACTTGAAGCATTCTAGTAAAGAATAATACACACCAGTGCAGTGTTTAGACCCAAGATAAAAGTTTAAACCTTTAGAGTTCAATTAGGGGATACGATGTTGATAGATGGATGTCAAGCCAAAGTGAATTGAATTTTCCTCTACCTCTCAAATCTAGAAGACACTGGCTTGTGTGATGAATGATGACATTTATTTGATTTGGGGGATATTACAGTAGGTACTGTCAAGAAATATAAATGGATATAGTTTCACAATCATATTTTACCAGAGGGCCAATACCCCTTCCTGTGGATGTGCAGCATTGATGGCAAAGGTAGGGGAGGGACAGCAGGTAGGAAGCAAATGGTGGTGCAGGGGTAAAGAAATGAAATTATCAGTAGCATGTTTACACATGTGGGAATTGTAATCCATGTCTTCGCTATGAACATGTGAAAATGAAAAGTTTCATGTGGGACATTTTCGTTCCTATGGGGAAAAAAGCCAGTTTGAAAAAAATGCCCAGTTCACATGCCCAGTTCACAGTGAAGAAGCAAACATCATGTGATATCACTGTGCCTTATTTTGTTTCCACATGAGGAAATCTTAACACACAAGGGAGAAAATTAAATCACATCTGAATGTATGTCTCTCGCATGTGAAAATATACATTTCACATGTGATAAGTTTCAATTCAACTTTAAAAAGAAGCCACTCACTTACAAAAATGTCCAGTTCACATGTGAAAATTTCCAAGCTCACCTGAAAATGTCACATGTGGAATTTCGTAAGGGGTTGTCCGACCGACAATTGTCCTGAAGTGTCTGATCCAGCGATATGATATCTCTAAAATAAAGCTGAATAATGTGAAAGGTTTGGACAACAGTATCTTAAAGTTTGCTGTGCATTTCTCTAAAACAGGGAGAAATAAATGTGTCCCCATTTCCTCCAATAACAAAATGTGCAAAAAGCCAGTCACATGTTAAAATATGTAATGCACATGTGAAACTGACATTTTCTGATGTGAAAATGATCCAGCAATTTGATTACTGTCAAATGCAGTTCAAGAATGTCTATCTTTGTTGAAGCTTTTTTAACAGAACGTCAATGTTTGCTTTCCATTTCTACGTAAAGCAGTTTGTCCCCGTTTCCTCCTCTTCTCTCAGACACTGTAGATCACAGCTCAACACCTGCCTCTTCACCCCAGAATACTCTACTGAAATGTGCGTTCTAGCCCTGTGGGGCAAAAACCACATCTGCTGCTAATGAAATGAATGGTGAACGCGGCCAATCTGCAAAGAAAAGATTTGGAATGGGTTCCTTCTTTGAACTTTTCCCCTCCGCCATTTCATTTCATTGACTTGCATTTTTTTTCGTCACCATGGCAGCCGATCACCAATTCATGTCTTACCAGGAGGACCCACTCATTTATAAGCAATGTGATCCAGACATCATTGAAAATTTAGTTAGTACATGCAGTGAAGGTCTCAAACAGAACTTCAACCTCCTTGTACTTTAATATGGGGAACTTGCACATTGCAGCTTCATCATTTTGAAGTTTAAATGGTTTTTAATGGCACATAAGGTCAATGGCACTTTTAAATTGTAATAAAATGGTGGTTAATTGCTATAATTGGCATATTTAATTTGCCTTTGGATTTTTTCTCATAAAATGATCAGATATAACAGACGTTATCTCTATTTTCATTTTCTATTTACATCTTGCAACATCCATATGTACCTTGCTGGCATATACAGTACAGAATGACTATCCCTGAGTAACAGACAGCCTACAGTGTTAACACCATATTCAGGGGTTGGTGTCATTTAAGTCATTCTTAACTGCTGGCGCTCAGATGCATCTCGATCTATGATCCAATCCTCCACGAATGCGGCGTAAAACCTGAGGCAGAACATATGGAGGGTTTCTTGCCGTTAATAACAGGCATTTGTCTCTGTCTGCTTGACAACACTTTCTTAATACCCAATGAATGCATTTATGAGTTTATGCACATTTTCGATTCATAGGGCTGTGGAACGTTTGGGCTGTGATTGCAGTCCACATGCGTTCTCCATACGTTTTCCGCACAAGGTCCCTGAGGCTGTTCGTTCCGAATCAGAAATTGTATTTCAAAGTTTGGAAACGATAAGGTAGTCTTAACCTTATTCTTCTTTCAGACAACAGCATTTAATTTAAAGGCAAGGTTGCAGGAATCTCTTTCTCTCGCTGTTTGTGCTTTAGCTGAGATGAGCCACACAGCAGTGGTCCATATATCCTTGAGCTCTTCACTCCCACCTCAACCTCATCTGACACTGTCGTGGCTGTGGACAGTGATATAGCAGTAGCTGGTTGGGATCTATTTTTACTTTTAATAACCACACCTATGTGTTGCAAAGAAGCGCCATACAAGAAAGGAATGAAACATTCCTTCTACCTCCAAGCCGTCCTTTCATTAAGGCTGCATTTTAGCTTACCAATCTCTGGCTCTGATCTCATCAGGATTCCAGGATGATGGGATGAATTTGACTTTCAGGTCTGCAATAGGCTCAAATGACTCGCTTTTCATTCCTCCTCTCTGTTGGTTATAAAATAAAATAGAAAAAAAAAATCTGCCTGCCAGTTTGGCTAAAAGGAAATCCATATGTTTCATAGCTGGTCGGAATGGAAGCTCCTAAATCCTCTCAAATAAAAGTATGAAATGGCTCACTGAGATTGCTGCTCGAAAATGACAGATTTTTACATACCCGTGCCGCGCTAATGATGCAGCGTCAGCATAACTACACAAGCACTGTTAGTGTTCTTTCAAGCACATGGGTAGATGATCAGATTAAGGCATCTTAATCCCCCTCCCCCCCCCCAAAAAAAAACTTTTTAGATGTTTTTCTCATTAAATATGAACAATTAGGATTTATATTTCAACCTACACCAAAACAAGTCACTCCTCTTTAGTTGTGCCCCATTCAAACATAAACCTTCTACAATTTTGATTGAATAGTACTTGTTAGAAATAACTTTTTTTTTTCCCAACCATAAAACAACCTTCTCTGACCTTAATGGAATGATAATTATCTCTGAGTTCAAATTACTACCTCATTAACATTGTATATGTTAAAATTTTGAGTTAATTTTAGTTAAAATTTGAGTTTGAGTTAATTCTCCAAAAACTATGTAATGCCCTTTAACATGTCAATGGATGCACTAGTGGAACAACATCATGCAAACATTATGCAAACATGCAAAGTGCTCCTCCATGACCTCCACTGGCTCCCTGTTGTGGCCCTTCAAGGCCGTGAACTGTACCCGTCTACCTCCAAACACTGGTCAGACCACACGCCCCAGCAAGAGCATTTCGCTCATCTACGTCAGCTGGCCGGCTCGTTCCCCCATCACTGAGAGCAAATAAAGCCTGCTCAGTGAAGTCGTGACTATTCAATGTATTGGCACCTCAGTGGTGGAACGCACTCCTGACCAATGTCAGGACAGTGGAATCACTCTCCATCTACTACAAAGATTCAAGACTCATTTGTTCATACTTCACCTTGACCCCGCATAGCATCACTCCCCCCGAACCCCCCTTAAAAAAAAAAAAAAAAAGGTATGCACTTGTCCTATCGTTAGCACTTCTATCATAGCACGAATGCACTTAAAGAATCTTTGACAAATTGCAGTCATGATCCTCAGATGAGGACTTGACAATTGTTTCTATATTTCTTTTACTCCATCGACAGTGATATGTCGTGGTTTCTCTCTTGTGACAAATGTACTTATTGTAAGTCACTTTGGACAAAAGCGTCTGCTAAATGTCCTAAATGTAAATGTAATTGTAAAAAAGAACTGCCTTGTAGATGATTTTCACTTTCTATGACATAGCCTTTTGGGGGGTGGTAGTGTTTACACCACTAGCACTGGAGCTTTCAGCCAAGACAGGCCAGGGCAAGCTGGTTAGTATGCTAACTTCAGTAAATATCCCTGCAGCACAAATACATAGATGTCATGATATGATATATTTATTTGACATTATATATTTTGGCAATTTTAGTTTTTTAACAATGTATTTTACATATTGCATGTTTAAGCTACATAAATTGAGAGACTCTCAACTTCAAGTAGAATGAAGCAGCACGATGTCATACAACACACAGCTCACCTATTCAGTAAATGTTATACCTCGCCTACACACACACACACACACGCACACACAATAGGCAAACCTGTGGCTGATCTGCTAAAGGAATCAGTGAGTTTGTTTCTCCTCTCGCCTCACTCAGTCTGCTCAAGGGTCAGCTTCTCAGCCCATTTACTCTCAAAGACAACCAGCTGAGTCCACTTAACAAAGGTAGGTAGTGGTTCCTAAAATGAAGAAGTCGCTGCTGGAGGATCCACCTGCACAGTTTAGTTAGGCCTGGAGTGCATTAGTTGGTCATGCAAGACCAAGAATAGCTTTTATTACTTTGGTAATTTTGGTCTCCTAGTGGCAGGAAAGCAATCATCTCATGAATCAGATCCAAGAACACTGAAAATGACAGACATTTAACAATAACACAGACTGCAACACCTTTTACTGAGACATTTCATTTCCTTTTTTTTGTCATCATAGTAATAAGAAAGATATGAAACATGATCGAACATTTTTCTTTCTGAGAATTTCCACACTATATGACCAGCAAGTACATTTAAAGGTTCTCATCTAACTAACCGGAGAGTTCAGTCGTGGCAAAACTCGACAGTGTTGGTCTGTTAATGTGACAGGTAGGGGGGTGGGGGTGGGGTGTAGCTGGAGAGTCAGAAAGAAAAAAGAGAGCGAGTGAGCAGCACACAGAGAAAATGGGGAGTAGTGAAGCTGATTGACGGCGTTAAAACTTGTTTATCGTCAACCTGCAGATGTGACTGCTGTGGCACCGGAGGGCAGCCGTTCTCTCATGCCGGTCAGGTAGCACGCTCCATTTCCTAACCTGTCAGTGCGGACAAGCAAAACACAGGGCTTTTTGACATCTGCATTTTACATCGCTCATTCCCACTGACAACTCCAATCGAAGAGAGGCTTGACATGGTGTCAGTCCCAGTGGGCCCCCCCAGCAACCCATGTGCTGTGCTTACAGTTGAAGAGGGTGATCAGTGCTGTCTATGGCAGTTTTGTTTCTCCCAGGTATAGAGACAAAAATGTCACATTTGGCATCCCTGCCTCAAGCAAACGTTGTCCTTGCTTCTGACTGTTCTTTGATAGGGTAAGAGAGCGCTCTTTGAATTTAGATCTTCTTTTGTCCTGAAAGCACAAATAGACTCTGTCATTATTTTGCTTCGGCGAAAAGGCGAGAGAGGTTGGGAGTTGATTTTGATGAAATGTGTGTTTTTCCGAGAATCTTTGAGGCTTTTAAAACAGGAAAGTCTGACAGGCTGGAAATAGCCTGCTTTGCTTTTTGCTGGGTGCCAGATGGGCAGATTGAGACCAGTTTCATGTCTGTATGCTAACTATGAATCTAGAAATGGATGGAAATGGGAAAAAAAGGCTGAAATGTGTACTCTGTTCACAAAGTTAAAGCAGACTTTGAGCCTCTCCAAGATTTGTGTGTGCTGATCTGTGTGATGGTGGCTTCACAGGCTCAGAACAGTCATGGCGACAAAGCTGCCAGGACTCTGGAGAGGGACTCCGGAGTCCTGACACTTTACGTCAACACAATTACTGAACTATATTTATAACAATAACTTTAGTCAAATGGATTTGAAATAGAGAGAGGGGAATGTGCTGCTCCTAGTGGGAGAGCAGTCTGCCATCCTGTTTAATGAAAGGGCTGTTCTCTGAAAGCTTTGCAAATGCAATGCAAATGAGGCATGGTGACAGCAACCTCCTGTAGGCCACAGCTTTAAAAAACAGAAAATAAATACCTTTTACAAGAGTATTGGAGATGGAAACTAAAAAGCATATGAACATATTCCCTCCAAACTTTGGAGTAGCACTGACTTCCTGGCTGCAGTGACATCATCATCAGTCTACTGCTGATGCACTATCCTCAACCTGGATGTAAATGACAACGTAATAATTTAATGTAAAAATCTACTATATATATCACTACTACAATATGAATACCAATTGGACTGTCCAATATTTTAACTATGGGATATGTGGGTTGTAATCTAAATCACTCTTAGATTTGAATGCATAAACAACAGGACACTTCAAACTCTTTTCCTTACACAGCTTTTCAGCTATTACTTTTTTTTTTCTCATTTTGTTTGCCCATTTTGCTCCACTCCACTATACATCCAAATGTCACAAAGACGAGAGAAGGACAGGGCCAAGGTAAAGTTAGAGTGGACTGGTCCAAAAGTAACTGCCCGGGAGAGAGACTGAGAGATATTATACCAAACTGCATTGGGCCCACAGCCCAATCCCCGAGCCAGTCAGCACTTGGTTATTTTAAACAGGGACTGTTTTTTATGTGTGTGTGTGTGTGTGTGTTTATATATATATATATATATATATATATATATATATATATATATATATACACGCACACACGCACACACACACACACACACACACACACACACACATGCATCTGACCCACTGAGAAAACCCCCTGTGCTCTAGATGACGTGTCCATGAATGCTCCAAGGAGAGCATGGCCCAATCCCACAGAGGTGGACGGTGAGGTGAATAAAGCATTCTGGCCTGGAGAGAAAAAGTGGTGCAACGTGTTTTAATTTTGATAGACCGTGATTAAAAAAAAGAAGATGAAAGGTGAAAAGATGAAAGATGAAGGTGAAAAAAAGATGACTGGGGGCGGGGTTAAATGTCTCTTCTTGTCAGTGGTGATCAACTTGTTTTGGGCAGGGCATCTACTCTACTGGTTGGGGAACGGTGTGGCGACCAGTGATGTGGTTGTATAATGAGATTTTCCCCTTTACATCCCATCAGTGTGTAATGTTCACAGTGTTGACACTGCTGTGTGTCTCTGTGTATGTGTACTTCAGCAGCATTGTGGCAGGAACAATGCTGCAATTAGAAAATAAAGCTCTTTTATATTCAATTGGAAGATAACATCTCGGCTGCGGGTATTATGAGTAAACCCTGAGGAGGGAGTCCTCACCCTCCACAGTGCACAAGTGTACACACACACACACACACACACGCACACGCACACACACACACACACAAACCCTGACCTCACTGGATCAAGCAAAGAAGTTGGTGAGTCAGCTCGACTTAGAGGTTCTCAGGGAGAGAGGTTTTTCGTAACAGGGCTTTATCACCCCCATTCTGTGCTTCACAACAAAGCACTCAGGCAATTTGAGTTCTAATGCACCTTTGGAAAACAATTACTCGGGACCCACTTCTATCAGCCCTGTATGAAATTTTGAGAGGACAGCATCCAAAGGGCTGGAGCTGGTTTGGAGCCAAGACAGGCTGACCAGATTTTGAAGAAGTGGTATGGCAGCTCATTGAAAAGGTTTTTGGATGGAGCACACATCACATGAGGTGTCACGTTTCTATGTCCATTAGCAGTCATTTCAATTACACCGCATGTGCCGCAGAACCTTCACATTCGTGCTTGGCAGTGAGGTGCTTCGAAAGCCACGTCGAACAGGTTATCCAAATCCATCAAGTGTAAACAAATCACATTATATTGGTTATAACGTTAACTTTCGGATAACATTTGGTCTATAGATTTAGATTTACATGCTGACACTGGCATATTACTTTAACAATGCCAGCAGACTTAAGTTTAGCTCAAAGCACCACTCTCCTTGATGGTCCAGTATGGAGGATTTAGGAGCAGTCGGTTGGCGGGGTTGCTTCACCCCTCCATTATGGTGGTCAGTAAAAAACGTGAAAGGAACTCATTAAAGTCAGTGTTTGCCATCAGTGCAGCGCGTCTGCTGGAAGAGGACATGCTTCCTCTATAAAGTGCTCATTCTCAGAATTTTTTTTTTGTTTCAGGTGATTCCACGCTAATGGAAGCGAAAAAAAGATTTTACGCAAACAAAATCAGCGGATCTTTATATTAAAACGATGTTGGGCTGACTAACCACATTTTACTCACCTTCTATCAGTGTGTTAGCGTTTTCAAAATCCCTGTCGGAATGGGAAACAACAACAAGAACTGCCCCGCTAGCAACCTACACGCTGAAAGTGGCAAATTACCCTCACCCCAACTTGGTCACTGAAAGTACCCTAAAAACCTAAAGAAGCAAGCAGCCCTACCTTTTTGTGGTTGCTGGAATTATAATGCCAGGCTCGCAGACAAAGTCCTCCCTGATGTTTTCCGTATTTATAAACACATCCTGGGTATTGTGCAGTACAAACAAGCCAGAATGTTGTTATTCCCCTTGCAGAATGATAATGGGTGAAGCCAAACCGTTCTCCGGTGCTGAGGAGATATTTCTGGCTATGCAAGGCTGAAATGACAGTGATAGCTACTTTGGATAATCGTGGAGTACTGGCTTGACTTGGTCCCTGAAAACTCCACTGTGCATGTGGGGACTACAAGCAGAGAACTCATTTATGCAAACACATCGACACTATCCAGCTCATATTTGTTTGGCTTCTTTTTCATTACCCATCACCACCAGCTATCAACAGGGGTAACAAAGTGTGAGACATATATTTGATAAAGTAATGAAATACAATATTTGCTGAAGCCTTTTTTTTTGTTGAATTAAATAAAACAAAAAAGGCAATAGGCTTTCTAGATGTTGCCCTGTATATGTGGCATATCAATAACTGGCCAAGACTTGAGTTTGCCTGTGACCAGCTCACTGCAAATGAAAAACGGCTCTTCAATAAGTTGACTCCTAAGGGTGTAAGAGGAGGATGCAAGAAGGCCTTTTTTCTGTGGGCAGAGAGACCAGGCAGCTGGGATGATTTCAATGAACACCCAGAATGGGATCCATCTGGGGCGTCCTGGGAGGCCAGAGTGGCTTGAGCAGGCAAATGGCCCTCAGGCCCCTGGAGATTAGCTGGAGCATTTCCCCGGGAAGAAAAGGAAAGGCAGAGATGAAAGAGGGTGAGAGTCGGAGAGAGAGAGAGAGAGAGAAATCAGCTGGCTCAGACTCAGGCATTAGTTGGACTGTTCGGAAAAAAGAAACCTGGGGGAAGTGTCATCTGTTTAAAGTTTCTTTAAGCTTCACTGCCTCTTTGTTTTAATATGCGGCATCTTGATGTTCCCTTTCCACTTGAGTGAACAACAAGCAGACAATGCAGGGTGGGACTTTGAATTGTATTTGCAAGATGCACTTGGCCTTTTGATGAACAGTAAACATATTTACATATATGTGTTTTTTTGTTTTTTTTTTGCAATGGCTACATTTTTGAAGTGCAAAGTGGCAGCCAGTGGCAAAGAGGTGCAAAGGTGCAATATGCAGTATTGATGTAAGAACTTTACTTTAAAACATTCACAAATGACTCAGGCAGGGAGATCTGCTTCCATGGAAGCCCTAAATGGCCATGGTCTTCCCAAGATAAGTAAGTCAATTACATTGCTTTCCTCTGGATCACATGTTATTTTTTAGCCATTATCATGGAATAACAAATATTTTGTTCCTGAGAGATGTTCATTTAGCATCAGAAGAAGATTCATGTGATTGGAGCAGGTTATACACACTACTCTCTGATGTAGGACCTTTCGCATTTAAATGTTGTACCTATTTATTTGACATTAGGGATTCAGTAGCAACTCGCCATGGCACTGCTGACAGTCTCAGATGTCAGTGACGAAGGAACAACCTTTCATTTTCTTGTGATGACGGGTTAAGTTATCTTGTTATCTTGGGATAACAGAGCTCGTTTTCTCGAGATCAATGGGAGATCATCATTCTCAAGTCATTGGGTTTTTGAATCAGTTTTCACTTTAATGCCTGAAATAAGAGCTGTGGTTGCCAAGGGCTTAAGATATTTGCTCGTTTTGTTCTACATCATAAAAGAAATCACTAAATGTCAAGTTTCATTATAAAGCACTTATGTGCTAGTTGCTAACAAGTGGCTAAATGAGACTTTCACCACACTGATCATCTACTCATTAGTTACAAACTATTCTATATTTAACTCTTGGATTAACCAGTTTATAGAAATCTATATAGTAATTGTGTAGTAAGTCACTCAGCAGTGTTGATATTTAACTCGTGTGACAGTAATGTAGTTTATAAACGTTAGCTTTTTACTTCTAGCGATTTAATTTATGACTCCAAAACCACAAACGTGTTGTTCATCTGTGTGGACTGTCTTGCTGAATAAAAATGTGTAAAGGATCCTAAACTTGTGCCTGCCACTGAGTTTATTGTCAGCCATCCAATCCAATTCAGAAATCTCAGGCTTTTTGTTGAGGGAACCGGGGGTTGCAAACGTCTGGGTTGGCCTGAAAATATACATCAACCTCACACTACTCTATAGCTGCAGTTAGCGGTTACTCCAGAGATATGCTGCCCCCTATTTGGTCAGAACAATTTTTTGCACATTAGACCTTTAAACGTATAGTTAACCTCCTACAAATTAAATTACTGCACAGCGATATAAAAGGAGTGTTTGCACAATATTATTTGTAAATTACAAACACTGAACAGGAAATGGGGTTAAGATGAGCACCCTTTAAAAACACCCTCCCTGAATTACACAAGCCTTCGGAGCCTAGAAAAATATTTTTTTAATGTTCACCTCAGTGATGCATATGTAAAGTGAAGCTGACAGGAGGGCCTATTATTGGAGATAATGCATATTGCATCAGGGTAATGCCTGCATAATATGGAATGCGACACAGTATGGAAGGTAACTTCCGGATAATTTGTTGAGGGATATGATTTTCAGATGGCAATGATGACGGTGTATCAAACGCATCGGCAGTGTACAGGGAAAGAATTGGGCTTGCGACCCCGCCGCGTCTGTGCGGAAGAGTTTTGTCTGATTAAAAGAGATTCATCTAATAACCGCAGGTGGAGCGTCGCCGTCGGAGGATTGAAGAGCCGCTGATGTGACAGGGGCCCGCTCTGCCGCTCGCTCTCCCTCCAGCTCCCTTTCTATATCGGAAAAGGCAATGGATCATTAGACATGGTGTGGGAGACCAGAGTTAGATTGTCGAATTGGATTTCATTACATTTTCTTAAGCCTTAATTAGATTGGGGTGTAAGAGACTAATGCCATTTTGAATAATAGAGAGATCATGACAGGAAATTCGTTAGTGTTAAAGACAGGGGAAATACATAAACTATTCATGACGTGGCACAATTTTCCTCAGGGTAGTTTTTTTTTTTTTTTTTTTTTTAGCAGGCTACTAAAATAAGATTTGATGTACAGTAATACAGTAGCTGACAAGTCTGACTTTTGTGTGACTGTAAATGTGAAATTAAAGCAAATTAAACCTGTCAAAGCAATAAGTCACAGGGTTCTCTGGTTCTCTTCTACGGGAACGGGTAGCGATTAGATGGCGATGACTCAGATGCAACCTGGTGATATTTCATCTGGTTGAATGTCGTTTTGAGACAGCTGGTGGTGGAAAATCTTATTTCATAATGCGCAGTGTGCTGTGCTTTTTTGACAACATACACTGCATGTCGAAGATGCTTTACGCGCAGCGGCAGTGGGACACATCCAGGGAAAGGAAGCCGTCCGAGAGGCTGAAATTGTTTCATGGACAATGAAGCAGATTTTTATGACCGAGAGACCGAGATGAAAAGACTGATCGCCTGGCTTGGAGACAGCTTAGAGGGCAGGGGTCCACGTGGAATAAACTACCCCTCTGGGAAACCACATGCTGCAAGAGACGGTATACAACCGAGTGTTAGAAGAGGCTGTAGATACATCCGGGGGGAAACAGCAGATTAGAAGTCACTCCGGGATGAATCTTCACATGAATTTTTCTCTTAAGGATGATTTACGGTTGAGACACTGAGGACAAAAAGCTTCCTCGGATGGAGGGAGATGAACAGTGAGTGCATATTAAACGAGATAAGCTCACAGATCTTGTTATGCTGTGTTCTGAGAGATACTGTGCCAAAGCTTTCTGACTGTACAGTTATAAGCACATATGTAGAGGACACCATAAATCCAAGCACATATCCCTGACTGCAGAGTGGATTTACCTCATTTAAAGACAAAACAGTTGTAAACAAATAGGACACTAATCTGTCAAGGACATTTTTACAAAATGAATTATTTATGTACACTAATCAAATCAATCCGGTAGAGACTCAGGCACTGTATTGACGGCTATTTGTATCACTGATGCAACAAATTGTGCTCCGAGGTCAGCTTATCTGCCCGATTTTTGGTTCCACTCGGAATCACAGAATGTGTCAAAACATGATACCAGGATATCAGAGAGAGACGCTTGTTTGGTCAGGCAGAAGTATAAATTCAAACACCATCGAAAAACAGCAATTCCTCACACTGATTTGATATGAACCATGCAGGTTTTATCCTGTTACCGCAGGATTTGTATCTGGGTATGTATTTCTGTCCCATTCCGCCGAACATCCAATCTCCCCTCATTCTGTAAAATGAAACAGCGAGAGGATGAAAGACGCTGTTGTGAAAGGATTCTTTGGTTTTCACTTTTTTTTTTTTTTTAACCAGAGAGAACAGTTGTTTACCTTTTACAGAAGAAAGGGAATGGAACAAAAACCTGCAAATAACACTACTTCTACACAGCGTCAAGAATGACCAAAGGATGGAATTGACACATTTACACAATAACATCCTGATACGAAAACAACCGTATAGACTGATCGACAGGAACTCGCAAAATGGCATACATTGCTGTTTTCAGCAGCACACTAATTTCATTCATACTGGACCTGCCTTGTACTTTGTGTCGGTCCAGGGGAGTAAACTACATGGTCAGTATAACTATTGTAACTTCAGTTTCAAATACATGTTACCCAAGTAAGTTACGCTATGTACCTGACACAACTTCTCTGCGTTAGTAGGTTAAAATAACTCCCTGTTGAGTTCTGTTTTCACACTGGACACCAACAGCGGTCTCCTGAATGAAAGTCCTGTCCTTGTTTAACTTGACCACTGCATTACAGTAAGAATACAGGTCTTTCTAAACAATACCCCAATATATCGAACTGGACAGGAGGTCAAACAGTGTATAGTACGGGCAAATAGCAAATGATTTAACTAGGTAGCATACTCATCTCTACATTTGAGCTGCACAAATCAAGGATAAATGCTAAAAATAAACAGAATCTGAGCAAATCCACAGGTTGTGCAAACAGCATTGCACATGCCAAATAACATAATTGTCCCCGGTGGAATCAAGGGGTAAGATCAGCAAGGTTATTGTCTTTGCTCGAATTGGTATACTGCTGTACTTAATAAATTGGGAAATCAGTGCAGTATAGAGATAAAGTATAGGTTAAAACACTACTATATATGTATTGAAAAGTCCCACCCATACTTACCTACAAGAGCTGATAACATTTCTGGTGGGCCGGTTGACCTGAAGGTCACTGATAGATCTTTTCGTGACATAAAAACAAAATCAAAAGGTCCCATGTTGTTTGGCAGATTGAATTCGACTGCTGACTCACAGGTGTGAGGCAGCAAATAATAGTTTATTGTTTCTGATATGAGTCTCGGCTCTTACGCCGCAAACTTTGTTTTGGGAGACTGGAACCTTCATGGCTCAAAGGAAGAATGAGGCAACAAAAAAAACAGAGTTCCAAGTTGACCATGAGCAAACCATGCAAAGAGGTAAATATAGGGCTCCATCTTTTTTCTTTTTTTACCGTCCTTCAAAATTAGTTTGTCAAAGCTCAGAGCCAGCAGACATTTTTCAAAGTGGAAATTTGACAAGCACAGGTGTAATTAATAACCTTAACTGATTTCCATTCAGTCTTGCATTAAGCGATGTCAGTGAGTGATTGCATATTATCAGGTACCTGTAAAGGCCTTGCAGGAATGGAAAGCATCAGTGGTTACTGTTGTTGGCTACAGTACATCTGTGCTTGTCCTGCTATGACCTAATAGAATGACTATGCTAAGACTACCTGAACACTATATTCGTGTGGGTCTGTCAATTTTCATTTTTTTTTTTCTGGTACTGTAAGTCAATTTTCTCATCTGATTTCTGATTAGAAGGCACATGTTCAGCGTGAGCAAACACCTTCATGATTGAAAAATGCAGAACATACTGTATATGAAAATTTTTTACCGTGAAACTTAATGTAGTGTAATGTTACCCAATCATGAGGACCAAAACCATGAAGTTTTGGTGCCTAACCCTAACCAGTCATTTGAGTTTCCGATACAGAATTTCAGCCATTTGACAGCGTGAACGGACAGAAATTTAAAGTCACATAATGTCAAGTCATGTAGGCTATGGAGATGTAGGGGGGGAAATCTAAACATCATGCAGTTGCTAAGTACCAAAACCAAATCAGCAAAGAGAACCATAAGTTGCAAGTTGAAATTGCTGTATGACAGATACAAGGAGGCTGCATAAAGTTGATAGATACTTTCAAGTGTCTAGCAACCTCATATGAACCATGTGTGGAGCAGTTTAAAGCAGTGCAAGATTGATTAAGCCATATCACAGTTGAAAGTCTTTTTGCATGAGGTGCTTGTCTGCTCCATATATCTCACAAGTATAAATTGATGTACAAATGAAGCGAAATCTGTGTGATAGATGGTCGAGGAGCACATCTTGAGTCGCACTATATCACCACACGGTGACATCTGTCTTACCCCTTAATAAGCTGGCTTATACACTCACCTGGCCATTAGGTTGCAGCTGCACCCTCTTTATTCCTGCCAACGCTGCTGCTTAATCACTGCCCGGCATTAATTTTGCATTGCTCAGCCCTCATCACCATTATGTCACTTGACATTTCTGCATGGGACAGCAATTGGAGGGATCCTGAAAGAGGACATGGATATCATCCCGAAGGAAACTGATGTGTAAATCAGACAGAGTTACAGCTGCTTGCTCACAACGGTAAATTAATTTTGTTGAACAGTAACCACAACAACCAGCTGAGTGGTAAGCTGAAATAAATAAATGAATGATACCTATAAAAGCAAACCAAGACAAAATATTTCCAACACATCCTCATAGCTAAATGACTAAATTGGTTGATCCCAAAATGACATGACTGGTGGAGTGTACCATCAACAGACATGCCAGTGTCCCGTTGCTGTGTGGGAAGATTAGGGCACTTAAACTATTTGGTCAGGTTTTGGAAAAGATTGCTTAAAATATGTACCAGTCATTTGTTGTTTGTTGACACGTTCCTCAAACTCGGCTTCTTCCCTTCACTGACGTTAACCAGGCTTAATTGTTTGCTGTTCTAACATTTATTTTGGCCTTTTTGATTACTTTCTCCACCTGAGAATAAACACAAATATGGGTTGTAAAAAGCTGCTCGCACAGTTGCGTTGTTTTTCTGATCTAGGCAGACCAATAGTTTAATTCGGTCTGCCAGACCCGGTCACGCAGGAAAAGAAAGGTTTACTGGTGATCCATTTCTATTATAGACTGAATGAAGTCAGTGAAGACATGTTTTGTCCTGTGTTTTGTGCATTTGTGTAACAGTTTAGTTGTCTATGCAACAGCGGCGCCAACAATGAACACCACTGGGAAACGCTAGAGGGGGAACGTTGTCTCTCGCCACTTGACTTGTACTGGTATTGACTTTTGGAAGCATTCCTGGTGGTCTCTTGAGATTACCTTGAGTCAGAAAACTTCTTTCTGCACTAAAATACTTTGCCTTCTTTTAATCTGCAATCAAAAAGGTCATCAATTTGACAACATGAGATCCTGGGTTCCATAATTTAAAACAATATATTGTAAAGTTTTTCCTGTATGTGTCCCGCAATTTGTTCATTTACACCAATTACGAAACGTTACAGAGAACTTTACACCACCTCAGAAAATAGTTGTCTGTGCCGTTTGTGTTGCTCCGACACGAGCAACTGAGCCGTGAATTAACCTTCAATGCAAAACAAAGCGTTCTCCATCATTCGGAGGGCTGCACAGAAATTGCAGGGATTTATTTGCAAATTTCCAGTTGAGTGTGAGAACTGATACCCACACGCACATGGCATTTTTAATTGTGTGGGTGAGTGTAATGATAACCGAGCGGGAGGGCCCTCTCCCCTGATATACTAAGGACTTTATTTATTGCACCCCAGAGGAGAGAGAAGTATTAATTTCACACTCTGCCTCACAACTTCCCCATAGGAGCAGATTATGTATTTGTTATATTGAGGGGGCGTCTCTTGAGTCAGAGCAGAAGACAATTACACCTCGGCCTGGAAATGAAAGAATGTGTGTCAATACAAAAGGTCACTCCCTCGCAAAGTCAGTCATTTTGAACCCTTTTTTTCAGGAAGTACATTTCTGAAATTTCTGACAAGTCCCACCCACTTTTATAAATGACTAGTGTTGTCCACCTTTAACGCTAGTTAATCACTCCATGCTCTTTTCAGAGCGCAGCGTCTGTGCTTCATTAGCTTTTAAATCCACGCGCAACACATGACATTGACACATGCCACACGCTGCAAAGGTCAACTAGTCATTGACGTACCGATGCCAGGCAGCTGAGTTAAGGTGGTTTGCACACAAAAAATCTTAAACAGAGAGAGTAAACTATGTGGGAAGAGGGGAAACATGACAGGAAAAAGGACAGGAAGATGGCAAATTAGACCAAAACGGTGGGAAAGATAGAATGTGATGAAACAAAGAACAAGTGAAGTTAATGATGGGTATAAAGGCAGGAGATGCTCTGACAGTAAGCTTTGATTTTTTATTACTATCCACCATCACCATAACATTAGGCGATACAACTGGGCACTTATTATGGTTGTCAAGTTGTGATGTCAGTTGCATCACATTAATTTAGATATTTCATTCAGACTGTGTGTTAAATTTTTTAAAGTTATTTGAAATGTTAGCAAATATTTATGAGCCTGTGCCACAAATATATCAGTAAGTTACTATCAGTTGACATGCTTTGGGCTATTTAATATATTCCAATGTGTGTTCTGGGACACGCAAAATGTAGACATACCAATATTTTTTCTTATACTGATATAACCAGATAAAGTATCAAACCACCTGTTGAAAGGCACCAAAATACCTGATATGACATCTCCTGTCAAAAGATCCTTCCCACACACATTCCCACACACATTTTAAATGCTTCTTACACCCATGGATTATAGCAAGAATGTCCACTTTGCATTTGCGTACCTGCTACATGGGGACCCATGACAGCCTTCATTGATTCTGATATGGTGCACTGAACTTGTTTATTTATATTCTGAGATTATGATTGCAGTCATCAGTCACCCCGTAGTGTGTTTTTTTTTTGTTTTTTTTCCCAAGCACCGTGGACTGCTATTGCTGTTTTAATTATCAATGCAGCGGGGGGGCCTCTTTTTCTCTCCCTCAGTACAGTTGTTTCCCTGTGCCGTGACAACCCATTGCCTTCACAGCAGCAATAAATTGATTTTGTTCCACGTTGCAGCGGGGGTTCGGGTCAATAATAAGGGGGAAAAGAGGGCGAAAGATATAAATCACGATACCCTGTATCTCTGTCCTCGCCACTTTTATTCCTTTCTCCAGGACCTTTACGTTATCCTTACATCTGATTTTACAGTTTTCATTGCATGTGGTTCACTGTGACCGACCTCTGAGCATACTGTGTGTCACGCTGGTCAGGGGTTTAATATGCACTGTGATAGCGCAGGTTGTTATGTGTTACTAATAAATAAATCTAATGCATATTTCTTATGTATTCATCGTTCAAACAACACCCAGTACTGACAAGTAGCCAAAAAAAATCCATTGCAGCCTGTTTGTCTAAACAGGATATACATTTTTCAGACACTATTTGTCCATTTTTCACTGTTAGGCAGCTACAAAATGATGACTAAGGATGAGCTGTGAAAAGACAAATACATTTTCTGAGCGTTAACAACGACATGAAAGTGAAGAGTCGTGACGCCAATTCTGGCTTTTTGCAGTGAGCCAAATCATTTGGCTCAGCTCGGCGTAAATAAGTGCCTCTTTTGGCTCCTGTACAGCTCTTCCTTTGGTGCCATTTCTTACCCTTCTTACAATTCAGCAAAAATTTAGCAGTGTTTCGACCAACGATAGGTGTGTGTACGCATAAATCGCTTGAATTATTCAATGTAATTATGCTTAACCTTGTAATTTCCAGAATGTCATAATTATACATTATGTTTGGTTTAAAAACCTTAATAACGGAAAACCATCAAAGATTATTAAGTGGATTCAACGTTTTATTTATATCGAACTATGTTTTATGTGTTGGCAACGAGTGCAAGATGCAAAAGTCTCACCACGCTTGGGTCTTAATTTTCTACCAGAGAAAGATGTTTCTGGAGCATATTTGAGAAATATATTCATCATCCTATAATTCACTGGCCTGCATATCAACATATGCGCCCAATGAGCAACATTCACAGTGGAAGTGAAATGAATGGGCTGCCATCATTTGCTAATTGGCACTTAACACAAGGTACAGCTGAGGGTTAAGAGGATGTCATAAGGTTGTCTTCAGGTATTTTGTCATCAACTATTGGAATAAATGTAGAAGTCTACCTGGTGACGGTGCTAGATGAAAATTCAGGGGATTTGGTCATTAATCCCAATGAGTTCTCTGAAATAAACAACATTTTTACGTTTTCTAGAACAGCACAGAGAAACATTTTCTGATGAATGATGTTAGAATCCCATCATACATTATTTTAAGATTTGAGCGCTTCGAAGTAAGTATTGAAAGAAAAAAACTGTTTTTTGAACTCATTTGATTTCAAACATTGGAGCAGAAGACCTGAAAGTCTGAAATAATCCCTCCACTCTTGAAAGTGTTCAAAGTTTTGAAAAGTGCTTTGTTGACATTTGACACACTCCTATCAGCGATGATACTCACCTTTTTCATAGATTTCATTCGCTCTGCAGGGATTCAAATCTGCTCTTTCAGCTTTGCAAAGGATATCTGATCCGGCATCTGATCAACAAGGCAAACAATTTAAAACTGCAAAAAATAACAGTCTTGACAAACCGGAACCGGCCTGCGGGGGAGCTCACCGGTGCTCAACCAATCATCAGTCACCTGAATTTACCATCCATGCAGCTGTTTCACTAACGCTGCAAGAAATGACGAGTTTCAATGATTGTTATCCCCCTCTGCGAGCTACGAACATTGGAAATATGGGTATGAAGATGAAGTGATAATGTTAATGTATAGTTCATGTATCATCTTCAGCTGAGTAGAGGTGAGGGGCTGGTAGACCTGTTCTCAGCTTGAGTGCCAGCAGTAGCTCGCAAATGCATCTGGGTGTTAATCCACTTTGCTCTGGGAAGCCGTCACTCGGGGACATCATCTGGTAATCACCGGACCATCACTTCATCATCCTGCCTGAACTGCACTGGTTTGATGGCGGGCCATTCAGCTTTAACGACCAGACAGAATGAGAATGAGGGCAATAGTTTGGGTAATCTTAGTTACGGAAAAGGTTGAAGCACTTAAAAATGATGGCCTGTTTGAGTTGAGATGTTCTGATCCGTCATAGCATTTCTTCAGTTACAACATTAAAGCCTAATCTTAAAGACTCATTTACCATGGCACCTGTGCAGTCATGACAGGGTAAACCCCGGGTCCTTCTTTAAGTGAAAATACACACCTTCCAAATGCCTTGTTTGGATTGATTTCCCCCTGGAGTGACTTGTGATTCAGTAAACTCTATTTCAATGTGCTGAAGAAAAAAAAAAAAACCCCTTGAATTCATTAAAGATTTTTTAAACTGAGACACATTAAATTATTCTTTCACGGTCGGTCTGGATATAAAGGTGTCTCTGTCAATAAATTAATTTGAATTTTTAGTCCAGTGCCTCAGTTTGTCTGTCTGAGAAAAGCATTTGAAAAATACTGTAATGTTAAAGGAGCAATTTGCTACTTTAAAAAAAAAAAAAAAAGAAAAACTCATCATACAACACAAAAACACTTACAAACGCAGTCTCCCAATAAATCCTCAATTCAGCAGTGAGATGTGAAATTGTCCCAGCGCTTCACGCCCTACATTTAACTGATTGATGAGCTAATTAGCTAACGGTAGCTTACTAGAACCGAGGATAGCTACCAAAGAGTAGCAGTTGTCTATTACTTTAGTGATCTGCTGCTTTGGCATGTTGTGTTCTTGACATTAAAAAAAAAAAAAAATCATTAATCAGATTTCTATGTCACTATAATAATTCAAGACACTGTTCCTGATACTAGTATTTATTAAGTACCTAGCTGCTGGCCTTCCAACATAAACTATTTCTTAGCTCAACTGTGAGTTTAAAGCTTTGTTCTGTTTATCAAAACACAACACTGCAACTCTTCTATTATGATTATTATTGAGCGTGTGATTTACCATCGCGAAGCGAGAGACGATGAGGTGTTACATACACAACTTCTACCCTGCCCCTCCCCTTCACAGCCATGTCATGCGAAGAGTGATAGTTGTGATATTTTAGTCGCTCCATAAAGGTCAATGAGTCGGATTGAAATATTTAATAGTCCGTATCGTGAACAGTGAATTGAACCAAATTCAACTGAGCACAATCCACGGGAATGAAAAATTATGCCAGATCTGGGGAAAAGGTCAGGCTGATGGGCTCCTCTGTTGAATGCGTGGATGTAACCAACAGTGACAAGAAACAGGCATTTACGGGAGGAAAGGCCGGATCGCTCGCTTTCAGGCCTGACAGCCGCGCCTCACTCTGGCATGACTGATCGTTCCACTGCGGTGAATGCGAGAGTTATATTTGTGACTTTGAACATAAAACTGAAAAAAGCACATCATTTTTATCCATCCATCCATCCATTGTCTGTAACCGCCTTATCCCTTTTATGGGGTCGCTAGGGTTTTTGCTGGAGCCAAGCCCTGCTGTCTGTGGGTGAGCCAGCTCATGGTAGGGCCCTCACTGATGGCAGAGGCCACCATGCAAGGTGCCAGCCGCACATCAGGAGCAATTTGGGGTTCAGTATCTTGCTCAACGACACTTTGACATGCAACTCAGCTCAGCCCAGAGCTGGGATTTGAACCAGCAACCTTGCGATCACAAGTTGACCTGCTCTACCGCCCCATATTATTTTTATGCCATACTGGAAAAAAATGAAATAAATAAATTGAAAAAAAAAAAAGTTTCAAAACAGCTTTGGAAACAGTTTTGGCAAATTCTCTATTGTAGCCATACTTTGCACAGTGTAGGAATGTTCACCACTGGAGCTTGTTAGGTTGAATCTGCCCCTTGGCATGCCGCTCCACACTCTACTCTATCAATTATATTGCTGCAACTACTGACTTCCATTGTCATGTCATCCCACGGACAAGTCATTCCGTGTGTGTGCTGACTTTATGTAAACCGAGAGTGACAGAGGTATACGCACCATTAGAAAGATCGAGCACCAGCGAGCGATGTCAGGGTAATCTAACCAGTATGTCAGCGGAGAAAACGGGGTGAGAAATCAAGAAGCCCCTATTGGAATCAATCTCCAACCTGTTGTGCAGCCCCCTACGAGCCCCGGAGCTGTGGTAGCTATGACGCACAACTTCCATCAGTCTCCACTGGAATGGAAAAAGGGCCACATGTTGTTAAAGAAATGGACTAAGACGGGGCTGTCAGGTGTCCTGAGGAGGGAGTCGCTCTTCTTATTACCCAGGTAGGGGGGCCCGGCCCATCTGGCAGAGGAGAGCTGACTTTTAGCTGCCACAGCTTTCTCACGTACTCCCTGTGTTTTCTATCACAGTGACTGCTCTCTCCGCCTCGTCCTCCGCCTCCCCCCCCCTCTCTTTCTCTCCTCCACCTCTGTCTTTTTCCATCTCTCCCGTGGCAATTGATCTCCCTCTCTTGTCTCTTTTTTCCCTGCAGCTGCCACTGCCCCACTATGAGGGTATGTTTAATTAGGACGGGTGATGAATGGTCTCCTGTCTCGACTCAGAGAAGAAACATACGGTCGAGAGAGAGAGAGAGAGAGAGAGAGAGAGAGAGAGAGAGAGAGAGAGAGAGAGAGAGAGAGAGAGAGAGAGAGAGAGAGAGAGAGAGAGAGAGAGAGAGAGAGAGAGAGAGAGAGAGAGAGAGAGAGAGAGAGACAGAGAGAGAGAGAGAGAGAGAGAGAGAGAGAGAGAGAGAGAGAGAGAGAGAGAGAGAGAGAGAGAGAGAGAGAGAGAGAGAGAGAGAGAGAGATTGGGAGGGAGGAAGATGGCAGAACATTCAGCAGAAAGGAAATGAATTGCACAACATGGAATGTTATATTCGGACTGTGGCCTGCTCAAACTCTGAGCATGAGAGAAGTGGATGTTGGAAGTGGAATTAATCCGTTCTAACATTTAATTTAATTGTTTTTAGTGCCGTCAGAAATTGAGATCGAACTTTCTTTTGAAATATTAAAGTCTTCAATGTGGTCTCATTCTGGACTACAGTCATTGACACATTTTAGCAGTTGATTTGTGTCCATACTTAGGTTGGGGTTTAGTGTTGTGTGCTTATATGCGTACACATGCATGTAAATGGGACTCTCATGTGACCTGGACAGATCTCTCTCTGAATAATGAATTGGCGTAACAGGTGTAAATGCCCGGGACGGAATCCATCTGGCTGAGCTTATTCCCCAACACGGAAGAACAAGTCCGAGGATGATGGAATGACAAGGAATGTTCTCAGAACTAAATCATCAAACTGAAGCCGAAGTGATACCCTCGCTCTGTGTCGGTCCCGTGGTGTTCGTTTGTGTGCGTGTTTGGAAGCACTGCTTTCCTCATCCAAACAACTGGCAAAACATCTTGAATGTATCGAAGTTGAACATCTCCTTTTTCGATTTTCATACAGTTTAAAGCATTATATTGGCACAGTATATTATCTGTGACTTAAACACCCTTCAGTAAATACCCAGAAGAATAACAACTGATGGCTTTACGCCTTCTCTTTGTTTTCCGCTCTTGATGCTCTGCTTTGCTCCACCCTCTCTCAGTATCTTAAACTCTCTGTAAGTGCCTCGTTTGTCAAGCCACCGTTCGGGATTACACGTCGGCCGGCAAACCTTTTCCTCTCCCACTGTGGTTGTTTTGCGTGTGGTATCATAGCGGTATTTCCTTCGGAAAGGGCCACCTGATAACCTCTCTCTAAACTTTGAAACCCCCCAGGCAGCAAACCTCAAGGGAGGCAGGGCAGAGAGGAGTGCAGTATAAAAAATAAAAAAAAAAAAAAAACGAGCAGTCTGTATCACACTGATGCGGCTGGACTGGAATTTTAAAATTCTATACTGCCTTCAGTCCTGACAGCAGTTTGCTGGCACATGAAATTGTAAGCTGTTTTGGAATAATGCATGTTCTATTGTCAGAATTACCAGTAGGTAGCTGACACTGACTATAAAGTACCCAGTTGAACTACCTGCCCCTTCTCGCACACAGTGCTGTGTGGAAACATTTTCTCTTCTTCAGTTTCAGTTTATGGTTGTACTGCCTGTAAGACACAAGCGCAGATGTGATAGCAGTTAGATGTAAATCACAACCAAAATGTTGAAAATGGATATACAGTACAAACCTCAGTGCTACTTTGCACCTCAAGTAAATATTGCAGATATCTTGATCTATTATATCTGACTTGTTGGGTGTCTGTCTACTTAACCTGCTGACTTGTGTACTTAACCTGCTGACCTGTCTTGTGCCTGATTGCCTCCTGGGGACAAATTGAGTATTCATGAATTGAATTGGATTAAACTGATTTAAATTGAATACATGTTCATCTACACTGATCGAAGAGCTGGCATCCTCATGAACTGTGTGGACAGAGAAGGTTACACTTTGAAAGCTTCCTACATCCAGATAAAAAGCTGAATGACTTTTCGACTTGCTGTGTTTTTAAACATTTGAAATAAGAGTGTGTCTAACTCTGACTTTGCATTCAGCCACACCACACCGAAACTTCATTTCGTTCTCCATCAGCTTGGAGACTTGCTCAAGGTTGAGGTAGTAGTAACCATCTTTACTGAATCACTCATTCTGTCCTCATTCTCTCAGCCGACCCAGTGTGACCTTTCACCAAGCCGCTCACATTTGACCCTAGTTTATCGAACAGGGAGCTGTCTCCTGCAACATAAATAAACTGATTTTTCCAGGAATAAATAAATACGTAAATAGATAAATAAAAAAAGCGCACAGTTGACTTTAATAACTTGCAGAAAACTATCATAATATTTGGGTAACTTGTAAATTAATGAGCGTACATTATGAGCACATTCTGTAGCGGAGTTTGCTCTATAGCATATAATTCTATCCAGATGTGATTTATTTATTATTTATTATGATTTATTGATGCAATTTGTCAAAAAAGAAAATCGAACAGATGCTTCTTATCTCAGAGGACACGAGTGCTTTGAAATGTTATCGTATGCTACCAAGTGGATTAAAACGCACAACCAGCTACGCAGCCAGATTGAAGTTTGCGAACAAAAGACATACATACACACACAGTGTCGATCCGCGGAAATCTTTTTTTTTTTTTTTTCCCCAGCCGGCGTTTGACAGCTGATTGTGTGAAAGAGGAGGCCAAGTTCGACAGAAACAAAAATAAACAATTATTTTAAGCAGCTTTGCAGTGTGTTGCATCAATATTTAGTGTGGAGCATCTGTGGCTGTCAACCCAGCTTTGATTTGGTGTTATATGTGAAGTTAAACATCGCTGTTCTTTGAGGACAACAAACATTTAAAGGTTTACATGCTTCACTCTGTTGTACTGTATACAGACACACTCAAGTTTAGACACCCAAATATATATTTGTACATGTTATATACATAAATAATGCTTCAAACATTTAATGCCAAGGTGCCAACATCATTTATCATAATGTTACACCTTCTGGCTGATGTTCAAGAGCAGTACATGACAATAGTGGATCCTAACCAATGACCATCCCCTCTGAATTTGACCAAACTTCTCTACAGTCACTTATATCTTCCATTGATCTAATACATTCAATGCCTTTGTTATTTTTCAGTTTTTATTTGTATTATTATTTGTGTCCATTAAACAGTCTCATGAAGTATTTCCTCCTTCTTAGACATTAATTATTACATTCATTCTACATATACACATTAGCATGTGGTGTCAAATATATGTAGATGTATTTTGTATTTTGTTTTTAGTTTTTTATAGAATATGCTACATTATATCTTCCAGTAAATATCAATGTAATCTTTATCTTATTCCCATATATTTTCTGGAAATCAAGTGATGTATGTAAACCATATTTAAAGTAATAGATGATCAATCCACAATTTCCATTCACTTGTTTGTTTTTTGTAAATATCTTGTTTTTTTTGCTATTTATTTTCTATTTAAATTTATGCATGTTTTTGTCTTTCCTGGACTGTTGCATCTCGAGCTGTGTTAACAAGTGAATTTCCCGGTTTTGGGTTAAATAAAGCCAAACTTAAATCTTAAATCTCTTCAATACATACCAATATAGGGCTGAGTGTTATGGTCTCAAAATAATTTTGCAATATATTTACGCTTCATGGTCAAATATGATGTGTACCTTGATGTTTGAAAATATCAAAAACGCACTTTATAATTGTCAGGATTGGGTGACAAAGTAAAAATATTACAATATTTTTGACCAAATAGGCTCTGCTTTAATATTGCAACAATATTTTAGAGATGACTTTTGGTACTTAATAAGATTTGTGATTAATGATCATCGGTAATGTGGAAGTAACGACTGCTTGGGCAAAAGCTTGTATTAGAACAAGCAGAACAGTCTGGTAGGTTTAGAAAGTGACATCACTTTACTGTACCACAGCCTTTGAACTATGAGAAGACACACTTAAGCCATATCATAATATAACGATATCCATAATTACAGATGATAAATAGATAGATGCATATCATGATGATATGACATTGAAGCTTGTATAATGCCAAGCCCTGTATCTATAGCAATTCGTTATCAGAATGCACATGCAATGTATTTTTGTAAAATATTCTTGACTACATATATAGATATTGGTGTTATTTCTCTGTTTTTACTGTGTTTTTTAAATTTATATTATATGCATGTTTGTTCAGTAAGGGATGTAAGATTTCAAACCTTCCAATGCAGGAATCCACTTCAACATTAATGCTACTGACACTAAAATGAAACTCACATATTGTATATCACGCCAGAACATATGACAACATCTAAACACATATTTGAAAAATACTTTAATCTGTCCCTGTTTGTTATACCGCCACACACACGGGCCGTTTCAACCACGTTTCGATCCAATGAGTAATGATGACATTTGCAAGCCTCAGATGATTGCGAGGAGAGCGTTGAGTATGTCATCTCTGTATCAGCTGGTGATGCTTGTCGGTGGTTTATCCCTCCTCATCTTTGCGAGCAATCCGATCCCTCATTCGCTCGGCTTACACAGTACATGGTCACACTAATTCAGCTCCAGCCGGCATCTACACAGATGTGCACAAACCCCCTCCCCTCCCGCTGTGATTTAAATTAATGGTCAAACCTGGGAGCATGAGAGAGAGCGGGTCTTGAAGATTTACTCTCCCCGGAGCTGCCATAATTCTCTGCCTCTCTCGGCATCCTCCGGTGCTATGGTGATGAAGGCATGATGAGAGGAAGCCTCTTTTTCATCTCTCTCCCATCAGCAGAGTGTCGCCTCCAGCTTTTTCAGCTGCCATAAAGCCTGCCTGTAGGTTCCTCGGCTGAACTCCACTGCTGACTGCTGATTTATTCAGAAAATAAGCTGTTGCTGCTATTGAGTTGTATCGACATCGAGTATATTACAGCGCCTGTGATATGGCATTTATTGGAAAAGCAGGGCAATAATCAGCCGTACATTAACCATGCATTCTTTTGACCTGGCAGTTTGCTCATTATTCAAGGCGATATACATGACACCTCATCTTGGATGAACATTGTCAACACATGTTGATATTCATATTTTAGGCCTCAGTCTCAGGTTTTAAGTTCCTCAATCTCAATCATACATTTTGACACTGGAAGGCTTAAACATCTCTAAAACAAGGGTTGATATATTAAATGCCTGTAGACCTTCTGTTATAACAGCATTTACATATCCAGGCTGCGTGATGCATTTACATAAGAGGTGGGAGTGTCCACAGTTCTGGCGCCTCTGACAGCAGTATTGGCAGGTCAAACGCAGCCTCCTTCGCTGTCCTCCTGGTTGACGGGGAGGTTGCTCGGGATGCATCGCTCGAGCCTGACAGCTGTCTGCTCTCTGGCATCTTTCGCCCATTGCCGCTCTCCCAGAGGTGCTGCGGATGTGCACCGCACATCTGTCTGTCAGGGAAAATGGAGCTGTTCATGAGCGGATGGAACATACGATCATGAACAGGGAGTTAGAAGGGATGGACATACAAACAGGTGTGTGACAGCGGAGGCATGTGAGGCTTGACTAGATGTCTTAATGCAGCAATGTTGCGGCTCCCATCAAGGTGTTTCTTTTCCCCATTTGAGTGGTGCATTTAAAAATATTTCTTCTTCAGTGCATTCATTGTAAAAAATTGAGATCTAAGTGTAAAAATCTGGACAATACATTTTTGGATACTGGGGATAACTGTTCCTGAGAGATAAGAGTGGTGCAGAGAAAAAAAAACAAAGTTTTAAAAGTGAGTTGTTAAAATGAATCTCCAGGATCCACTCCTTCCCCCTGTGCATGATATTTTTCTATAAGTTTATGATGCAACTTTTAACTTGTGTAGCATGCATTGTCAAAGTGCCTCATTAATGTCCAGGGTGGATATTAAAATATTCTAATCTCAGATTATACAAAGGCTCTGCTTTGCCATAATTTACCAAATACAGTTTTGTTATATTTGCAGTATTGGTGAAAAAGACAATGTTGTTAATAGGGTGACAGGTCCTGCTGATGCACTGAATAATTGAAGCATCCAGGATGTGTGAGTGAACGTCCTCAAGTAGAGTACAAGCCTGTCAAAGTTGTAACAACTTGTCTCACCTGTCAGCCTTTGTTAGTGTACTGAGAGGAGTACACTGCTGCTGTTGAAAGACTGGCTCTCTGAAGCCCTCTTCAGATCATTTATATGCTGGGAAGGACTTGTTGTTTGTGCATTCTCTCCTTTGGTGGTTGTTTGGAGGAAAGGAGCGTGCTGATGTGGGACACAACTCAGCCATTTGTTCCTCAGCTGTCCGGGCAGTCAGATCCCTTTACAGTACCACGGCTTTAGCAGCCTGGGCCATCACTCTCACTCCTTCAAGGCTGACTCAGAAAAACAGAAGGGGATTTTAACATCATAACTGGTAACAGAAGTGTCAGCGATACTGAACGCAAACCTGTAAGCGTTTGATGGACAGCAGTGTGTAGCTCATTTGCACGATATGCAGATTCAAAAATCAATCCAGAATGTGTTTCTTTTTTCTTTTTTTTTTTTCTTTTGCAAAATACTGGAGCACACTAACAATCCTCGTGGTCATGGAAACACAGTAAAAACAGCAACATGTGACAACATTCTTTATGTTGTTCTTGTTATCGGATTAACTAACTCTTCAATCAGGACAGACTCGATTCTGGGTGAATGAATTAGATTTTACTGACATACGAACGGATCTTTAGGTGTCAATCCGGCCTCATTGGGATGTCCATGATGTTTGAAGAGGGGATGTGAGGCCTTGAGGTAGTACAGGAGCAGATCTTGTTTAAGCAGAACTGGTGAGTTTTTGCAGGAAGAGGTTGGTGGAAAAAATGAGTCAGAGTTGGAGAGTGGGTTAATAAATGGCTGACTATTTAACTGATTCTGACTATCTAGATGAGGCAACAACTTATTTTGCAAGATATCGCAATTTATATCTCCATAGAAATTGCAGAAGATCTTCAGCCTGTCAGTGGCCAAAACGTGCACTTTTAGTGGAAGTGACATTGACAGTCACGGTCGGCCCAAAGGATTATGTTGCAGCTGTGTCACGGTTGCCAGCTGAGGTGATCTGCTGGTCCCAAACTTTTGATTTTGGCATATGGACAAGGTCTGAAAATACCAGAGCTCCTGTTTAAAAGAGTTCTTATCTTTAACTGGAGTTTTTGTAGTAAGCATTGTTGTCCTCATGTACTCAAAACGTAGGCCAATGTGCAAGTCAACAGGTGCGCTGAAACATGATTTAGCTAACTGGTACAAAACGGCGTGGTAGATGTGTTTCAGAGAAAATCACATGTGAGAGAGTGAGAATCGCGGATGAAAGCTGGAAGTGAAGATCTTTGTCTGTTTCAAGCGACTCACCTGTTTGCCTGTGGTAAGTTTGCTGTTTTCCAAATGGGTTAATAGGCTTACAGTGTTATTTCTGCACAAAACAATGCACAGATGGACAGTAACATGATTGTATAGAAGTATAAAATCTAATGTTTGCCACAGATGGTGATGCAGCTGGTCCGATGTTTACAGATTTCCTGTACGTGTGCTCTTTTGCTAAGGAATACATAAGAGCAAGGTGAGGCTGATACATTGTGAAAGTGCATTGTAAGTTAATTTTGCAGAGATATATTTTCTTGTCCTTCATGCTGGAGAACATTTAAAGGCAACGTAAGTAATGTTTATTTTCATTGCATAGGGCTGTATGGGGTTGGTGACCTGCCGCCACATAATGTGCACCTGAGTTAACACTGAGATAAAACATAGGGAGTATATTGACATACTGCACCATTTAATTTGATGCAAATGTACCTAATGTTTCATATTATTTTTGGTAATTAACTGTAGAAAATTACCGCTACAGTTGTTTGTGCCTTCCCACTCGTGCACGCTCATTTATGCACTCTTGGTTATGTACAGTCACTTACATTGATGCACTGGGTTTTTGCACTGAGCTGAGTCACTGCCTCTGGTACAGTTTGGGTAAGCTAAGGTTTCTAGTCACTTTATGTGAAGGGTTAATACATTTTCAGAGTGTTATATTATTAACCAAGATTTGTGAACTCATTTGGATTTTTGAAAAGTAAGCTACAGGATGGAGTGAGACTCCATGTGCCTGAAGCTGTAAATTTGCCTGTGTAGAAAAAAGCTTGGAGATAATCTAATACTACTCTCTCTATTGGAAAGTAGTCAGGGAATAAAGTTCCCTAATTATGGTTTTGTGTCCAGTGTTATACAAATTTCACCAGGGCTCATCTAGAGAAGTTATGAGTTGTTTCTGGAAGGCACTGGCAGACTCATTGCAGGACCTACATCTACAAACAGGACCTGTGGCCTGTCTATGCTCAGTATAGACTATCTACCCAGTGTGTCCACCATTCACTCAGCAAACAATTCCCTCAGGCGAGATAGTGGCCCAGTGTGTAAGCAGGGAGTTAAAGATGGCAATTTAAACTTGTATCTGTATTTGTGAGCCACAGTTCCTTAACTGTTATCAGTATTTGTGCATTGTGAAGAGTGGTACAGTGTAAACTTTCTGACCTCTGTCTAAAATCTCAACAACCATCCTTTTACTTTAACAGCTAAAGACTTGAATGCAGACAGATTTTCATGAAGCGTTTTCAGCTCACCACAGAGGTAAAAAATAATGAAAAAAAACAACCATTTTCTTAACTTTAAATATATAAAATAGCACTTGAAGGCCTCTCTGAGAGCTAACCTTGCTCTGGGCGGACTCAGCTTATATACATCTTATTTATATTAGGGCCTGTGAAACCTGGGCAGTGTTTTAAAAGGGGGGGATTTGTGGGGCTTTCAGCAACTCATCACCCTGGGAAGGCCAATAATCCATGTTGTTTATCCAAAGAGTACTTTTGGCACAACCTCCCACGGGGGTTGCAAAAGCTAATGCAAGAGCTGGAGCATTATTCTGCAGGCTGATATGTTCTGCTCTTTTATTTTTTTTCCCCCCCTAGTGGTGTAAATTACCCAATTATGCTAATAGGTGTACCTTTGGAGGCATACACTGTTGGCTCAACATGAGAGGGGAGAGCGAGCCTCGGCTTCTGAGCCTGCCATATACATTATCCCTCAAAAATGAAAGCCCACTTTTGTTTGCTCGTACTCTGCATAACTGCCATGACAAACTACTAAGTAGGCACCGTATCCATAACAATTCGCCTAAAAGCTTTTGCAGGTGGAATTGAGACAAGGGGAATGAGTTAAATTTCTGCTGATTAATTTGATTTGAAAAGATTAACACATTCGGTGTGTAATTGTTTTCTTTTTAGTGAGGATGAAAATGAGATGATTGTCAGTATATTTATTCATTAGAGTTACAGGAAGCACTCAATAAATAGGTGATCTCTACTTGTGCAAGGGCCCCTTTGGCAGCAGCAGCTATGCAGTGAGCATGACGACACTTATCATACACACAGCATCACCTACATACGCGTTAGTTAGCTTTGCGACACAGTTGAGCTCACCAACCCAATCACTAAATGGACTGCTGGCCCATCGACATTGTTAAAGATCAGGGGTCGAGGCTTTACCCATATCCCCTCAGGCGACCCATCATACAAAGCCACCTTCGAGGGCAGCTGCTGTTGCTTTGCAAGTGATTCATAGGAAAGATGTTTTTTTTTTAAATTTTTTATTCAGATGTAACTTGTCAGTGTTTCTTTGTGTGGGTGTCTGCTAATTAAGTCTGCAGTTCATTATGGATGTGGCGGGGGCAATGCCAAGAGACGTTCTGCTTCTAATTCAAAACATAAAAACTCAGTCAAGTTTTTTCTTTTTTTAAAAGAGAACGTTTCTTCAAACCAGTTTGTCATGCATTTCTTTACCCCAGCACGACACATGTATTCATTTTATCTCGCTCCCAAAAGACAAGTAAATAGCGGTATTTTAAACATCTGATTAATCATGATGAATCACAGTCTATGACTGTAATTAACTTGAAAAAAAGAAAGTTCATCGAGTGTCGGCACCAGAAAAAGCTAAATAAATGTTTTTCAAGTTTAGTTATATTAAAAGTGTCTTCATAACTGGCACATTAATTATGTATTCACCTGATTAATCATGACTCACGGGTCTCCACTAGTTTCACAGTACATTAGTCACTTTTAATTACACCTGCAGTTAGTTGATTAATTGATCAGTCATTGGAGAGAAAATGAGTTGCCAACTATTTTGATAATCGATTCATCGTTTGAGTCGTTTTTCAAGGGAACATGTCAAACGTTTGCTGATTCCAGCCTCTTAAGTGTGAGTATTCGTTGCGTTCCTTTGGCATTTATGATAGCCGGTGAAGAGTCTGAAGGTTTTGGACTGTTGGACGAAAGGAAATCACATAACATTAGATTTATGTCAAGTCTGCTGCTCTGGTGCTCGTAGGGAAGCTTACCCTCCACACATGCTCCTCAGTATGCTCAAGTATTTAGTGAATCAGCTCATTTTTCTTTTTCCCTTTTTTTTTCTCTTTTGGATCCCAGGATACTTGCTTGAAGGAATAAAAAAAAAAAAAAAAGGAGCCCTGTAATGAAATTCACTTATGAATATTCAAGTGAGTGAAAGTGCTCTTGTACACGGCAAACCAAATACACACAAAACACAAAACACATTTCAGTACTTTTCCTGCCTTTTACATTTGAAGAAACCCTCCTTAGTTCTTCATTACCCTTCTTTTTATCAGCCAGTTTTCTCCTCAAAGCTACTCAGTGGACATTAACTTCTGAGTGCAATCACTGCAATATTTAGAGTTTTGTCGGTGCCCGAGAGTGCCTGCGCTCTGCCAAGAAAATAAGCCAAGGGACATTGTGGCATTATATGTGCGAAGGTCAGCTTGTTAACCAAAGTAATTGGATTTCGCAGCCCTCTGTGGGTGATGTGAGCCTTCAGTCTGCTTTCACCGCACAATCCTTCCCTGACTCCAATTCTGGTATTGATTTGTCTTTCATTTGGATTCAGAGTGAAGACAATGGCAGACATCAGTCAAACTCACCGTGTGCCATAAAGCATCCCAACGTCTGGATTAATCAGCAACTGTTGCAGATTTATATGAATAATCAATTAATGTCATCATCAACCAAACAGAGGTATAGAATCCTGGATCCCGCGGTGACTGTGCCTTCAAGAAGCAGTCTGCAATGACTATGTAATGCCTCAGCCAGTTTCACAATATTAATTAGATATTAGAAGGCATTCAACCATATGTTAGAAGTATTTATGAAGATATTTTTAACTGAGTTTGAAAGGCCCAACAGTTTTGCACATTTTTTAAAGTTGGCTGAAAGGTAGATTTAATCTGTTGCAGGCAGAGGGGGAAAGTGATGGAATGGCTGGAAAGGAAATATCAATAATTCACAATGCTGAAATGTGAAAAGTTAGAGCCATGGCCTGCAACAGACAGAAAGAGAGAGAGAGAGCGAGGAAGTAGATGTTGCTCTTGGCTGTTTTCAGTGACTTCTGAAAAACTACTCATCAAACAACAACTGTAAGCCCCAGTATGAGAGGCACCATGAAGACTGACGGTTTGAACTTTGGGTTAAATGTCTAGTCTGCTCCTGACTTACGAACAGAAGGGAACAAATGCATCTACTTGCATTATACTGACATCTTAATTGTTATAAATGTGCAAACAACCCTGTTTAGCGTGATTTAAAAGCAGAGCTTACGTCAATTAAACTGATTTGCTTTGTCTGGTAAAATGTTGGGTATGTTTTTTATTGTAGCCACGGGTCACGGTGCCACTGCAAAAGGTATGTCTTTAAAAACTAGAGAGCACTGATATGTTACCGTTTCAAGGCTGCACAATCCACCACATGTATTAATCTGTTACTACATTATATTTTTTTGGCAGGCACTACTTTTTTACATATAAAACACTGGGAGAAATCTTTGGCTTTCTGTCTTTCTGCACAAGGTCACTCAACTAAGCTGGGAAAAAAACAACATCAGAATTAATGACTAACCTGCTCCACCAGTTTAGCTTCAGCCTCTTAAGGGTTGGATTAACCTCCCAGATCACCCCAAAACTGAGCAATGGGCCCTTTAAGAGCCCCCCCACTGCACACATTCCCCCAACACATTTCGCCAAGAGCTCAGTTTTGTACACCGTCACACTGGGCCCGGTTTCCAGTACTACCATTTAGTGTGTGGTAATTCTATTAAACAGTAATGTATTAACAAAATGCACCATGTCTAGAAACTAGGGCCTTAGAGTAACTTTAAACATGTAGCAATCACCTCAGGCCTATACTATTTAAATGTTATTATGCCTTAATGGTGCATATTACCACAACATATTTGCCATTTAAAAAACCTGGGCCATCATTGGCCCCTGAGGGTCTGGGACCCTGGGGCACTTGCCCACTTTATCCTGATGATAATTCAGCTTTGCAGCCGTAGAACCAGATCATCTTCAGTACACATGGATTATAGATTTAATGCCGGGTCATTGTCAATTGTCAACTGCCTAAACACCTAAAAGAAAGAAAAAATACATAATTTTGTCTCTTTTGACTCGCAGGTCAGTACATTTTCTTGGGCTATGCAATAATCAGTCTCCTCATGCATCTTGCTCCCACTACCAGCTGTGAACAGTAACATACACACACAGGAAACTGTTACATTCACAAGTATGACGGTAACTGTTGACCTTGCTGTTTGCATCAAAACAGAACTAAGCCGTGGACATGATGTCAGGATTTGAAAAGTTTTTTTTTTCCTCTAATCTGATCTGATTTTTTCCTCTTTTCCATTTCCTATTTACTTTAGTTTTTACGCAACAACATCAATATACTGAATATAATCAAAGCCCAGCTCTAACCCTACCCCCCGGCTCTAAACCTCCAAGCCCCAGTGCTCTCCTTCTTTACAAATCCCAGTTAAACCCCAGGCTTCGACACAGTCGTCTGCACTAGACATAAAAAAGAAGAAGCATCTGTCTGAGGCAGGCAAGGAAGCACACAGTGAGAGAGATTCAAAAAAAAAAAAAAACACTCAAACACGAGGGTGAAAACTGGTTCAGAAGCCTTTGCAGAAGTTCAGTCCTCTATTGAACAAGTAATGCTCCAACTAATAGAAAAAAAATCTGCCGTTAGCTGTTCAGATAAACCCCTGAAACCTTGGATTGCAGTAAGCCATGTATATGTGTATTGTGTTATTGCTCATCATGATCCGTTGTAAATTGATATCCTGGCAATTTGACAGCAAATATGGCATATTTTGCAAATTATATCGACAATTTGACCATGTAGTGCTGGTATTGTGACCCCATAATTAGCATCAGATTAATTGAACAATGATAAACCAATCACAAAAAGTTTGTAGTTGAACTGTAGCGCTGTCGAAGAGTGAAAATATTATAGTTTGGATTTCTTGTTTTATTCATAATCTACTTGAGAGCCTGTCACTCCACGAAACGACACTTCTGTTTGAGCCAATGCCAGCAGAAACAGTTTTCAAAGTATTATTTTGTGCAAGCCTTACATTTTTACAATTTCTCACAATATTTTTCCAAATTGGTCAAATCAGACCAATACTATCTAATTTGATATGAAAATCTCCTGTATGTCTCAATTTAACTTTTTGGAGGACTATTGAAAAAGCACAACCTCTGTCAAAGGTAATGTGAAAAATTGGACCTTGAGACATTATGACCATAACTTGATGTTGATGTCCCTCATCTTGCACCAGTTCTGCACAAATACAAACACATTTCCATGTTTAAGCCATTTTTTCCAGTTCAAAACCACGCTTTCTTCCAAACATGACACACAATTGCTTAACAGCTAAACTCCCATTGCTTTTCAATTAGCAATCATAGCTTTGTGATAAAATGGCAGCTCGTGCAATCCTGAAAACAAGGCAACAAAGGGGTCTTCTTTCAGGGAAGACTTGTTCTCTGTCAGTGCTGGAATTTCATTTATTTTCAATCATAGCTTTAACAATATAGAAAGGCGAAAGGTGAGCACTCCTGTGTTGGATGTCAACTTTGCAGGAAGAGGAAGAGCAAGAGGAGGGAAAGTCAGAGGAGGAGGACCAAGAGTACAACCCAGCAGAGCAACTGCGTCACATGAGATTCATAACTACTTTGGTTGAATCAGTCCTGATTTCATGATAAAAGGAAGCAGGGCAGATATCCAGCCAAACTTGAGCTGCCTCACTGAGGCTTCAGTTGTCCGGACGTACAAAAGTGAAAATAGGCAAGTATTCTAATCCTCTTTCTCTAGTGCTGTATCAAGACATTGCTAAAACTGGTGAATACTGCAGATATGTTAACTATGTCTCATGTATTGTGTCGGGAACCAAATGCCTACATTGTCAATGTACATAATTTTCACCCAACAGTCCTACTAATATGCAGGTCTACCATTTTGCTGTTCAAGACAAGACCATCAAAGAATTGCTCTTTGACTGTGGGCAAGACTCTTGAGCGAGAGTCTCAAGAGTCCCATTTATTCATAAATTGGCTTTCCACCTAGCAAAAAGGTGGCAATGTGGGCGCAAAATCATCAACCAGCATGCCATCGCCGAGGGTTCCTGGCTGGTAAGGGAAGAATATCACCACCTGCACAGCTATAAATCCTTAAAATACCCGACATCACCATTCAACCCTTTGGCCTCACAGTATTTCCATCACATCACTCTACTGCACACACTACACAATGTCCTCTCTCCAGCTGAACAGATTAATAGCTCAGAGCAGCCAAGGTACGCTGACACCTGGGACATAAATGGTTGCTCCTGTCAACAACTGGTTCATCAGCATCATACTTTTCTACCTTTTCTTCTATATTTGTCTACCTTATTCTCAAGTTCTTATCAAGTTGACTTTGGAGGCTATAGCAAAATACTCACAAGTCATCTTTTCTTTCATTCAGACTATTGTGTGCTATTATGTCTTGACACAAAAAGCTATTTAAACCTGCATGAATAAAAGCTGAACTTTACATTTTGTAAGACTAACATTCAGGATGTATATATGTGTATGTGTGTGTGTATGTATATATATATATATATATATATATATATATATATATATATATATATATATATATATATATATATATATATATATATACACACACACACATATATATATATATATATATATATATATATATATATATATATATATATATATATATATATATATATATATATATATATACACAGTATTACATTTTGATAGGAGGTTTGTTCCAGGAGATAATGACAGAGCCATGTTTCCAGTTCATGTTTTAGCCACAGGTTTCAGTCGTCGATGGTAACCAGACACTCCCACTAAAATGACGACCCTATCACACTGCACGACAGAAATATTACAGTGGACAAGCTCACTCTAATTTTATTTGAAAATACACAATTTCTGTGTAGATAGTTACATATAACGATAGATATGTGATTTTAAAACTAAGGGCAACTCCAGCTAAAACCCTGAGAATAAAACACATTCCTGCATTGCAGACGCTGAAGAGGGCCAAACAGCTGCGGTCCATGGTCCTGACTACGAGAGATAAGAAGGAACTTTGCCAAAAGCACTCACGCTGGAGTAAAATGCTTTAGACAGTACACAGAGTTCTACAGGTCTTCTTGAAAAATGGGTGTTTTTGGCAACTTCCCACCCTTTCCCGCAGAGAAATGTGTACAACTTTTTCTTGTAATGGTTCTCAGACAAGAGCGTTAAAGCAGAAGGCAGCAAGTTTTGGTGGAGTGCACACACACACACACACCCACATTCAAACACACACACACACACACACACACATACAGGTGTGACCATACAGGTGACCATACAGGTGTGACCAATGACGTTAATGATGGCTCAATTCTAACAAGTGTCCCAGTAAGCCATGTCAATGTGTGTGAGCATGCACAATACCAGAGATCCCTGGAACAAGCCCACCTAAGTGGAATGTAGCCATCATTCAGATTTTAAATTCCACCTGAGCTATTCTTGCTATGACAAGACAAAATATGTGCTGTGAAAAGGGGGTCTATTGGCAGGACGCTGTCGTTCTTCTGTACCTTCCGAAACCAAATCACTGTTGAATAGTTTTTTTGAATCATTTTTATGATGTGATGGGGCTATATGTGAGGTTTTTTTGAGGCACAAAAAAGACTCAGTTGGGTTCAGGTGGAGATCATAGTTTGTGTTAAACTATTTAATCACAGATGTGGGGCTTCTTCTGTCATCACGGTCCCCTCACCTTGACCCAAATCGACATTTGACCTATCCATCCAAACACCAAACACTAGATATCCTAATCTGACTTTTTTTTATAACAGCTTTGTGGCACTTTTCATCCCATCGTAATTACAATGGCCATTAGAGGGCTTTGTCACTTGAACATGAATATTATTTTGCCTAATTAAACATCCCGTTCCCACAGCCAATGACAGGACGCCTGATCACAGCTGATCATAGTAAGACCTCTGCGCTCTGGTCAGTTAAAGTGTGATGGACTGCTTTGGGTGGTAAATGTGCTTAATGAAAAACAAAAATAAAACGTTCCCATTTTTGGTTGGCTTATTATTTCCTCTGACCATTTTTCTTCATATTTTTCAAACAGAATCATAACATAACTCCAGCTGATTTATTTATATTGCCCAGAGGTTATTAATTGAACAATCACAGCCAAAGATTTGATTAGCAGTCCGACTGGCAGTCATGTTACTTAGCCATCCAAATAAAAACTCTCCAGGATCCCCCCGTCCTCCATCATCATCACCAGTGTCTAGAATCCATCGGGGGCATTTCCTATACCACGCACAGCTTCATCACCTCCACAAAAGTAGTCTTCATCACGCTAAATCTTTCTCATTCCCCTTGTACACATGGCAATAAATCTTCTTGTTCACTCAAATAAATTACCAGTCTTTCCTGATTGAAATGCGACTGTTGGCTGTGTGGTCTTTAAAATTTCTGTGTTTTTGCAGTTTTATATTTCATTGGTTTTATGACTTTGACTCTCTTGACCTGGAAAATAATTAATTCAGTTGACAACCGTCATATGTGTCGTTCATGGCACAATACAAACATGATCAAGAAATGATTTGTCTCTCTCTCTTCTACTACCATACACATTGTTTCCCAAATATAAGGTCCCATTGGGTCCACCAGAGAGGGTGTGACTTAGGCTCTCTATATAATATAATAGTAGTAGTAAGTATTAGGGGTGGGAATCAAGCTGGTTCCAACTGACCAATTCCATCGGAACTGTACACCCCCAACGTCATTGAATTTTCTTAACAAATCTCTCAGTTCCGTGCCTGCATAAGGTTTTCCGGTTTCCCTGAAATTTTTGCATTCCGGTACATTTATGTCACACTCTGTGCTACGACTCAGACCTTGAAACACAAGGCAGCATCATGGAGAGGAGGAAGCAATATAAAGCCTGGCAAGATGAGAATTCTGCCCTGTGTAATCAGTGCAATGCTGTAATATTGTGTAACGGTGCAAGTACCCGCAACATGCTAAAACATTTGTCTGCCCAGCATGGAATTAAGTTCCAAGAACTCGTACGCAGTCAAACTGATTTATTTATACTATAATTTCTTTCTGCACTATATCTTGACAAGGTGTTGTTCAGTATGTTTGAGCTGAACATGTTCATGTTCACAGTCTGTTGCAGACATAATCTTGGGAAACAGAAAATGGTTGCTTTTGGTGCAAAAGACTGTGTAGAACTCCTTTTTTACCACTCAATTTACTACTCAGGAATCATTATGAGAATTGATAAGAAATTGGATTGATAGGTCAGAATCGACAGTGGCATTGATATTGATGAAAACGTATCAATTCCCACCCCTAGTAAGTATGCAAGGAGTTTAACATATTTTTGCTTCTTTCTTTTTAACCTATATTTGTTTACATTATGAAGAATTATCACCATTAATGATACTGTAGAAAACTTACTGATGTGATGATTCTTATGCAAGTTCTGTAGTTATAAGGAACGTCTTTTATCAGGAATATTACATTAAGGGATTTATGGACTTTTATTTATGATGAACACATAAATTAATGGTATCCTCTGGAAATTTAAATCACATTGAAACAGAACATACTTGTATCATGTCTGTATGTTAAGATTTGAGTACCTTTTTAAATGAAATGTGACATTTGGGTATAAACCATATTTACATGTTTCCAAAAGCTGCCATATCACGTTCATATCACCAATCACATCAGGAGGCAGAGGGGACGGTGGTGGTGGAGTTAATGGTGAGAAGGTAGCCAAGCTAGTGACCGTAGTTTGAGTCTGTGTTTCAGTATTTGTAAGTGTCACACAATTCCCAGCCTTGTTTGTGGCAACAACAAAAAAAATGCTTTACTGATATTTTGGGACACCAGCAGGCCAAAAACAGGATCTTTTCCTTAGCCTTACCAGAATATGAGCACAGCATTGCAACAAGAGAAAAATGTAAAGCAGCAACATGAAGAAATGTGAAGCTTCAACTCATCTATGGCTCTGCAGAAATGCACTTGGGTTGGGCTGTTTTTTAATTGGCTCTGTGTGCCACAAGTAGAGCTGCAGTTCCAGCTGCTGTCCTTGTGGGGGAGATAACCAAACCACACTTCCTGTTGTTTTTGGAAACACCTGCATGCACATGTTGCTTTAACCTCAGCAAACCTGCCTCATCTCTCTCTCTCTCTCTCTCTCTCTCTCTCTCAGCTGGAAACCCTCTGCTCAAAAAACACCATTAGCCTACTGCATTGTTTATGTCATCTTTTATGTAGGAAGTTGCATTAGAGACAGATATATTCACTTTTGCGTCATGGCTTCATCATTTTCTCTATCGTTGCACAGAAATGATTTAGGAATGCGCATAGCTCAATCACAGTAATAAACAATAATCAGGCCTAATGTGAGTAATTACTGCACATTTTTGAAATGTCTGCATTGAAACTCCAGCCGGACCAGTAAAACAAAAAACAAAACAAAACAAAAAAAACGATTTAGGGTGCATTTTGGCCCAAAGTATGAATCCTTAAAAGGACTATTTAAAGAAGACATCAAATATATATATTTTTTGCAATTATGCTCCAATAAAGACGCTGAGTGCTCAGACCAATGCCAAGGGAGGGATTCGGGGAAACTGCCTGCTAGAAGGAAATGAAACTGCTTTGAAGCCAATCAAATCAAAAAGAGTCAAATTCGCTGTCCAGCTATATGGTACAGTATATAACTATTGATCTCTCATGTCTAAGATTTTCCCCTCATCAGACTTATTCAAGGTAGACGTTGCATCACTGTGTGACTTAAAAGTCTGATAGATTCCCTTTAATCACAGCGATCTGACCGAGGATTGCCCTGCGGTGCTTAACATATCACACCGGTCAAAACCGTATTAAAGTGAAGCATGTTCACAACACACGATCCATGTGCTGTATTTTTGTTTGGCTTAGCATCATTTTTGATGCGGCTCCCCCCAGAGCGCCACGCTGTTTAAAACGCCATCTGCATGCCGCTTAATTACTGTCTGCATTCCTGTAGAGATCGTCTGCTTTAAATGCAGAGGCACGACACACGTATCACGCTAATGCTGGGTTTTATGAAGGATGGAGGAGGAGAGTAATACCAGCCCGTGTGGCATTTCATCTGTCACATATTGTTGGTGTCACACTGTGCCGTTTACAAGGATGGATGCTGGGTTGAATGCTGAGCGGATCTCGTTGCAGACAAGGGCAAAAGCAGAAGTGTTGGCGCTTGCGATGCACCACCCACCCACCCAACCCCCACCATCACCCCCCCTCCTCACAATCTGCAAGTGGGCAGACAACAGGTGTGACCATGTTGCTCCTTGATAATCATTCAGAGAGATGGTATGAATGGCCTCGAATGTGCTGGAGCCCATTAGTGTTAACTGTTCAACAGCTTCATGTTAAGCTTTTCAATTTGGGCAATCTACGAGCATTATTTCTCACTCGCAGAGGGGATGAATGTGTTCATGCCCACTGTTGACTGTGCAGAGGGAGGATTAGCTTGTTGGAGAATTGTAATGCAAAAAAGAAAATAAAAGAAAGGCAGAGCCGCACCAGGGAAAACTAACTAATGCCCTGTCGAAGCGCCTTACTTCCCCCAAATTGGTGCCCTGCTGAGTTTTCATTTTAAACCATTACGGTTTTGTCCACACATCATATGTACTAATGATAAACCTGCAGAATTTTCACAGCCCCCCTTTTAAGATGCTTTGAACCCTGAATGTTTCCATCAGGCTCTGATCTTCTTTTCCTGCTTTATTGGTGCATTGCTACCTTTTGGAGACCATTACTGCCACCAGCTGTTGATATGAATCACTGCCCTCTGCAGTCAGCAAATATTCTGGATCTCATCACCTCTGGAACCAGTTTAGTGTTCGTTTTTTCCCTCCTCTTTCATTCCTCTAAAGCAAGCCCTCACAAGGTTGGACTGCTGTTACATGAAGTTTTGCCCACCATCTGTTTCCAAAAAAAAGGAAGAAAAAAAACAATCCTTATAATTACATTGAGATAAAATGTTTTTCAAATATGTAGGATGCATAAATATTTATTGTTTTTGTTATCCTAACAGACAGAGTGACTCTTTGACTCATATTGCATCTTAACAACACGCTGTCATACAACAGCTGCTTGCTTTCGGACCGTGGTTCACCATTAACTTTCAGTTTCGGCCCTCCAAGTGAAAAAGCGTGGGCGCCCCCTGCTCTACAGCATCGGTAAGAAGATATGTAAATGAGAGTGTTTTTATATTTTCACTCCGGTTCAGTCATGACACGATCAGTTCCATGGGCGTGGGAAGAATTTCAAATGTTGGTGGAGCAATTTTAACGGGGGGTTCTCCCCTTGAAATGTTTTAATAGAGTAGATGTCATTTCATATATTGTTGTGCCCAGGTGGTTTGGTACTTTGTGGCAGTATAGCAAAAGATAGCAAGAGATCTACATTTTGCAATTTCATCTAGAGGAAATGCCCAAGATCATACATTTGGAGACATTAAAACGCTAAAAGTATGTAGATTGATTCAGTGATTAATTTATGACAGCTTTTTGGCACACTTTTAATACTTTTTCGACTCAAAAATACGTATTTGCTTACATTTCAAATAGAAAATAACTTAGATTCAACACAAAGAACCACACAAATGTACAAAACATAACAAAACTTTTTCTTTTTTCTGTTTCACACAATTTCACAGCCTCGCAACATCCAACACAACAACAAAGTATCCAGGTGTATCATCCAATGTCATAGTGACAATGCAGTAACAGTAAAAATATTTAAAGATTATGATACAAAATAAAAGTTTACTGCTCGAGCTCCTCCCTTCCTTTATACCCCTCATCCCAGCTCCTTCTTCACCCTTTCTTTCTCTCCCTCCATTGTAGTCTCTTTTGTCGTCTTACTTTCCTCCCTCCTGTCACGTTTCCCTACTTCCTCATTCATTCTCTTTGTCCAAGGCTCTTTTTTTTTTTATGACTGTGCCTGGCCCAACTGAGCTTAGCTGTCGGCATCGGTGTGCCACATAGACATGATTTTGTGTATGCATGTGCTCTGTGTCAATGCATGTCAGTCTTCTGGTGTGAAAAGAAGCAGTAAGGTAAGTGAGTGGGATGGATGTAATAGCCAATGAAGCACAGATGTATAGTAGTACCTTTGTATATTGGTTGCGATGCCCATGATCAGTTGTTAGTTGAAATTACCAAGTTGCTGCATTTAATAGACTGTCACCATACACAAGTGCCCGTGTATCTATTTTTTTTTTTTTTCAGAGTAATTTTATTTTCTGATGATGCCATAGCTCAGCAGTGACATATATTATGCAGTGCCACTCGGGAATAATCAGAGAAATGTCTGGATGTCCTAGCAGCACTAACCCTTGCACGGCATTGTGCTAACTTTACTGTTTGTGTTTACTGTTATTACCGCTGGGATGATCATTTTCCATACTGGTGAAATCCTGCCTCATGAGACTGAACTCTGCTTTGAAGTGTCTTGGCATCAGAAAATCCTCCAAAGTCAAGGACAAGCTGGACTTCTTGGATTGCGCTCCATTTTGTCACCCCTGTAGCAACACGCCCACGTCAACGCGGCCCTCAAGCTGTTTCGCTGCGGTGCCATTTTCAGTCGGAACACGGGCTAAAAAAACAGATTCAAACATATACACATTAATGGGATTAATGAAATAATGAATCGTATTTGCCCTCTTTTAGGGAACTGGATTGAAGGAGGCTTCTAATCAGCTTTGGTCTTAAAAAGGTAAAGGCAAGAATCAGAGGAGATGTGACTCGCTCCTCTTAAGTCAAATATAAAGTAGGACAGGCATTCATGAATTATGGAGTAAACAGCACTGAAAGAGGACTCAAATGTGATTTAGATGTCGGTGTGAAATCTAAAGTAGTTTAAATCGCGTGCTCTCTGGAAGGCACTCGACACAACACTTTATGTGCCATTCAAAATGCACCTCCTCTCCGAGCCCAGCCGTAATTCAGCACCGTTCTTATCAACAAAAAGTTAAATTTATCTGTTTCAAGCTGATTTCTACGTACGCCTACTGTGTATTATATTAATACTCAGGCACAGAGAGTCAAAGGTTGTTAAGCCCGTTGTGATGATGTGACTTTACTGTTAAACGTACATACGCAACCTGTGTGTACACCACACCTGTTCTCCTGCCACCTTAATGATTAAACGGAGCTACGGCAGGGAGGTGTGATGTCGACCACAATCGAGCTGCACTCTGAACAAGTCAAAAAAGAAAGAAAAGAGGTTGATTGAATTAGGAGAATTTGAAAACATACTGCAAAAAAGAAAAAAAACATCTAGGGGCTAATTGGCACAAATAATAAAGCTGAGTGCACCCACGGAGCTGGGGAGAAGGGTTCACCCAGAGAAGTAATTGTCACGTCTGTAATGAACCCGAAAAGCACCAACTCCCGCATGAATTAAGACTGGAGAGAGACTGTGCAGGGAAAGAATAGAGAAAGAAAAGAACAAAAAGAACTGGGTCCTGAAGCCGGCAGAGATGCCCAATTTGCACCTAGTCTCCAAGAAATTATGTTTATTTACTTGTTTATTTGCCAATTACGCTCTGAGGGTAACATCCAAGTGTACATGTTAACATCAGTACTTGTGTTTCATGGCTACCAGCTAAAAGTTGGTTTCCAAAAAACCGACAGGTCATTTTGAACTCCCAGTCATACTTTGAGAAAATATCCTGCCAATTTTACAATGTAATTGACAATTAATGCAAAAAATAAGCTTGTCTTCTTATTTCTTAGAACAAATTCATCTTTTGTCTCTGTTCTTTTGTTAACAAGAGACACCCTCCTAATAAACCGGAAAATGTATGTAACTCTTCAGAGCCATTTGCATCGTCTGAATACACACACAAACAGAAAAATAAGGACTTCAAATCAGTGAAATCGTATCATTACTTTCCCTTTGTCACAAAAACTGACATTCTGACAGTTCTTCTTACTGTTATGCAGAGATTTTCACTTTCTCTAATAATTCTGTGACTGTATATTGTAAAAGGATGTCTTGTCAAGTGCTTCCTTCCTGCACATGATTTACTGTCAAGTTGAGTAGAGCAGAAGTGGAAATTATGCCTCCATAGAGATATATATTTGTGTCCATGGAACCCGTTTTGTGGGTTACAGAAGGTTGCAGAGGCACCAAGAGGCACTCATATACTATTGTATAAGCTGAAACTTTGACCTGTGGATGACGCTAGATTAAAAGTGACATATACTGATGGGGACACTCATGTCTGTAATAGACTTCATGGCTATCCACTCAGTAGTTCCCAAGACATTTCACTCAGAATGGCAAACGCCCGTCGCATTAGAGGAAAGAAAAATTCACCAAAGCTGTGAGGGTTCGTCATCTGGAAAACCATGAACATCTGTACCAGACTTTGTTGGCATTCCATCAAAGAGATGTTCGGACTTTCCTTGCTAGTAAAACGACCATATAGATTGACTGTGAAGGCAGTTTATATTGACCCTTGTTTGTACTTGTACTTCGCTGGTGTTGTATTGTTCATTAGTCTTTAAGTCATTAGGATTCATCACATGGCCACCATGAATATATTGAGTGGGAAAGATCATTGTGAGTGGGAAAAGATTATTTTTACTCTGGCGGGCCAATCAGAGGCAGTCAACAGAATACAATCAGTGATAACAGCAAAGATATATTTTTATTTTGAATTTGTGTATTTGCACGTGAAGTTACTTCAGGTTACCTCCTTGTGCCACACTGAGAGTTTAGAAGGAATTCAATAAACCAGCATTTTCTGCTAATGGCAGCGGCTGTTGCTCGGGGTAGAGCCAGCGTCTTGTTATCTGAAGGTCGCTGGTTTGATTCCACTGGTCTGCATGTCGAAGTGTCCTTGGGCAAGATACCAAACCCCACTGCTCCGGATGTGCTGGTCGGCACCTTGCATGGCAGCCACCACCATTTGACTCATCTGCTTGCAAAAGACTGTCACTGTCTACTGCAAACCACACCAATAACAGCTTCATAATGTTATTTGTAATAATGCATTGTTTTCTCACAGAAAGTAGTTTAGTGTTTACGTTTTAATTGTTTTTGTAAAAAAAAACAAAAAAACAAAAAAAAAACAACAGATGCTACAGATGCAGTACTGTTAAAATCTTTTCTAAAACGAATGCATTGCAAACAGCCGGATTACACTATGTGTGCTACACACACTAATTACTTGCTTATCTCATTTCTCAACATGGTATATAGATTGCAAAAAAACCCCCATCATGCCAGTTTGTAAATGGATCAGATTTATAAACAAATGAGAGAGACCAAACTTGTTCACTCTTGAACTGCATCCAAGCAGGAATCTATTTGTGAAATGGAAATCTTTTCCTCATCTGCTACATTGTATAATTTCCCCTTTCTCTATAGGGCTCCATCTGCGGCAGTGAAAAGGCCCCCAGTCTGTTCAATGGGACCCATTGTACTCATGTTTCCTGGTCACATCTGCCAAGCAAGCCGTGTGAGCTGCCACTCAGACCCGTCCAATTACATTCCAATTTGAAGACAGAGGGTCGGATGGAATGAAAGGCAGATGGATTGACAGTCTGGATGGATCTGAAAATGAAGGATGTTATATGCATTAAAGTTGCATGAGCATGACCACCACAGCGCTGAAAGGCATAGATCGTTTTTGAGCCAATGAAATTCTACTATAGGGGTAAATATAGGGAAGTGGACAGAACCTAATTTCAAGTCGGGCCTGTACAGTTGCGCTGTTATCTCTTTACCTTGCCACGGTGTGAAGGATAGATGCGTGCTGACATGTACCCATGCAAGTCGACAGAAAGTCCGAGAGGACTGACGACTGACTGTTAGATACGTAAATGTTGCTCGTCTTGTCCATAAATCTGAGGACGAAGCTTCGGTACACTCAAGGAGGTGGGTCTTGCATGCAACCACGCCTCGCCCCCCAGATTTATGGAGGCCGAGGCACTCAGTCTCTGAGACACACATTTACGTTTGCAGAGTCTCCGTCATCAATCATGATGCAACACCAAGGACATCCTGTTTTCTCTGACATCTGCTGTTTGACAAATTCAAATTGACTGACACAGCAGAGAGGTTTATTACTTTCTCCCCATTTGTGTGTTGCACCCTGAATAATCTGCACGCTATGCTGCTTTGCGTGGTATTTGCTCGATAGCCATACGAGACCACTGCATCAGGATAAATGTGTTATTGTATGCTAGTCGGAGAATCCATCCAGGCTCTGCATTCATGATGTTGCTCTTCATTAGAGTGCCAAACCATTGTTTTTTTTTGCCATGCAGACACATCCAAGTTGTTACAAGTTAATATTTTTCAAGGATGAACTTCTATCATTTGGGGAGATTATGCTCATTTGTTTTGATGCTACTCCAATGCCAGCACTTCTGCTGTTACATAAGTGAATTAAACTAATGCATCTGTCTCCTCCCTGCTGGTGGGCATTATTTATTATCCTGATCAGCATCCATATCTGTTATTGCGTGTCACATCCAGTCCTCACTGTACCACTTCTTCTCATTTCCCTAGTTAGTTAACATGTTCATTAGCAGTCGATATCAGTAAGTTGTTCAGAAAAGTTTGAAATTGTGAAATAATATAAGGACAAGGTAACGCTACAGTTAATGTTTTGTCCAAACACATGAAATGAGATGACATCATCTAGCACCAAGTGATCTCAAGCTGTAACCTACAACTTTCCTGAACCCAATGAAAAACGGGCTGAATAGGTATTAGAGTTTAGATTCTCTGCCTGACCCGAACCCGGCCCGCCACTATCCTCTGTGTTTTTTTTTTTGTTTTTTTTTTTTTTAACTCAAAACAATGACTGTATTTCCAGCTAGAAAACACACAACTTTAATCCGGTTACTGGTTTGGAAATATTAACACGTTAGATTACTCGTTACTGAAAAAAGTGGTCAGATTAGAGTAACGCGTTACTAAGTAACCAGTACCGCGTTACTAAAGGTAATTGGAATCACTGATTGTGTAGCTTAAGTTCAACATGGAGCTTGAAGATGTAAAGAAAAAACAGGAGAATTAACTTTGAGCAAGTTTGGAGGAAAGTCGGAGGTATGGAACCATTTTAAACAAGTCGTGGGCAGTGACAACATATGTATTGGCTTTGTTGAGTGCATTAAGTGCGGCACTTGTTGCATTATTAGATAATTCTAAACTGATTTCTGTAGTTCAAGCAATTCAGAATTTTAGTTGAGAACGTCAGTTATAGTAGCCCACTTAATTAAAAAATTGTCGGGTGTAAATCGGGTTCGGGCTCATAATTACAGTTAATGTGTCGGGCCGGGCCAGGCTCAGACACAACGTACACAGGCTCAGGTCGGGTCTGGCTTGATTTTTTTGGGTCCGATCTAAGCTCTTAAAGGTATCACACAAAGATGGAAAACTGCCTTATCTCACAATGTTAAAGACACACACACATTTCTTGATCCATCCTTTTATTCTGATGTGCACCAGAGTAAATGGGGTCTATTCTGGGCTGAGACCCATCCTCTACCCCAGTTTTCATGGAAATCTGTTATGTAGTTGTTGTGCAATCCTGCTGACACACCAACCACACAACCGACCAACAAATAGACGGACATAGGCAAAACCACAGCTTCCCCAGCCAAGATAAAGGAGCATCTGGTACATCTATAAAGTATCACAAAAAAGAAAGAATTATGACATTCAGCTCAGACGGCCAAGCTTCAAAAATATATGATTCATTCATAATTCATTCATTTGGAGTGGGGCTATAAGATTTTGCAAGAATATAATACACTTTTTTCAAGAAAATCCAAGACATGAAGTGGGAGCTACTACTGTAGGTGGGTTGGTATGCAAAGATAGAGCTGCAATTTAGAGGCAAGAACACAAACAGTATATAATAATACTAAAAGGATAAACAAGTGATATAGTCTGATTGAAAAACTGCAATTTGTCCTCACAGTGGACTGTCTTGTTTGTTTTCTACTCCTCAGGGTTCGGCTCATGGTCGTCTCCTACGCCTCATAACTCGGATCTCTGTAGCGACACTGATGCCTCTGACAGGCTGCGATAGCTGATATTTTGATACATATTTATATCGTTATACATAAAAGATTGTTTATACAAATGCGTGTGATTCATCAAACATTACAGTAAGTAATTTATGAAATGTCTCGCAGACTGCTGCAGAGGTATTTTGTTGTTGCTTTTGTTTGGATTCACTCGTGTGAAAAGGGGGGAGAAAATGTTCTAATTCTTATTTACTGTTGGCTTCAAGATGAATGATTTAGTGCTTTGGCTGAGAACACATCCTGTATCCAGTTTTCTCTCAGAACTGCTGTGAGTTTATGTGCATGCAACAGTGTGTAAAAGCCCTGTGTATGTGTTTGTGTGTGTCCTTGTAGTAGTAAAAAACAAAAAACTAAAAAAACTGCTTGGCTCTACCCTGGCTCCCGTTGGCAGGACTTAAAAAGACTTTGGGACATGCAGAGGTTCATCAATAACCATTGGCCTCATGAAAAGTTAATTCATTCAGGGGCTTGAGAACTGATTTTCTCCCCCGCAGGAATCATGTTGATGTAAGACATCCTTTAAAATCATCCGCTCACGCTCGCTCCGTCTCTGCTGAAAGAAAGAGGAAGTGTTGTTTCAGTGCACATGTGTGAATAAAGGAAAGCTGGGGGGAGACATCTCAAACACGTATTCATTAGATAAACCAGAAATAGCTCATTTTTTCAACACTAAACCCTGTAAATGTGACGAAGTCACTCCATGCTTAAGTTGAAATTTTAACCCCTGTTTGATAAGTGGAAACATTACATGTTAAAAGGGCAAGTCTTTGCTAATGCAAAATGGAGGAAATTAGCAAGCAATGCTGGATTTAAAAAAAAAAAAAAAAAAAAAGATTGGCTATAGGTAAGATGGATGGCTGACTTTGGAAAAAGCAACTGCCTTACAGTAATGTCACAAAGTGAGGCGGCAGTGACCTTGAATAAACAGGACACAACAATAATTAATTGTTTGGGATAAGGCTATTTGGTTTTTGTTTTGAATTAATCTGAACAAACAACCTGTAGTGATTTAATGTAATGGTGTGGCAAGGTAGCTATCTCTTTCTGCCTTGTAAGGAAAAAAAACAGATTTTGTTGTAAAACACCCATTTTACCATATCATTATTACTCGTTTTGACTGGTGTCTAGATTCACTCTAACCCTAGAACTTATATTTGACCAAGATGTTGACTTTTTCTTACTCAACAAGCTTCAGAAAAGACAGACAAAAAGAAAGAAAGAACGACAGACACACACAAAGAAAGAACCCTAACCCTGACAACAAGATTTAACCCTAACTCTAAATCTTTGATCTGTCCATTATGTTGACTTATTAACTTCACAGTCTTCAGGAAAGAAAAAGAAAGAAAGAAGGAGAATAAAATGTTTTTAAATCGATTTTGAAATAACCAGTGGAGGGAGATCAAGATATGGGTGATAAATGGAAATTCATTTTACTTAGTTTGCTGCTAGATGATTGTATAGAATATGTACACGTGCATTGGCTTAATCTTTTGCTATGAATTTGCACTAATTGCTGTGTGCAGTTTTCATTCTTCTGAGCCAGCAGTTCCTACATTTGTGAGGCCCAAAAGGGAAACTTAATGGTGGGCTAAGGGCCAAATGCAAACACCTATTGTAATGTTGAGATTCAAAATGGTACTAAGATCTTACATTCTCCTCACTGGCTGACATCCCATGTAAAAGGTGTTACAGTACTGTTGCAGTGCAAAGATTGTGAAAAACAATTACTAATCAGGGATCCTACAGATTCGAAGAGCATTTTGCTCCCAAAAATAATAAACTCTGGCCCCACTTCAGCAGTTCTGTTCTCAGGTCGACTTTTAAATTTGCTTGAAAAGTTAAGTGGTCCAGAAAATATGGTGTACGGCGAATTACCATTTGCACTAAGATGTGAGTTCAATACCTGCAGGCCTGGGTGCACATTTTTTTTATATAAGTGTCAGAAAATGCCTGAAGGCAACTCATGTTAAATGCACAAAGGCCATTTTCCAGCTACGACGGCGATGAATAAAACATCAATAAATATGATGATTGGGAGGCAAGAACGCTTTGTTGGTTCTTTGGACAAGAAAGTTCAGGATTATGGAGAAAAAAAAAAAAATACAAGGACCTGGGCAGACCAGAGGAAGTTTGATTCATGAGGTTTGATCTCATTCGGTATGCTTCTCTGTAGACATATAATTCTCTGGCGTGCAGTAGATAGTGAGCTGGTCATTCGCTAATTTGCCCACTACCTCCCAGCAGCATACAGATGGAGCAGCTGGCAAAAGAAAACACTTTGCACCGCACGCTAGAGAGCAAAATTATTGCAGGTATCAAGTGCTGACATGAATACAAAATGTTTGTTTTTTCCCATCTTTTAGAAATAATGTGAGGGACGGTGAGGTATCTTGGCAATGACACATTCTGATTTGTGGTTTAAATGGTGCTACATCCTGCACGTTATAGGTAATGCGTGTGTGCAACTCTTACCAAAGATTGAACAGAAGCGAGATGCAAGATCAAGACTAAAAGTCCCACGATACTGCACTAATTCAGACCTCATCAAACTGCCTTGTTTCCATTGTGTTGATTGAAAGAGCCGTAGCAGCAGAAATTATGTACTGTTGTGTTTAATACGTGGATGTGTTGTCCATACTCTATTTGGTGAGACCAGACTGATACGCACTTGAGTCACCACTGACCCCCCTCTTGTCATTTGCCTTCCTGCTTCTGCCCATCACACTACGTCACTTACCTGTTAATGTAACACCTTACCTGAAATGTTTTTTGCTGTCAACGCACTGGTGAAGGTGTCCAACACGATAATGCCGCCACTTGTCAGAGTGGATCTAGGCTGCTGAGCGACCTGCCTCCTAAACATGTTGAAAAAAATGTCTTCCTGCCTCAGTGTCAGACGTCCTTCCCAACCACTAAGTATGCCATCACACACAGCTATGTAAACAAACCTGCAGCACCACAGCAAAATGGTATAGACAAAGTGTCAACACATTTTGAAGACGACTCAATTTTTCTTTATATACTTTCCCTGAAGCGATCACTCACCACTATATTGCTATGCTTGTCCACGGTGGATTTTGGCTGATTGCTGGGATGAAAGCTGCACATTCCATATTCTTTCTCATATGAGAAAGTCGCACTCCAATCCTCTGATCTTGGCAGTTTAAATTCAGACCATGATGCCTCCCTCAGACCACAAGGGAAATTAATAAATGATTAAAGTCTAGTGGAGTCAAGGGAAAGAATGGTAAAGAGGGATAATGGTGTATTGCTGAATGATGCTATCTCGCTGCACTCAGGGTTATGTCTCCATCTACTTGTGTGTGCTTAGACGAGGCAATGCCTGGAAGCTGTTTTGTTGACAGGTGTCCTAAGTGATAAAAGGACACTTTGTGAGAAACCTGATTATATTATAAAGCTCCCTGAAGTCACATTTAAGCATTGAAATTGTAGGAAAAAGTGAATTTAGCGTGCGGGTCATGTCTCCGCTTCCCAAATTACTTACTTACAAAGTAATGCTGGTGTTAAAACACAATTTGCAAATACTAGATCACTAAGATACCACTGAATTTGGAAATGATGCCAAATATGCTCAAAATGCAAATTTGTGGAATAAATTCAATTAAAAAAAACTGATATGACTGTCTGACTTGAAGCCACCAACTTACTTTTCAGTTCTCTGTTTTTTTTGTTTTGTTTTTTCCTTTTCTCTCCTGCCCACCAGTTGTTCTCAGTGTTTTCCAATGTTTTCCTGCCTTTGCCTGTCACCTGTCTCTGTAACCCCATCAGTCATTAGGTATCAACAGTATACCTGCCAAGAAGCCGCGGTCCTCTGGCCGATTGTCTAATGCGCTCCATGGCCTTGTTGGTCCAGCACCTGATCCTTGTTCTGCCAGCTTGCCTTTGTTTGATGACCACTTGCCTGCCTCGGACTTCTCACCTGCCGGCGATTGTAAGCCTGCCTCATGACCAAATAAATATCATTTTAATCAGTTTCCTCCAGCTAATTTTGCTTTAGTAATCCAAATCTCACAAGACATGAGCCAAATCATGTCCATCATCAGTAAGGTTCCCAAAACTGTTTTCTGTGCAAGGTGATGTGTTGGTGAATGCATTTACTTGTGTTTTAAGCCTCCTTCCTCATTCAGTGTTCGAACGCTGATAGGACCATTTTATCTTGTGGAAAGGTCTTAAACATGCTTTCACACACATAGATCAATAATGCTATTTATTAGTCAAGCCAATCCATTAGTCACTATTGCACTGAGAAAACCCTTGTGGAGCATCAGGATCCTCAAAATGATGTCAAAAAGCCAAAGTTGTCATTATAATCTGCATTCAAATAAAGACATTCCAAAAGTGTGTTATCCCATTTAACAAACCTTTACAGTATAAATAAACACTGTGCTGCATGATAGGTATTTATCTTAATTAAAATTTGGAGCCCTTGTTAAAAGATCAAACAGACAAAATCTGAAACCATTATATATATATATATATATATATATATATATATATATATATATATATATATATATATATATATATATATATATATATATATATATATATATAAAAAGAGAGGGTTAGTTTCTAGAAAGTTTTTTTCTAGAAAGTCCAGCTGAAAATATTGACCTGGGCTCGGTGACTGATGGAAAATGAGATGTGACACCACGGACATGCTGTGCCTCACTTCAAAACAGCAGCTATTCCTCTGGGAGGGCTGGGTTTTTGATGCGAAGGCCGGCACACTTCACAGCTAGAAAAGCCTTTTATCAGTCACTCTGGCTGCCTTTGAGTACGGGGGGGCATTTTGTGTCTGCTCTTTCAGGCCTGAAACACACTGGAAGTTAGCATGAAGTACTGTGCACTGGAAGAGAATGCTCACTATAGTGCAGACACACTGGGGCCATTCGCTGGAAGCACCGCCTGCGAGAGCAATTTATTTCGACCCATTTTGAAGCTTTCGCACGATGAAACTATGGTTCGACAATCATTTGTCTCTCTTTTGTCTAAATGTATTTGCTGTTATTTTAATGTGGGGAATCATCCTGATAAGTAGCATTTTTGTTTTCAAAACAGATAATCAAAACACTTTACAATAAGGGTACACAAAAATGTGAATGAGAAATTAATCAGAAACGACTTGATAGTCAATGAATTGTTAATGAGTAGCTCCTGAATAACCGTGATTCGAGGACTATATAGTAGAAAATGCTGAGTTACGGGCGGACATACGGGGAGATTAGACATTAATGAATGATTAGGTAATGATTAGTTTGCAAGTATCAACTAATGTTACAACTCATCAATTCCTAATCACTTAATCATTAGTGAGTTAGATTTTTGTATACCTTCAAGTCAAGTGAAACATCATCCTGAGTGGTTACCAATACAGACTCATTAGTAATCAGTTACTTAATCATTAGCTACTCTTTTTCTGTACCTCAAAATAAAATGAGACATCAAACACACTCACTTTTCAGTGTACATTATTAGAAAGTGTTAGCCAAATGACCGATTATAGGGTCAGGGTTGGGGTTAGGGAATGATAATTAGTAAGAAACCTGATTGGGCATCATCAGACATGATTCTAATTAACATGACATGGCACTCTGAACTAACCTGGCGAGATCACTCTCTCTCCTGTAAACACTGCCAGTTGCAATCACAAAAACAATCAGCTAAGCCAGAGGCATCTCTGCAGTGACACAGCAGTGGGTGAAAGGTGGTTTTCCTCTGAGCCAACTATTTCCCAAAATGTATGTTCTTTTGTGCAAAACAAAGCATTTGGTCACAATTCTGTGAGTAACTTCACACCATACCCCATATAAAAGGTTCAGGGCCCTGGACAGGACATCACTGAGTTGTGCTCGATACAGTCAGCCAACTACCTCCTTTCTGAACATCTCTTGGTATTCAACAAGTATGAGCACTACTGTTGAGGGAGAAACAAGAAAAACAATTCTGACATTCCTACTGGATCATAAAGAAATCAACAATAATTGGCAGTTTGAGCATTATCATGCCAATTACTTCAACAACTAACAGGTATCAGGCTACAGCTGAAAATTGAGCCCAATCCCATGAAAACTGGTGCATCGTTTGCATTGCATTTATCCAAGAATGACCAAAATATCTACTTTACATCAATGCTGAATCAACATTTGTAGTAATGGTGTTACCAAAATGCTGGGAATGTAACTCGAGGTCATACATGACTGAAAAAAAAGTTTGTCTTGAGTAATTCCGACAATTTCAGATTACTGAGTCCAAACTATTAAATGTGAAGTCTGATTCGGATCTTTTTCTGTCATTTCTAATGAAATGTGGCCATGGGAGTGAACTGGTAGAAATACTTAATTCATAAATTTGACATTTTAGCTACAAGGTTATAAATGAATCATGATGCAGAAACTGACCTTGTTGAATTTGAATTGGAGAGGATTTTGGCTCTCGGTGACCTGGTGATCTCTTATTAATACAGATGGTGATTCAAGCAGAGCTAAGCCCTATCCTCTTAGGGCCTTTATAGCTGATGATGAACTTTGGATTACTTTTTTTCTACATGAAAACGTCTCAATGTCATCACGAAAAGTTAAAAAATCAGATTTTGAGTGCATCTGTCAGTACACTGAACTGTACATGCATGCAGACCTTTATATCTGTCTCATCAGGTCATCTCTCCGATCAAACATTTTGATCGGAGAGACGGATGACCTCTTCAATAATTAGTTTTTCCTCTTGAATTTGTCCTCTCACCATACAACCATAGCTGAGACCAGCATTGTGTTGTGAAAACAGACCCTCACTGTCAGAAGTCAAGGTTGAACCCAAAGGCTGACTCGAGAGAAACAGGTTAGGTCTTTATTTTCACGGCGGGGTTGGAGTTGGGTAAACTAGATGACTAGCTGGTTGAAGTTTGGTTTATGGGGAAGGGATGGGAGTTCTCGGCAGATGCCATGGTTGGCTTTCCAGGTGGAGGTTGCGGAGAGAGACTGGCTGAGCTGGAAAAGAGCTGTCAGAGTTCTGCCGGAAAAACAGGCAAGCAACAAAAATGCAGCAGAAATGGGCTTGATGCAGTGTGTTCAACACAACAATCCTGCAGAGACTGGCTACCACAACAGGGTCTTTGTACTGTGGACACTGGGAACTGGCAAGCAGGTGTCATGGTGGATGTGTCATAACACTTACTGTTTTTATTATATTTGTCAAATATGTTTCGAAGCTCAGTTTTTCAGTATTATTTATTTATATTATGATAATGTACTGTGGAGGCATCACTCTTGTACAGTTTGGAAAACATGTACCTCATGAGATATCCCTGCAATTAGGCTTTCTCCACATGGTGTTTGAGATGTTAGATTTGACAGACAGAACCTCTTCGCCAGACTTCATAAAATATTCATCAACTCTTTAATATGAAATTCAAAATAAAGCGAAGTCATTACAGCAAACTGCATGCAAAATACAGAACTTTGGCTTAATAAAAGGAACGCAGATGCCTCTTTCGTTGCTAGCAGTGTAGGCACAACGTAGTTTTCAAAAGGTGAGATATGACGGCACTATAAAGAGAGCAATAAAAAAGGTTATGGTGTGATAAAATAGTCCTTGGCACTGTAAAACTTAAGAAAATATGATTACCCTTGAAACCTGGATGTGCTATAGATCTGTCATCTCCCTTCCTGTGCTTTCACTCTTCCTCTCTCCCACAGGGATTTAATAGTAGGATAAATCAAATGAATGAATGTAAAAGCACAAGTTTGATACCTGACAACTCTGCTTTTTTTAAGACAAATTTCACTGTTCAATTTCCCCAGAATATTTCTTTTTTTTTTTTTTTTTTACCCAGAAACTGATTTAAATGCAACATAGTCCACCTGATGAGTCCTATTAGTCAGAGCGATATGACAAGGTGTTTTTGATACACAACCCTGCTGTAGTCCAATTTTTCAATGTGGAGTTACCACATTTATCACTATAGCAACACTGAGAGAAGCAATGCTGTAACAATGTCATCCTCAAACGGAGTTGAAATATGCTCGCGGGCAAGTCTGTCTTCACTGAAACAATAAATTACATTAAAAACAGCCTTGATGATTTCCACTCAGTCATCTCAACAGGATCAAATTAATAATGTTTAACTGGACAGGACTCGTTTCACAACAAGTGTGTAGCAGCTACTTTGTGATTGCAGAAGTTAAGTCCTGCATATTCAAATAGGTGTGTGGGTGAGAGGTTAGCATCTGCTCCTCTTCATCCTCGACTTCTAATGAAGCAAATAACAAATAACTCAATCTGTTTGCATTTGCCACCTGCACTACATAGTATTAGGCTAAACAGTCTGTTGTGTTTGTGTGTGTGTGTGTGTTTTCCCAATTTAGCACAATAAAGAAGTAGAACTGCAGCACATCGCCTATATATCCTCTTTTATGTTTGGCGGATTAGACCCCCGTGGCGGTAGTCAGGAGCACTAGAAATGTGACATTCTGATATAACATCTGCAAAACTGAAAAAGTGAGAGTGAGGTCAGGACCTCGGGGTGCTAGGATATATCTATCTTTAAAGTACAATACCTGACAACTGGCAACTTGTCAATTAATACTCCGAGCGGGGGGGGCATTTCACTAAGATAACCGCTAACTGCTGCTAATTGTTGCTGCCTTTAGCTAGTAGGCTCAGTTAATCAAGCAGCTAGTGGTCGTATTGTCTGACTCTAATTAGAAGATTTGGAGCACTGGGGGAGTATTGGTGTTATTCACCTCTTACGGTAAAAAGTGGCAACAGGCTAGCTTGTTACTTTTATTTCTCCACTTTCCATTGACAATTTTAGGTCATTTTTGAATGTTTTAAACTGAAAAGCTGACACATTGCACCATTATCCATTCCCACTGATTTGTAAGCAGCCACCCTACAAGATCCTTTGTCCAAATTAAATAACACTGGTCCTTAATTACACTATTCGATCTTTGGTGGTGATAAAAGTGAAAACTTTCCAGGCATCATAGTAACCCCCTCCCAGTGATCTGAGCATTTACGATTTCTAACCTGAAAACTGTTTTGTACTGAGTCCAGTATTTACTCGCACGCTGGCCTTTCCCCTCACCGGCGCACACGCAGCTGCCCTTCCCATAAAACATTCAGCTACAGTCTCTTGATTTCTCCTGGGTGTCTGTGGGGAGTTATGGAGAAATGACTTTGCTTTATGGCCTGACATCTCTAATAGACAGCTTGGCGGACGGATCAGCACCGTCTGAAAACTCCACATATATGGAAGCCATTCAGCGGCGCTAATGAAGACATTGATCACTGTCAGTGTAATGGCTCCCCCTAAGTGGACTGTGTATACCCACCCAAATTGACGATATTTGTGGGGGCTCTCCGAGATATTATTTACACGCATGCTGTCATTTTTAACTGCACATTAACCACCGTATATTATTGCACTAAAAATGCCCAGGCAGGTTTTGCAAGTTGATTCAGCTCCAATAAGTAGAAACAAGTGAATGTGAATGTGACAATAATGACCAAGCATATTAATCCTGGACTCATTAGGGAAAATCAATGGATTCAAACCTCAACGGGCCAAGACGAAGAGTCCACCGTTACTCCACTCCATTTGCAAATGGCCAAAACACCTCCGAGTGTGCCCTCAAATCATGAGGTTTCGATATCGGTGTTCTGGTTTATTCATACGGCTGCATCATAGGAAGCTAAAATGCCTCAAGGCCTTGCCATGAGAGTAACTTTTGTGGCATTTAAAAAAAAAAGAAAGAAAGAAAGAAATATATCACCTTGTTACTGTCAGTCACAGATTTTTCAAGGTCACGTTTACAATATCATAATACTGGAGCACAGCACAGAATTTATGGGATTAAAAAGTGGATTTATCTTTACGCCCACTTCTCGACCTCTGCAGCTGTCACGCCCCTGTCGATTCTGTCTTCTTATATTCCTGTCATTTGTGTGTTTTCTGAGTTTTTGTGGTGTTTCTTCCTCTTTCCCTGATTCCCTCTGGTGTTCCTTCCCAGTCTACCCTTTCCTTCACACCTGTCTCATTATCCCTCCCCTGTTCTTAGTGTTTTTCCAGGCTATCAGCTCTGTCCCTGTTCCTGGCGGGGGTTCTATTTTGTCATTACCCTCACCTGTGTTTCTCTGCCTCGCTCCACCAGCACCTTGTCCCCTCGTTAGTTTAGTTAATATTCAAGTCCAGTTTTTAGTTTCGTCTTTGTCGAGTCATCGGTTGAGTGACCCTGATCCTGCGGTTGTGTTTTCTCTTTTTCTTCTGTTGTTTTCCCCTGATGTTCCTTTGTGTTGGCCCGTTCCTTATGATCCTTATTAAAACTTCATCCATTGCCCTTCCTGCCTGCTGCCTCGTGCATCTGGGTCCACCGTCTCTGCTCCAGCATGGCAACAGAAGTGAGTTTGGAGCAGCAAATGTCCTGTACTTCTCTCTTAGTTGGCCGTGAATGGAGGGACTCTACAGAGAGGAAATATAGAAAAATAAAAGACAGAGGTAAAAGTAAAACACAAACTCGTTGCCCGCTGTTGCTTGCTAGCTTAGAACAAATGTACATTGAGGTATTCTGGCTGTTTGAGCTGAATAAACCCAAGGTCAAACTCACTGGAGTGACTTGAGTAAACACAAATGATCCTGCGATCAAACTCATGCAAATTCAATACACACTTCTGTTACTTTGTGAATACTGCAGGTTTTACATTCTCCTGGCTTTAACCAGCTCCTCTCAGCTCTACCCATGCTTCACCTCTTCCTCAACTTTGGAATTGGGCAGGAGTTCCAAGGTGGAAGAGGTGGAGTCAGGCACTGACCAAAATGGAGAGTGACATCACAGCGGCTCTGTTCGCTATTTAAAACAAGAAAAAGTTGGGTTCTTATTTGTTAGGAGAAAGTTGGCAAATTAGGAGAAATAAGGTGGCAGAAGACATCACAGATACCAAATGATTCACCAGTAAAAGCTCTGCACCAAACAAAATATTTTTTAAAAAGGTTTTCCACTCAGACTGCAGTAACATCCCATATATTATACAGGGAAGAGATAGGTAGGGGACTTTGATTATGATAAGTTCCAGGATTTTAGTGATTTTAGTTTTTGAGGAGCCAATAATTTATAATCTGATGTAGGTCAGGTCAAGATTTTGATTTGTCCAGTACTTTTCTTTTATGACCAAATGCTCATGCTTGGTACTAATCAATGGTTAGAGGGCAGCACAGTGGTGCAGCTGTTGGCACTGCAGCTTAAGTGTAAAAGTGTTCGAACCTGCCGACTGACTGCAGATTTCTATTGAGAGTTTGTCTCTCCATGCCTGCATGGGTTTTCTGCAAAACCCATTTTGTTCTCCACAGTGCAAAGACATGCAGGTTGAGTTAATTGGTGACTCAAAATTGCCCGTAGGCAATGTGCGCGTGGATGGTTGCCCATCTGAATGTGTCAGCCGTGTGACTGACTCATGGTTGTACCCCTAATCATACCAAATGCCAGCTGAGAGGATCTCCTCCAGCGGCCCACAACCCCCGAAAGGATCTGCGGGATAGATAATCAGTGAGTGCAAAAGTAAGATAGTGACTATGCTGACATGATACCATATTACACACAAAAACGTAAGTTATGTTGGGTGTAGCAGTGAAGTTGTTGCACTTGGTACCGCTCCACTAATATCAGCTCAGACCGGCAGGATAGGAGCACCGGTTGCTAACGTAAGCCTATAAAGCATCGCTAATGTTAGCGACCAGTAACGAAGCAGCAAACTTTTTATTTGATGAATTGATCAGTAGCATGACGTTGTGAAAGAATTGCAATCGTCCATGCTTTTTCTATCTCCATCAGATATATAACAGATGGCGTTGTGATAATACCAGGATTGCCACAGTAACGCAGTAGAAATCAGCAAAGCCCGAGACGCAATATTGGGAAGTCTGGTTTTAACGTAAACACCGTCATAACAGGTGACGTATGAGGGCTGTAGGATTCTCCCATTTCATAAGTAAAACCTGGGAAGTGGGATTGAGATTAGGGCAATACAAGCAACTCTGTTAATTTGCTTCATTTCTGTTTTTATTTTGTCACATTTTGTCAGTGATTTTCAATGTCATCACAAGACATAATTTAATAGGAACTGCCTAAACCTTATACATCTGTCTCTGAATTTGTGCCATTCTGGGAGCTTGGTATTTTTAACACGACCAACGTATTATGCATTTGAAGTAAATCGTTTCTGGGCAATCAATATAACACAATTTGATTCAGATGAAAGATACTGTAAAGCCAGCACTGGCCCGTAGCTACTTGTTACATTTGTTACATTACTGCGTAAGATACAGGGTGGGGGAAAAGCAGTGTGAAGGCAGGAAGGAGGGGAGGGCGTAGATGAATGAATCAGGGAGGTAAACAAAAGGAGATTATGAATCAGTGAACGCGACGCTCTGAATGAGTGAGACGGAACAACTGATGGAGTCAGGGTGCGACTGAGAGTGTGTGGGAGATGCTCGGTGAGCGAGAGCGTAGGTGAGTGTATCGGCGAGGCAGGCAGGCAGGCAGGGAGGGAGGGAGACCGGGCCGATGAACGCGTGCTAGAGACAGACGCTGATATTTTGTTTGGCTGACTCATCGGCCCGACTTCAGTGAATCAGGCCACATGTAGATCCCGTTCTCTCTCTAAAAACAACAACAACAACACTAAGCATGCACATTTCCGCCCTACAGCTCGGAGAATGAACAGAGCTCCATTCAGTGTCATTCACAGTCTGCTCTGACGTGAGTCTAGCTTTAGGGGGAGTCAGACTAAAAAAATTATTCTGAGGAAACTGAAAGTGTTACTGCTCCCAAATAGGGTATAGCAGGGATTTGTTGGCAACAGCAGTGTCCAGCTGTCCAGGCATGGCTGCCAATATCATTTTAATGCAAATGGATCCACATAAATGACTGGGACAATAAAAGCTCATGCGGATATAGGTGACAGAATACTGAACGATGGCAGAGCGTCACCAGGAGAGATGGGCCTTTACTATTCTTGGCCGAGGGGGGAATTTATACAGAGCCATTAAATCGTACTTTGCGAGTGAAAAAGCAAGGTTTTTGTATTGATTTAAAGAGGGAGAATGGTAGGGAATGTTAAGGGACATTCTCTGTGATGTGCTCTCTAGCTCTTTCCCTCCATCGCTCTTTTACGCCTGCCTCTCTCGTTCTTAATGCACTCTCATTTTGCATCGGCTGCTCAGAACGCTCCTGTTGGAACGTAAAAACCCATTATCTTTGGCATGGGAAACATTTAATTGGGTTTCTTGATACATGTGCCTAGCATGTCATGAAAATGCACTCATTGAAATTCTATCACGGTATTTAGCTGAAGCTCAAGTGAGGTGGATTGTGCTGGAAAAAACGATGGGCCTGGACTTTTTGTTGTATTTTTTTTACACACTATTATCAAGCGTTAGTGTACAGCTCCGATGCAGACATAGCATGACTTTGCCTTTTACAGAAGATTACTGAATGAGGTAAATGTTTCATTAACTTATTTAAAGCATCATCAACATAAAGTCTGCGCATTGCCAAGCATGTACTACATGACAGCTAATGTTCACGTAGACAGTGAAAACACAAGTCAACTTACGGACTTAACAAACTTGTCCTGTCACTGGCTCAACTTTCCCCCACCCAGGTCTAGCAGGAGACTTCAAATATTAATCCGCCTCCCCCACAGTCTCCTTGGAGACCAAAAAAGGAAGGCAGCGTCAGCCGAACATTCATCATGATCAAAGTGAAACCTATGTATCCTTACAATACCCTTTCTCTGACACACGGCTCCAAGACTTCCTCTGTTCATCTGCACCCAATCCCACACTTTGTCCCGTCTTACAGAGTGCAACCTCAGAGGAGAAGCACACGAGGCAAGGATGGATGTCAAATGCAATTAACCCAAAGAGCATCCAACACTTTACTTTCTCCTTTTATCTCTCTTCACAGGGAGATTTCAACTAGGCCTCCTCATACGAGCTGTCACCCTCATATACCCTTCTTCGTCCTCGGTTTAGGAGAGATTTGATCACCTCGTGGTTTGGGTAGGACTGAGACGTAGCTACCGAATAGTAATGCGCCATGTTGTACTGTGCAGCCTTTGAAAACGAAAGACGATGTTCACGAAGATTGCACAATACCCCAAATAGCAAGGTTTGAACAGCCTCAGCACAAAGTCCAACAACTAGGATTTACTTCAGAGTGTCCTGCTTGACAGATCACACGATGCGAAATTCTAACTTTGCTTGTTTTACACAACTTGACTATACCCATATATGTGCTCTAATATGTCATGTATAAAGCTAAACATCAACGCAGTATTTGCCCAGTGTCCTGGACTTGTTCCCTCAGGATTCATGGTTAATGTAGCAGTCCACTTATTAAATGCATGAGTAATTAGTGAGGAGAGAGAGGAGAGTTAGGGTAGGAGGGTACAGAGGAGGCAAAGGGCTTCAGATTAAAGAAGGCAGCTGGGGAAACTAAATTAAATTTGGCTACATCTGCTGAGTTAGGAGGGTGTTAGGACGGGGCTAATGAGGAGCATCTGGCTGGTTGGTTAGCAAAGGTGGACTGTTGATAATTACAGAGATTTTTTTTTTGTTTTAATATGTAATACTGCTTTCATTAATTTTTGATTAAATTTGTTAAACTTTGTAGTAGTCTGCAGAGCAGAGTTCTGGCAATATTTTTTTTCTATGTTTAAAACCTCTGTCCTTGTGTGAACTGTATATATATTTGGCATGATTGGATGATTGATTACTCAAATGCTTCCTGGGATAATTAATTGCATAACTGGATGGATAACCAGTTGTTTGGATTACCATCTAGTCGGCACACCACCCAGGTTTGCTGGGTGCTTAGGTCCATTGCCAAAATGTTTTTTTTTTTTCTTTTTTTTGGCAAACTACCAGGATGGGCCTGGATGCTTAGTTTGAAATTCAGATGATGGATTATAATAACTGACTTGTTGGATGGGTGGCTGGATGACTGGCTGTATATTTTGCTGGCTGGTGGATTTGGTGACTGTACAGCAGATGATTGGCAGGATTTTTTTTATCATTAATAGCTTTGCTGGCTAATTATCACTCTGCAGTTGACCATGGTAAAAAGCAGCAGACCCTCGGTGGAAGCCCAGAGGAACAAACCAGACAAAATAACAGGGCTCGGGTGTGATATGACATCAAAAGTGTTGATGAATGCAGTTTGAAAAAAAAAATAATGTAATTACTCTTGTCCCAGTCAGCTTTTGTCCTGCCCTGCTTCGTGACGTTGCCGCCTCTTTCTTTTCCCCCAAAAGGCGTGTTTGACACCTCTGAGGCTTTCACTTTCCTTTGAGATATTATCTGTGTTCAGTCATTAGACAGGGATTTCCCTGTCGGCATGGTTCACAGACACTGATGGTATATTTTACATCCGAGCCAGCCTTGCTGCTGATGAATCATACAAAAATCTCCAATAGCTTCCTGAAATATTAAGATAGAAGCTATTCAGAGCCAACATCGTAGACTTCTGTGAAGCACGCAAACGATGAATGCATGTCCTGAAGAAGACAAATGATTTAATGGTATGACGTACAGCTCTATGCATTATGATGGTGCTGTTATCATTGGCCTGTATGCTTATTTTAGTCAATGACTCTTCAGCAGAGCTGCATAATATGACAGTGAAAACAAACCGTGCCGACAAACAGTTGTCTGTTAATAGACAATAACAGTCCAATTGAATGGAGGTTGATTGAGAGTTCTGAAGAAAAAGGAAATAGACTGTGGATTGAGATAGCTGACTGATGTCTAAACCCCACTCACCATTATCACTGGGGTGATAGGAGATATACTTCTGACCACCAGGGGGCAGAAACAACTAGCGCTCCTACCTGTAAGCTACACATGTATTGTCTTGGTTGAAAGGGAGTGTATGGTTGAAGAAGACCCACACGGTGCTGGATGTGCAAGTTAACCAAGCTTTGCTACAGTAGTTAATAAATAATTAAATAAGAAACCTTACAAAGATTGACTCCCATTTTTGAACAAAGTAATCCAATAGCTGGTTCTGGGCCGGTGCTAGTGCTGGTTCAAACTTGGTTCAACCAAAGCCTGAGAGCCACTGTCGAGTCACACCATTTGGTCACAGTATACATCGCCAATTTCCAAAGCATTGTTTGCAAGTGTTGCTGCTGGCTTTGCATGCTTACACTGGCATTCGAATGTGACTGGTCCTTAGACGTGCAATGCCTCAATAAGTAAAACTAGTTCACATATTTTTTTTATTCTCCCATGGATAAGTCAGAACATGCAACACTAGCTCTGTGTCTTTTAAAAATGGCAGTCGTAAGTGGTTTTGACAAAACAAAGCACACAGGTCTGAACCCAAAAGCACGACTCAAAACAGTTCAGGGGTTAAACTTCAGGGGGAGAAGGCACGTTTCTGTGTCTGTCTCTGCCACACAGGGATTCTCAATTCATTCTTGTACTCAAAGTGGAAACTGGCAGACTGTGGACAAGAAGGGTTATTTTTTTCCTTGCTGGCATATATTGAAAGGATATGCCCCTAAGAGACTCACCCAGCTGTCTCATAAGAAAAGCTAGTCTTAAAAGGCGACAACCTCACACTACAAAAAGTAGTAGAGGTGTCTTCTTTCTTCTGGCACCTGAAGAACTTTCTGTTGGCATTCAGTCCATCCAAAGACACATAGCACATTCTGAAAGGATACCGGTCTTTCTAAGTCTAGATACATGTGCATGTACAATGAGCTAGGCTGGTCATACATTTCTGCTGCTATTAGGATCCCTGTTCTTCATTTTTATGTCACATTTTTCATTCAGGCAGACACCTTTGTCTAGTGTGTACAATCTACGCCAAGTTGAGCTAGCCGAGATGACCTTGAAAAGTCACCAGTCACCATGCTCTTTGACCGTTTTTGTCGACGACGAAACCAGAAGTCAACAGCGGGCTGTTTTAACTCACTACTGCAACTATGTTACGTCATGTGCATAAATAACTTAAATTGGTGAAAGGACTTTCATTTCTATAGCGCTTATCCAGTCTACTGACCACTCAAAGCGCTTTACAACTCTTGTCACATTTACCCATGCATTCATAAACTAATGGCAGAAGCTGCCATGCAAGGTGCCAGTTGCTTATCAGGAGCAATTAGTGGTTCAGTATCTTGCTCAAGGACAGTTCGACACGCAGCCTGATTCAAACCAGTGACCTTCCGATCACTGGACAAACCGCTGTATCTCCTGAGCTACAGCTGCCAAACAGCAAAGTTTACCTAAACCTAACACAGTATTTTTCTTGCCTAAACCTAACAACACTGCACATGTATATCAAGGGTCCAGTTGCCTGTTGCTGGTACATCTGCAGCTGTCATGTTGTTTTGGGATGCCGTTTCGGCAGCTGACCTATTAAGTTATAAGTTTCGGTATGAGGATGTGTTGAAGCATAAAAAGAAACAAAAAAAAGAGATTATGATGCATGTCTTATTACATGGTTTTCTTTTGAACCCCTTCTATTGCATTAAAAACATTTTAAAAAGTCATATCACAAGTGTAGTGTTTCATTAATGTAAAAATAATTTGAAAAACAAAAAAGGAAACAAAACTGAGAATTAATTATGTGCCAATACCGGTTGAGTGGGGTCATGGTGATTCTGTTTCTATGCAGCCCACTCTGTCAAATTAGCTTGTGTGTCCAATCACTCAACATAACTCCAACAAAAGAGGTACAGTAAAAAGGTTTCCATGTGGGAGTATCTTTTGTATTCTTGCTACAGGCTCCTCTGGCAAAGCTTCCTCACTGTAGAGCAGCATGATGGTGGACCGGATACATTTTCAGGTCACACAAGGACAAAGAGGAGAAACTGTTCATATTCAAACATGGACTGTGAGAAAGTAAATGTTTGCAGGAACGTGACATTTCCTTAAAGCTTTAAGGAAATTGTGGTAAAGGTTAACAGTACACATGTGTTGACTTGAATGTGATCACACTGAGCACATGCTATACAGCAACACACCCACGGAATATTCGAACAGGCAAACTCATGCACTGACCTTTTTCTCGAGTCCCATCCACAACATGTCTCCAACAAACAGAGCTTTAATGAGAGTGCCTCGTAAGCACGCATTAAATGTCATTGACCGGCCATCAGGCGGCACTGAAATAATATATATATTTATTTTTTTTTTTCTTTCTGGCAGGGATGACAAGGTTGTTCACCTCCAACTGAACCACCACTCATTGCACCAACTAATATTGGAGTACAGGACCCTTGTGTGATAGTTATGTGTCTGAACCTGGCCTTGTTCGAGGCAGCACCAGTAGGAGTTGAACTACAGTCTCCTGGGAGCGGCCTCAGCTGGTCTTTAATGACCTTTTCCAGCTGATCCGGTTTAGCAAGCTTCTGCTCCACGCTGCCATGTCGAATTCTGATCAAGAGCGGTGCCTCAGTGATGGTCATTGCTCTCAATCAAGACATATCAATGCACGACAGTAATTGTTTATAAATAGGATTTCAGGTGATGAATGAATGAGAGTTAACTTCTCTCTCAGAGTTCCAATATAAAAGTCAGAATTTGGAGAGAAAAGTCAGAATGGCTTAAACACAGAGCCTCAATCATATCTGTATTTATCAGACATCAACCTGTGAGCGATTTTACCCCTCATGTGAGACTGTGCTTGGGGAAGAACGGAGTCGAACTCCCGAGAAAAGTCTTTTGAAACTGTTCTGCAGGCTCATGGAGGACCTCGTTCTCCTCTTCCTGCTTTTTTCTTACTGTAAATGGTTAAACAGCAGTCAAGGATAGGCACATAAATCATCCGTATCGTTGGCATGCATGGCATTCTTTGTTTTTATACAGTGAAGAGAAATTGGATTTAATGCAGACCATAAAGATGCATTTTTAGGAGTTCTTTAGAGTTGGGATTTGTACTTTTCTGTAATTCTGCATTCACAGCAGATTAACTTTAAGAGTACTGTACAAGAAGGTAACCAGACCTTTCATCTCTGGTGAACTTCTCTTCTATGTCAAGGCCATCTAATGTTTGGCCCCTCTGTGAAATGTGCAGCCTACAATTCTCTCTTATGGTTCTCCAGACAGCCTGAGTGCCATTATCTTTTCTCCTCTGTCATTTTAATCCTCTGGGATCGTGACTAAAAACTGGTTAGCAGCGCGTAATATCAACAGTGTTGGTAGTGTCAGACTTGCAGTAAATCCTGATATGGTAGCAGAATGCTGGGGCTGATGAAGCAGCCACCCCATAATTAATTTTCTATGGAAATTCACAGTTATTTGGGCAAAAGAAAATGTAGGTGCACTGAGCCAGAAGAGTGTTCTACCTGCTCTGTTACCCTGATGAAAATGCACTTATGATATTTGCCTCTTCTCATGAGAAAATCACAATTTCTCATGCATTTGACTATTTTTACATAAACTTTAACATATGAAAACAAAACAATGTCTTGCCCGTTCTGACTCCCAGTGTGAGCACAGGGTCAGGGTGGTTGGATGGGTCATACACTGGACTGTCCCGAAGACTGGAGAAGACCGCTTGTCACCAGGAGTCAAGGGTGATTTGTTTATAAATGTGTAAGTTAATGTATGTAAATAACTTATTTTTTATTACATATGTGACATAAGTTACCTATTTGATGTTATCTGAGTTAATAAAGAGTCATTTAAATCCAAAATATGATCTTTTCCGAACCCTAACCAAGTACTTCTGCCATCAAAACCTAACCTAGTATTTATTCTTGCCAAAACCTAACCAAACCCAGACTATGACTAGTTTTTCACAATTCTGACTTTTCTCTCAGAATTCTGATTTTAGTACCATAATTCTGACTTTTTCCTCAGAAGAAAAGTTAAAGACAGATACCCCTCCTTCAGGCATCATGTAGCTTACAGCTGTACGACTTCCACATGATATTCTATGAATACAGCTTGTACTGTATCTCCCTACATTTACATTAACACATATTGTAGTTTAACTGAAAATATCTATGCTTAGTCTGCACTAGGTGAATACATCTGGTGAGTTATCCAGCCCACTTTAAATCCCCTGGCTACAGAGTTACTGGAAGCAAACTGGGAAGGTGTTTTACCCTTAATGAGGTCCTGGAGAGTGCTGGTCCATTATTTTGCCTGAAAAGCTAATGCGGCTGGTGGAAAATGTCAACTCATCCACCTCCGGATGCCTCCTTTGACCCTCTGCTACAGGCTGCAGCAAAACCAGACCCAACAAAAAAAAGGGGGGGTGGGGGGCACTGCAGTAAAGTGGGACACATTACTTGGCGAAGCATTTAATGTAATGTGTAAAGCGTATTTGTTGCCTGTGAGCTGAATATTGGGTTGTAATGCCACTGCATTTTGTAGTTGGGCCCCAACAGCAGTGCATCTGCACCTTTTTGAAAAGCAGCGAATTGTTCTATAGGTAGTTTTGAGGCAGCCCAGATCTTATGCGCTAGCAGTAAATGGCCAGCGGAGAGGAGTTTAGTACACTGTTTTAAGCCCTCTTGATCTGTTAGATGATCACATAGGGTTTTTTTTTTCCCCAACTAGTGAGGTTAGCCTGTCAGCTAGCCTACTTGGCTTCCTTTAAAGCTCTGCTTATACACAGAACAGCAGAACAAGACATCTGTCCTGTCTCTCATTTGTGTTTTAAATTCCTTATCCAGCAATAATTCCTGAGCTTTACTGCTCACTTTCACTCAAAGTTTTTGCAGAGTGTAAAAATGAGCCATAGCGACCTAAAGATAGCACGTGGCTAGCTAACGTCTTCTGTGTTTGCCTATCCATCTAAAAGCCAGAAAAGGTTAAAACTCAATATAGGCTACATAATAAACAGTAAACTAATAACAACATAGACAAAGTGCACTATGAAAAAATGACTTTTTTAGTCAAGTAACTGAGATGAACATATACGTATGATGTAGACAAACAGACAACTTTTAAAGATGTTAGCTAGCCACATGCTAACGTTAGGTAGGTCTATGGAAGATTTTCTAAAAAGTGAGAGCAAGCAGCAAAAAGCTCTGATGTTGCTGCTGAAGCACCAGAAGCAAAAGACTTACGTCTTTGCAAATTGAGGATGTGTTTCCTTAATCATCTTATAATTAAAGTCATGCAGCATTACAGCAGACAGTCAGTACCACTGGCTTTTTCATTGACACAGTCCAGAATTACCTGGAAAATCACTGCTCAGTCTCTACTGTTTCACAAATGCAGACCAACAAAGAGGGAGGGAGAGCCATTTCACAGAAAGTTTCATCAGCATTTCCGATTATCAGTCCACCCTGGAATCACCAGATGTTCAACCCAGCACCAGACATCATTAACTTAATACCAGGCATTTAGCATGAGTCATGGAAAAAAAAGAAGCATAAATCAATAGAGGGGAATGGGATCTGGGTTGCCGGCTGTGTCTCACTTACACAGATTAGACGAATGTCCAGCATATGTCGTACCATTAGGAAAAGAGAAGAGACATTTAAAGAAATCTTGGAGCGGTACATATATTTTTTTTTGTTAAGTATCTCAGAAACTGTACAATGGATTGCCATGAAAGTATCTACAAACGTCCATAGTCCCCAGATGATCACTTAGTTGTTTTTTTTTTGTTTTGTTTTTGTTTTTGTTTTTATGTTTTTTGCCTAAAATAGCAGTTAAAGGGGCTCTTCATAGGGATATTAGGCGAAACATTTACTAAATTATTACCAAAATGTAACTGTAACATAACTCAGCTAACTAGCTAAAGGAGGCTACAGGTAGCAGCAGTTGGTTGCGTACTGTGGTGATATGCTACATTCTGTTTGTTTGGAGTATCAATTTGACAGGTGGCCAATTCTAATATTGTACATTTAAAACAAGCTAAGAGATGTTGAAGAACTAGTTATTATAAACCTAATTATAAAGCGTCTACATTCTCCTTAAAACCGTTTTTGATTATGAGTGTCTAAATGAGACTCCAAAGGTTGCTATTTGATGCTAACTAGGTTGACCTAAAAGCAAGTTTGTAATCCCTGCCGCCCTCTATTGGATAGATTGCTATGACATTTGATAGGCTACGATCAGCAGTAGTTTAACAGATGCCACCAGAAGATCAGATTTGTCACAAAGTGAAATACATCCAAATATGCTGGATGAACTTACATTAAATTTTGGCACAAACATTCATAGTTCCCAGAAAGCAATCATTGTCTCCTCTGAGATGCACTTAAGAAATTGGTCTTTTAATTAAAGTTGATTCATAACCCACATAAAATCTGAAGTGTGACAGCAAGGGTGGGGGGGAGAGAGAGAGAAGGTTGCTCCTCCTCGATTTTTGAGAGGCAAGGGGGAGATCAACATATCAAGGAGTAGTCGTAAGAAAAAAACAACCAAAACTGAGGTTTATGTGTTTAATATTTCTTATTTAATGCAATTCTGATTGAAATGCGTGGACAGCAACACCCGCAGGCTTACAGGGCAAGCAAGACTGCAAAGGGCAGTCAGTGTTGGGCAGAGGAGGATCAGCTCCTTTTGTTCTTTTATATCATTTCATTGTCGTTCTTTCTTTTCATGCGAACCCAGAACACAATCATGACATCATGTTTTTCCAATAAAACGTTCCAAAACTGCAACTCCAAACTGTAACAACACAACATACAACATGAAAATGGCATGGTAAAATGGCCAATATTAAGTTAAGAATCATACATCAACTACAGTGAACCACAGCACAAGAAGCTTGGTATGCTAACATGTAAGCATGAGATTAGCTAGTCTTAAGATAGGAAATTATCTTAAATATGTCACTCAGAGACACTGTATGTCATCTGCTAATAAAAAAACAAAAAAACAATTCACCATGAACTCTTAAAATATGTCATTTACCACATTAACATACGACTTATGAAGACATTTACTTCCAGACAACACGTCTAACAAGACACAGAATGATGGATGAAACAGGATTGTGGGAACATCCATACATGGCTGTTCCTTTGCCATACAGCCACTAATACACTGCCTCCTGTCTATAAGCTGCACTACTATTAGCTGCCAGTAGGTGGCTTTAAACAACCACAACAGGGTGAATGGCACAGCATGCAGGAAACATTCTGAGTAAAAGGATGTGACTTCTTTTGACTGAACAAAGTACCCATGTTTTCTCTTGCTGTTACTCAGTTACCACTGTGTAAGGTGGCTAAATCTTGTGCCGCATAATACAACAGCACTGTAATAAGTCCTATTTATAACCACCTCCAAGCGGAGTATAGCAACTTATGATGTAATAACAGCTCATTAAGTAATGATAGCTCATTTTACCTTTCAAATAAAGCTGCAAGTAAAGCAGATCATAAACTGCGCTTCAAATTCATTATTAGGTTCGGCATTTAATCAACTGAATTCTGGTTGTTCAAGCCAACACTTGTTAAATTTACACTTCCCTATAGTTGTCACAGATTCCGCTGTCGAAGTCTTTCTGGAACTGGCCGAGTGTGTGGTGATAAATTCCGACCAGGTTGTTGGCAAAATGCTTGTTACGTTCCTGGTTAGTTCAGAAAGAAGCATAACACACACCGAACTAACTGTGAATCTCACCGACACATTTCCCCGAAACAAAACAAAAAAAATAGTGCTGCTTACCTGCAATAGTCACAGTAGAAAATGTGAGAATACAATTACTATTAAATAATACTTGGTTTCACTGATTTAGTTTACTAATGCACAGAAGCCCATGCCTTTTGCTCTGTATGACTTGCATCTTTATTTGAGAGGTAAGAAGATGATAATGCAACACTTTTCTGACTGTATGAGCTATTATTATTAATGAGCTGTTATTACATCATGAGCGGTGTCAATAAGGCTCTTAATATAATAAGTTATTACGTCATGACATTATGTGCAAAGCCCTTATTGCGTTATCCGTCCGTGATTATATTACATTATGGGCCGATTATTACATCAGGAACATTTATTAAATTTACATTATTACATTATTAGCTATTAATGCATTATTACAGGGAGTCACTTTGCATTGAAAAGTGGTGGGCAGTGGTGGACTCAGGATGTTTGATGGGCAAGGGGTGAAAAAAAAAAACTCGGAATGGCCCCAGCTGTACACAGTCTGGAACCAGTGCACAGAGAGTCGTGGTATATTTACATTGAGGAGTGGTCACTCCATGCACACTTGAGGACATTTTATCATGCAATGTAAGGCAGAGAGAGAAGCACAACTATATAGAGAGCACACATAACACTCACGCACCACCGCAAAATCTGCCAAATGAAAATAATGTTCCTTACAGGCTTGCAAACCTTAGGGTAGACAGGCAGCTTACCAGTATTCTGATGTAACAGTTTATACTGATAACATCTATTGTCTAATAAAGAAATACAGTTTTCATGCGCATAGCTATAGGCTGTTTCTCAGCCTTAGTTTAAAGTGTACTTTATCAGTTTTGCACCAGAATCAGCAGCAGCCATTTGCAACAGCAGATGCTGACCGAAAGCAAAACCTTCTCACGGTTAGTTGACCTATTTCAGAACATCTCTGACTAATAATGTTTTTATAATGCCACCCCCCGCCCCCCAACTCATAATTGTCACTGATTAAGATTTAAATACCAAGACAACAGGTACAAAAGAAATCTGTACAGTTTAGTGCCTGTGCTTTACTTGTTTGATGCACAATTTCAACACACGAATGTCAAACATTTGTATGTATTCTGTGATCTGAATTGAGATGCAAGACAGTTGTACAGTCCTATCAGTATCATATGTTCATGGACGAGCAGTTTCAGCTTTTCAGTCAAGAATCCTCATGCCATTTATTGCCCCTCCTTCCTGTGATAAACTTGACAGAACAGGAAGAGGCCCGTATCTTCTGCAACGCTTTTTTTCCTGTCATGGTCGAAATTGTTCAGTGGGCAGAGACATTGTCATTGTAATTCTCCGCTATGTGCTCTGTTTGATGCCTTTGCTTCGCCCTTAGGTTGCTTTCAGATGTATTTTGGGTCAACTTTGGACATACGGTCTAGTTTTGCAGTTGTATGTGTCAGTTTTAATGATGAGGTATTCCCATCATTCTGTCCAGTGCTATTGCATTATACTACTACTACTACTAATAATAATAATAATAATTCATTTGATTTATAAGTGCCTTTCAAGTCACCCAAGGACATTTGATAAAGGAACACCTCACTGTTTTTACACAACATCTGTGGAAACAGCTGTATAATGATGTCAAGTATCAGTATTTCAGTTTTGGAGACTCAACCACCCATTCATTTTGCCGACTGTTTACCATTCCTCTGCTTTGTCCTAAATCCCTAATTCGCAAGTTCAATGCTTTTTTTTATTTTATTTTTCTAAAGTTACAGGTTGAAGTTGAAGGTTGTCTTTGTGTACCCTTTCGGCTCTCTGTAGACATCTTCCTTCAACAATGTCACTGATCACCACACAGTTTGACAGTTTGCTCCAAGTTGTTGGAGCCCTGAGGGACCTGCAGACTGGACGCAGTTGGCCAGATCTACAACCAATCAAAGCAGCTTGACGTGTGATTGTTAAAATGTGGATCATGCCGCACCTCTTTCAGTCATTGTATCAAACCCACCCAATATTAGGTGCTTGTTTTTGACCCGTCACAAAGCGGGCAGTCATTTGACAGTGAACATGACACAGTTGCATGTTGGTGTAAATTACAGCAATTTGTGTAGTGGCTTTTTCAGATTTACTCACTTCCAGGGAAGCTGAATAAAATACTTTGCTGAGAATGAGTAATGGGCGCGAGGTTAAATGTCACTCAGATGACGTCAGTCCTCCACAGAGCTCCTGTCCTTGTCTGCCAAAAACTTAAGTTACTTTGTTTGTCTGTTACTCCTCTTTGTTCTCAATAATGACTTTCCCTTTGATATCTTTGTTTAAGTACTGTCTATCTTATTGACAGTAAACTAATTTCATTTTTCATTTTTTTTATATTTACGTAGCACAACATATTGGATTCTGACTGACAGGTTACTGATAGTGAGATGCCAAAGTCATTCTAGTTTGTGAGGTGATATTATCAAACTATATTCTAAAGAAAATTACAGAAGGAGATGGCTCCCCAGGATGTGTTGGCATTGCTGTTCACAGAGGGCAACCTCACATCTCTGTAACCTCTCAGCGCTCGCTCTCAATGAGGAGTAATTTTCCCTTTTTCCTCTCTGACGTCCTCTGTAAACCCTCCACGCATGGGTTTTTTCCTCAGAGCTGGTGAGAGGTCGCCGACTCCGAGACGCTGGATCAATTTTGCCCCCTACTGACAAATTCAAAACATGCTCATGTCCTGCTCTTACTGAGTTTTTATCAGCCACAGCCCTGCCTTAAATACAAAATCGATGATGTTTCTTCATTTTGAATTCAGCCAAAAGTTCAGAGGGGTTTTTTGCCTGGTTTATAGATAAGTTCTTTGTGATCCCAGTCAGTAAATGTCCTTGAGGGTCATTCGGTGTTTCGCCAGCGTGTGACTTTGAGATGAAGGGCAGAATCTCAGAGTGCATCCTAGTCATATTTTGGTACAGCTTGGCCATGAGGAGAACTGAGACTAATATCTTACATAGACAAGTGCAGGGTATCCCCCAGAAAACTTGCTAAGCCTGGTGGTAGGTTGGAAGGGCGGCCCACCAGCAGTGAAGCATGTTTTCTTTTGTGACAGGGGCCTGACACAGGCCAGCAACTGACTGAGGCAGTGCCCTGGTAGAATTTAGAGTGGTTCCATACTGCCTTGCATTAAATCAATGCTGTAAGTTAACTGGTGGGCAATTACATGATTTTGGAGCCAGTAAAGGCATTCAAAACCACCAATTACAGCCTCATGCTCCATATTAATCACCGGCTCGAATGCTGCAGCGATTGACAAGCCTACAACATGAAAACAGTGCAAGCTAACTGTTGGATATGTCATAATAGATATTTCATTATAACCAGTGACATATAGGCCTATTTACATTTCAAACAATGTTGCATTCTGCTTGCTGCCATATTGATGCTGGTGCAATGGTGGAGAGACCCAACATGAGCGTTTAACGTATCTTGCCTTTAAGTAGTGCAAACAGCTTAAATAAAAGCTCGAGCCCTGCGTTGCCCGCTGGCAGTGGCTGCAACAGACTCAGCAAAACCTACCTAAAACCGAAACTGGCTTTATTAAAACTGCTACCACTGTAGCTTATCTAACCCTGAATTGAATAGTGGCATCTTATGACTAAACCACTGTGAAATTAGCGCACTTAATATTGTTAATATTTTCACGTAGTTCATGTGAACATAAGATGTCACCGCTGTGCTTTCAACTTTGTTACTGATGTACACAAACCTATTTTTAATAAATAAATAAACGATCCTTAGCCTGGCAGTGGGAAATTTATAATAATACACTGAGGGAAACCCTGAAGTGTCAGTCAAAAACAGCATTTATTAGCTGCACTCAGTTTTAAGGTCAGGTGCATCAGCATGTATCAACAGCTGTTCATATACAGTGTCTTGATCTTTGGCACTCACATGGGTTACACATAAACCGGCAATGTTTCCGCTTCGATGTGTCCTTGATGTTGACTTTGACAGCGTAGGAATGATAACGTCCTGGTGTCGCCGGTTTGTTCAGCTCAGCCATGAAGACACGCAGTGCGGCACCAGATCCAGGAAGAGCCCGACAACAGTGATACATCATGCACTAACAACCGGGACAGGGGAGATGACCCTGCCACGACCATGTCCTAACAATGATCTATGTTCTCCTTTGGCTTTGACAGTAGTCATGATCAAGGAGTAAAATGGTCTATATGGAGCCCTAAGTTACCAGCTGCACCTGGAGAACAAGGGATTAGAGGTGACTCGGGCAACATATTGTTCACTGAGCTGTAAGAAAAATGGTTCGGGTTAGACTTGTAATGGCTTTCTGACTGGGTCAGTATTTCTGTTTTATTGTAATGGGACCCGCAGCGTCACCAAATTAAGTACAAATGTTATTATGGTACAAGTGACTAAGAGGCATAAATGTGCCTAAAAACCCTGGAGACAACAGCGCAGACTTAATGTGGAAATATCAGCTTGAATTAACTTGAAGTGACGAAATGATTGGGGAGACATTTAAAAAAAAAAATGGGCTGTTTTGCTTCTATAACAAGTCGTCTCTTACAGAGTAGTGGAGAAAAAATTGCCTAAAATAAACTTTATGTGTGTATTTCAGCTCAGAGTCCTGTTCCGGCACTATATGCAACTTACCACATCTGCACATATCAACATAAAATATCAGTGACTGAAGTTTCATGGTTTGTTGAGTTTGTTTCTTTTATGTAGAAAACTACACTTTGGTAACACATACAACATATTTACAGTTTTACTCCTTTTGAATATCATGAAGGTTGTTACAGAAGGACAAAATGTCCCTTTCCACTTCCGGCTCACCTGTGTTCCCAGTGTTCTGTTTCACCTGTCTCCCTGGAGCTCCTCCACAGCCTGATTTCCCCCATCAGTCTCATCAGCACTGGCCTGTTCCCAGTGTCTCTCCTCATTAGTTAAGTTTGTATTTAAGCCTGTGTTGTTCCCTCACTCTTCGTTGGTTCGCCTGTCCCCGGTCCTGGACTCTACTCTTGCCTACCTGTGGCTTTGTCCTGGTTGTCTCCTTGGTTTGTTTAGTTTTTCCCTAGCAGATTTCTCTTTTGTTGCCTGTGTTTTGACAGCATTTCCTGTACTGGACTTTAGTCTGCCTGCCTTTTAGATTTTGTGTTTTTGGACTACCAGCTTTCATCAAAGCTTGCTTTTGTTTTCTATCCGCCTGCTTCTGTATCTGCATTTACAGGCACCATTAGAGACCATTGTGTAACTGTAAAAGTGGTTAATGGCTGCCAACTTATTAAATGAGTGACAAAGAGGTAAAAACCTTTGACTTCAATATCAAATATGAAAATGAAGAACACATTTTCTTTATCTAACGCTCAGATTTCTGTATGGGAAATGTATGCAAATAAGCACAGAAAACTTCTAGTACAAATCAAATTGTCTTAATGTAAATGATCAACTGTAGAGGTTTCATAAATAAATGTTTTAACTTGTTCACCTAGTGTCCCTCCGTTGCACCTGCAGAATGCAAAATAGTATCAAAGTTAATGTAAGTAATTTGTCTGTCACCTTAAGAGTGTTCCTACATAAGATAATCAAAGATAGCCCATATGTAAAAATGATATAGAAATGAGCTGTTGTACATATTCAAGCGTATCAGGCGGGGACCAAAGCAGCTGCTAGAATAGCTACCTCAGTGATAATGTCCATAGAATGATGTATGCCTCACAGTGAGAGAAATGCAGGTATCAGCAAATAATACTGAGCTGTTACATTCTTTACCGGCACGTAAGGGGAGCAAGCTTTGCAGAAGACACATAATGGATTGGTTGAATGTGGAGCAAATATCTCTGACTGAGCTATGATAATGTGAGGTCATGGAGGTCGTGCTCGAGGGCGAAGAGTCGATCACAACGGCTTGATTTCTGTCACGCTTAACCAAGACTGAAGAGGCTGAGGGACTGTACATACACTCTCCTTTCGGATACATGATCTGACCAGAGATGTGCAAGGAAGTTGCACATGAACTGTGAAGGCTTCTTTGACTTAGAGTGTGTAGAGACAGTGTTGCTTAAGCCCTTAACAAACACATATTCACTTTTTACACTTCAGGAGTCTTTTAAATATGTTTTTCCTTCTGGCTAATAATTTATTTGAACCATAACTACCCTTTACGAACCTTTTTTTTTTTTTTTTTACTTCTGGATTATAGACCTCCTGAAATGACACACAAGCCTGAAAGAGAAAAAAGTTGTTAAAAACCAGAATTACAGAAAGTACTTATGTAGCTTATCATCTTAAGCCCCTCCGGAGCCCTTTGTCTGGGCAAGAACTATCTGAAGGTGATGTAAAATTTGCCCGCAGTGCTGAGGTGGTGGTAATAATAGGAATTTTCAAAAATTCCATACAGCGAAGGATAATAGTGGTGCTGCAGGAGATAACACTGATTTTCCTCCCTACATGCTTATTCAGTAGTCCTTTATTGGATCTTTTTTGTCTTAGGGGGTTTGGTGCCACTAGTGGTTTTCCTAATTGACCCTTCCACTCTGCCAGGCTCCGCCATCAATAACATCATCCCACTGCTCGCCCCCATCCTCCTCAGCTACTCATCTGCCCCCTTTGACTGTCAGGCGGACATAGGAGTTGCCTCTCACCCACCTCTCCGCGAGATTGACGGGCTGACACACCATCTCTAAGGTCAGCCAGGCTAATTGGTTTGCGCACGTCTTAGATGGGCCATTAGGCCTCACCACTGCTAAACCAAAAACATTCCTTTTCCTCCTCTGTCTCTCTTTCTGTCTCTCTGTGGGGGGCTGATGGAGGCAGTGATAGTGGTCCACTGAGAAGTAATAACGTCCAGTGCAATCTGTGGCTCACACATGTCGCAATGGAAAAATGATTGGCTGTTTAATCTTTTGGTCCCTCTTTTTTTTTTTTCCTTATTTCCTGGTCTAACAGAAGATATAGTGCCGTGGATCGGGCGGGGGGGGAGTGGCTGTGAATTAAAGTAGAGTTGGATTTATATTTTATGTCAGGGTAAGTCCTCCTGCATAGCCAGTGTTGGATAATATACCCAAAGTTATACTAAGTGAAAATAAAGATATTGCATTAAAATATTACTGTGGTGGAATTAAGATTTTGGATGGGCTTTCTTTTAATTTTTCCAAGACTGGTCTGTCTAATCTGTTGGTTTGTTAGCAACCTCTCTGATCAGGTGAACCCCCAGTTTCCTGTCCTGCTCATATTTTTTGGTAAACTGAATGTAGCAGTTTGCAACTAATGACCATGAATGCAAGCCTCGCTGACTCCCACGGGGGTAAATACACTTATAAGTATGTCTAGGCATTATAAAATGGAAGAGGTTAATGTTTCACATCGCGTAATCAAAACACCAGAGCTCATTTTTGATAGAAATTCATTGCAAATCCAGTCGTGGGTGATGTTGTATAACCCAGTAAGGGCGCTCAGTCAGAATCACAGCCTCTGACTGGCAGAGAGATGCAGCGCAAGGGATCATGGGGCAGTGGACAGCTAACAATCATGCTAACAACAACAGTAATAACGTTTCAACACAGAAGATGGATAATCAAACAAGACATTCAGTGTTTATTATCATGGATTTACTATTTTACTTCATTAAGTCTCCAAAAAGGCGGTACAAGGCTGGATTACAAAGCTCCTGAAGGGTTGGGCTCTCAATGGAGGCCTCATTAGCTCAACAGTATGAGTATAAGAAAAACATTCAGCTTTACAGAGATGTTGGGCAGTAATGCCTTACTCGACATAGTACATGAGATAAATTCATAGAAATTGTCTTTAGGTATGTGTATGTGTATTCTTCTTTTCTTTGCTAAAGTGAATACATTGTTGTGGCAGGTTATAGTTACAACACGCTAACCCCAACACAGGGGGTTGTGGATGGATGTGTAAGAGGTTCTGTTTAACAACTGAACTTTGAAATTGTGAAGTACAGGGTTTCTGCAGTCAACAAGTCAAATTTTAAGACCTTTTAAAGACCATTTTGGACTCAATTTAAGACCCACACAACGTATGAAAAAGTAAGGAAAACCGCAGTCCAGGAATTATTTTCAAAATTAACCAAATTTATTGCCATTCACAGAGCAACACAAACAGTGAAGAATGGAGTGAGTGCTGGGGTGTGTGTCAGGGTCATTATAGTTTTTAAATATCATTAGTTTTTATTTTAATTTAGTTTTAATTTGTTTAACAAGAGATGAAGTAGTTTTAGTTTAGTTTTTATCTGGGAATTTAATTAATCTAATTTAGTTAACTATAATAACCCTGGTATGTGTGTGTGTGTGTGTGTGTGTGTGTGTGTGTGTGTGTGTGTGTGTGTGAGAGAGAGAGAGAGAGAGGGAGAGAAGTTCCGCTCAGTTTTTTTTCAACAGTGGAAGACGAGAGGCTGCAGGAAAGGAAAGGACAGGAGGGGCTGTCACATACCTCCCCTCACATCAAACTGGGGGGGGGGTACAACTTTTTACATCCAAATCTGTTGCCAAAATGTTTAGCAACGGTATTCAAAATCCAAAGCACCACCGCTCTCAGTGTCCGAGTTGAGCTGAAGATTGTTTGAATGTCGCTTGACTGCGAGACGGCAGAGGTGTGACAAAGGCGTACAGATGTGTGTGATAGTGGGAGGTATTTAAGACTTTTCAACACCTACAGTTGAGATTGTCAAATTTACCACTTTTTAAGACCCCCGCCGAAATCCTGGAAGTATGATCGTGCACAACCCTGGTAATGACGCTGCCTTGCTCCTGGATCCAAGCAGGTTCTTTTGCGAGTACAAACGTAATGAAAATCAGGTTGTAGGTTGTAGTTGTATTAATACCAGGATGTTCCTTGAGGTAAGTTTTAGGCTGGAAAAATAGTCAGGCGAGACACCGGCATACAAAACATGAAGACTACTACTCAGGCATTCCCTCTGGCAAACACAGCAAGCCCCGGTGATGGTTATTATCTTTGACAGGCTGCCGCTGACCAATGGTGCCCTATCATCGGCTGTTTGAGTCATGCCTGGTGGCCAAAAAGAAACACATCTCTCTGAGTGGTGTTGGCTGAAGAGTGAACGGCACTTCAACCCAATCTGTTGCCCTACAGAGCAGATAAATCGAGCGGGTCAGATACTGTTGCTGCCTTCACGTTCGACTCGTAGAACAGCAAGTCTACAAGTCGGCTAATTGATTAATCTGACAAGCCAGCAGTGGATCCTGGCTGTAACAGTTAAATCTGACAAATCCTGAGGCCTTCGTCGATGACGTGGCATTTCCAAAGTAATGAATTAATAGTTTTATGAGGGTATCCCGCAGATGTATTCAGGTGCACTGGGGTATTTTCACTGCACTCTGTTCCGTATGAAAGACTAATAACCGTGCACTCCACCACCCCCGCCTCGCCTCCCCCTGGTCATCCACCTCAGCCCGTTAGGGAGCTGCAGCCTGTAATTGGGTGTGGAGCCTGAGAGGCCATGTAGTGGACGGCTCAGCAGAGACTGCAAGAGTCAATTACCAGAGCTGACAGTGCCGTGAAGAGAAAGGTACACCAGACACACTGTAGTGATCACTCTGAGCAGGATAAAGGAGACAGAGGGGTGTGTGCTAATGTGAGCCAACCAACATGCTACATCTCTCACCTCACTGTAAAAGTGACAGCTGTGGCATATGTCTTACTTGTGTGCAGGGGGGCTAGACAGAAGGCACAAAGACGGAATAGTTGGTGAAATATGGTCATGTCTGTGCCTGAATCCAGTAAGTTGATTCTATTTACTTATAGTCTGATGTGATTGCTCGTTTTTTTGCTTTGCTTAATGTTCTTTTCTAAGGGCACAAAAGTTTTTTTTTTGGCATTCCAAAGGAAACAAAAGGTAAATATTTCATCGAATTAAAATCCATCTCTCAGCGCGGGCGCTCCCTCGGCTTCAAAATGGATTAGTGTGTCAATGATTTAACAGTGGCAACATTTTAATAAAAGACGATCCCTTGACTCCCTGCTTCATTTCACTCCCATCACAACTGACAGAATTTGATTCATGAGGTCTTCATTCTCCATGTGCTCAGACAGGAACTTGAACAGAGGCGACATCTCTGGCGGGGCATTGGGATTTATGCCCCTGAAACACTGTGGCAAAATCTGGCTTCTTTGCATAGAGCTTAGCCTATTACAGCCCATATTATACTTTATTATTAGTCTTAATATTAGATTTCATGAATTGCAGTGGCTGATTTTGTTGTAACCTGCATGTCTTACAGTCAAGCACAGTTGTTGTGGGAAATGAGGTAGTGAGTGTTTGGGAGAAGTTCCAGCAGGTTGCCACAGCCAAGAGCCTGGTGTTGGGAGTACTTTCGTCAGCCATAAAGTGTCTGGATAAACCTCAGATTGAAACAGTTATTGTGTCTTCCTGCATTATTCACAGCAGAGTTGGTTTGGTCTGTGATAAGGTGGGTAAGAGACATGCTGGAGTTACGTATGACCAGAGGTCTCCCAGTAACAGTTCGGAGCCAGGGGTCTGGAAATAAACACCACCTGCTAAAAAAAACAGGCAATCAAATGTAATTTAATGAAAATAGTGGCGCAACTACATATTTGGTGCTAAGGAAGTTGAAGGAAAATGCACAGTGCAATGCAAGAGAGAAATGCACACCAGGAGCACTGCCCCAAAGGAAGACAGTGGTTTTGATGGCAACACATTTGTGTTGTGCAGCAACAACCACCACGTATCGTTTAGGTCTAAATGAGATGATGGATCGCAGAATGCTTCGTTTCCTCGTGTGATTGTACTTCACTTCACCCCTCCTCTGCGCCTGCAAAGCGACCGCTAAAACTCAGTTGGAGTCTCCTCACACATGACGATGTCATCAATGTTTAATCCAAGTCTGCGCCTGTGAACGTGAGCGTGTAGCTGGGCGGCCACTTGTCAGACATCTTGGACATCTTCTCCCTCCTGAATCAAGTGTCCTTTCTGTGACTGCGATGCAGTCAACTGCGAGCATTCATCAAAGTATCTCAAACTCATTTCCTATTTTCACCTTTTTGTTTTCATATTCAAGCAGCATGCCAGAAAATGTGTGTGCAGTATTTGCATTGTACATCAATACACTGTAATTACAATATAGAGAAACATACATCTAACAATGCAGAATGTTCTATTTCAGCAGTTTCAGTGGACATTCACTTATTTATCTGGATCAAAAACACAACAGTGGTATATTGGAACATAACTACTGTTTTATCACTGCCATGAAAAGCACTTAAATCATAGATTTATTCTATTCAGTTCATTTCATTTCAGTTCTTTGTGTCCTTTCCCTTTATTTCATTCTGTTCAGATGTCACAAAGCACTGAGCGACATTGTTCCATGACTTAAATGACTGGTTCTCATTTGTAAGTTCTTTAGGTGTCACTGTTTCTGAACTTAAATGTAATTGCAGCAGTACATGGCATGTGCACACAGATGCAGCAGAACTAAAAACTCATTTCAGGTAGATTAATTACCACTGTCTCTTAGCAACTGGTGCCCCTTCTGTCAGGTGAGCTCTACTCTACTCTTCAGGACAACCAGGTGAAAGAAACAGCTGTCTGTTTTCATGGATCACTGGCCTGATTGCAGTTACCAGCTGCATGAAGATCTGCTGTGAAACCTATTAAGCCTGTAGCAAAGTGCAATAAATGTTCTAGTGCTGGCTTCACCAGCCATGTGTGGGATTAACATACATTTTGAACTATTAGATCAAGCTGTGTGGCAAGTTATTAAAATTTGCAAGGTGACTTGGCCAACAAAAGACACTAAACTTTATGGGTGCTGTTGCTCACAAATATCTGCATTTGTCAGGGGGGAGTTTCATATTGAATTGCTAATTTGTGGTTTAAAAACACGAGATATGTTCCCTTTAATTGACTTGAATTATGCATTCAGCAAACAGAAAACAAAGAAACTAATCTCACAAATGAGCATTCACAAAGTTCTGCCATCTCACCAATAAAGTTTCTGGGTGTTTCCGTAGCGCATTAAACTCCAGCATTAACTGTCTCTGCTTATTCCAGAACATCCACTAGATCCACTTCAGTAACATATCAAGTCCAAAACACAGTGGTCCATGATGAAATGGTGCCAAAATGGCAAAAACAAAACAAGTCACAGATGCTTTTATTGTATTAATCTTTGATAAAAAAAAAAAAAAACCTCCTCATTTCACAGCATACGACATGATCCCTCTTACACTCTGAGATAGCAGCCATTTGATTAACAGCTCATCATGTAACCAATGACATGTCAAAACAGTAGTCCATTGTTTAAAGCCTTAAATAGTTTAATGCATCTTGCTCTGAAAATAATACTTTATTAAATAGCAGGCAGGGGTACTCTGAGATCATAAAACTGATTTTTTCATGCGAAGCACCTCGGTGTTTCCTTACAAAACCAAATGTTAGGTGACTAAATTTGTACTTGGATATGTAAAACCATATTATGCACACCTGTTGTGTTTCCCAGCTATTAAGGGCTGTTGCAGCTCATCTGTTAGCACACGTTTGCATTAAAACATTAAAACAAGAAAAATAAATAAATAATTCAGTGTGTTCAGACTCCAGTAGCAGTTTACAGAGCTTCTGACAGCTTGGGGAAACATTTCATCTTATAACCTTTCAAAGGAGCGGCTTTTTGGGTAACCAATATGAGTAAACTGCTTTATAGGTCATGTTATTGGTTCCTTGATCAGCTGTAGTGCGAGGGGAAACGTATGTCTTGGCATTCATGAGTGTGTGGGTTTTGATTAACGTAACATTTGTATGGTTTGAGGAGGTGGATAGGAAACAATCAAACATAAACATTAAGGTCACAATGACTAAGTGATGAAACCCTCTCAGAAGCTTCCCTAACCATAACAGGGGTTTCATGCCTAACCCAAATTTCACTATATAGGGTTCTCATCCTGTGCCTGTCGTGATTGTATGTTGAGCTATTTTAGCTCTCTGACAATTTTTATTTATTTATTTATTTATTTTAAACAAAACAGAAAAGGAAAAAAAAAAGTGCTGATTAGCAAGCTGCAGTCCAGGAATTATCTCACCAGTATTAAGATTAGCGGCATGTAATGAAAAAGATTACCCAAGCACCTGGATTTTTTGAAACCATTAATGAGATTATCCGTGTACAAATCAGTATTTCTTCGCTAATCCGTCAGAGCCCAGCAGTACAGAGGAAAATCTATCTTAGAGCTGCACACAGCAAAATGTCTCATCGTCTTTTCAGTTCCCCCTCCCTCCCCCTTGGTATGAGGCCCTCTCAACAGCCTACGGTAAAAAGGAGCATGACGTGATTTCAGTGTGTAAGGTTCAAACTGATTTTTAACAGGTTTTGCTTAAAAATGGCCAATATAAACAATATTATCTCAAAAACAGTCAATTTAAGGTGCGACATATTTGTGCTTTTCTTGATTTTAATGTAGAAACAGACAGATACTGAGAACATTTTGGTGATATTCAAGAGTCAGGGATCAAATGACATACTCGTACAAAGTTACCACCACAATCACACATTAGCACTAAAGCTGAGGATGTTATTTATTTTGAAAAACATGAACACACTTCTGCGCGCTGTAAAACTAACCCCCACCTCCACACACACACACTGCCTGCAGACCACAATATCTCTTTTATGTCGGGGTGCTGCTCTCACAAGATTTCGAGATAAAGCTGTCTTGGTGCAGAAGCCACTGTGGGTATGCAAAGGGAGTCGAGAGAACGTGAGAAGGTTTCACTTGTCATCAGCGTCTCCCGGTCGCGCAGTAGGGAAAAATAGTCACATACTGTATGGGAAACGGTGGTCCACAGATTGTAAACACCCCCACTTGACAGAATTTCCAGTCTGGTTTCTGTGGTTCATTGAATGCGTAAGTGTCAGTGTGAGTTCTCTAAATGCGGATGCACAGACACCTTATCAACCTTTCAAACCCCCGAGTGTAACCCCGTCTCATTTTCTGACGCCTACGCTGTGCATAGTGGCGACAGTGTCAAACAAAGGCATTAGTGCCTGGTTTACGTCTCAGAAAAGGGGCAGAAAAGATTAATTATACATCAAGTAATCGCCCGGTAGCTTGACAAAAAGAATGGGTAAGATAAAAGTAACACTTTGGGATTCATTGCAACCATCAATTTAACTGTTATCCGTTCCAACTAATTCAAGAATAATATTGTCATTTTAGAGGACAGAAGACTGAAATTCTGTCTTTTTTATTATTTCTATAAAGTTTTTTTTTCTGTATTGGTAGAGGTTGTTAAATCAAACCTTGGACTATATTAGATGTACTGTATTTTTATAAATTGCCTCAATGACCATCACATTTAAAGACAGCAAGTTTTAGCCCTCTGCAGCCATATTCAGAAACACCTCTATCTCCTCAGTTACAAATGTATGATCATTCATTGTCAAAATAAAAGCATTCAGATATGACAAATGCATATACTTGGCTTATGAACAAAAACTTGCTCCCCTCAGTGAAATTCTGCGTATGCTAAACTTTCTCCAAAACTGCGTAGTGCCCCTTTAAAAAGCTATTACACTCATATATCTCAAACTCTCAAAAATACTGGTGCTTATATTGGCCTCAAGAATACAGTTTACAGCATTAGTTTACAATATTAATAGAATATTAATATCTGAGTTTGAATTACTTCTCCAGAGCTGCAGAGCATCCTTCAAAAAAATGAAAGTCCTCCAATACAAACTCTACCGTAATAAAACCGTCCACATTCAAAAGTACTTATTAAACATCAGACATTAGGATAGCAGGGGTGGCCAGAGTGAACCCAGAACCCCCCCTTCTGGACACGCCCCTGAGTGCAGCGCATAGTAATTACTGATTTAGAGATTTGAATGCAGGTTTTTGAGTTCCTTCAATAAAAGACTCAATCGATTATAATTGCTGTTGCTCTTGTTTTTTTGTTGTTTTTTTTCTACCCAAAAAATGACCAATGTCAACATAAAAAGTATCCACAGTATGGCTGTTACATGCACAGTAAGTGACATTGCAGACTGCTGCTACACGTTATCCCCCTTGGTAATTTCCTCATTTAAAGAAGTCATTGATCTCATTTAGCTCCACTACAAACCAGTCGAGCACTCTGAGGTCGTTTTACCACATATGAGCTGTGACCGATCGGATTCACAATGCCAGTGTAATGACATCCCTCATCCTGAGCCCTTGAGATACTGTGGCTGACTTGTGCCTGAGATTCCTCTCGAACATCTCCAAAACACATTTTTCCTTCGCTGCGACCCAAATCTGATAACACTGGAGAATTAAAATTATCTCAAATGCTTGATGGGACAAAGTGAAAAACGTCTTTTCAAGAAGACAACGTATTTTTTGGCCTGTTGTTTTTCCGCTTACAATGGAATAAAAGTCTGTCATACACTTAGATCTGAGCTTTAAATGCACATTTTGCTTCATGACGAAACTTCAACTTTACATGTGATAAGATCTACTGGTTAATTGGTCGCTCTTGTCCGATCAGTGTGACAGAGAGTGCAATGTCTTACACTACTGCAGAACCCTGACACAGTGGAAGGTAAGAGTGGAGTGCCGGGCTGCTGGAGGGCCATTACAGCCCCATACTCTCTGAGGTGGAAAAGCAGTGATCAACAGAAATGAAATGGTCTTACTGTCATCTGAGAGCGCAGATCAGTCCGGGGCAAACTAATGAACACTGCTCGAGCCGCCTGACAAAGAGGTGATGGCAAACTCCTCTATGGCCGGACTCCAAGGCCTCGCCAACAAACAAAAAGACTACTTTGAAAGCGGTCGTGACAAAATAGTGGGCGGACACACATCTTCATGTTTTTTTACAAATTGGAGAGCTTCTTGACCTTGGCGATGATGAACCATCTGCCAGCAGCCCCTGCATGGTAATTTGGTTTGTTTGCCATCTAAGCCTCGAGCAGGATCTGCTGAGCCCTTGTGGGGCACTGAAGTCATGATTATAAATCCTGGGTAAACAGTGAGCATCAAAACGCCATAACAAATCCAGAGAATTATTGGGCCTGCTTCTACAAGGCCATGTGTGATTGGAGTCTGATGTAGTACAGAGTCAGGTGATATGTCATGCCTTTCGAAACCCCTTTCTCTAATCTGTAAAGCATATTTCCACAAGGTCAAGGATGACTGACTGATGTCTGCGCATGTGTGAGTGCACAAAAGGCTCCCCTGCACGAAACAGAGGCTCGCACATAAAGGCACATATTCACAGGGTTTTTTTTTCTTCTTTTTTTTTTCGAGCACACATGCACGACAACAAACAGCATAAATGAAAGGGGCAAGAGTGGTGCGGGTTTGCTCTGCAGGCAGATGTGCTCCCAGAATGTTTTCAAAGTCTCTGTATTGCCTCGGTTGCTGTTCTGCAATTTCACAGCTCAGGGTGTGCAGACACGGTGAGAATAAATTAAAGTCTATTGACCTTACTTTGTCTGCATCCAACTTTAAAATGAATTGCTCCCAATGAAAAGTGAATCAAAGAGCAGTAAATAAATGTCAAAGGGGGACCGGGAGATTTTCTTTATTTGCAGAAGTTGAGGGAGATGGACAGGTGTACAAAACTGAAGACTAAACATACAAATATTTCTGTGAGGAACGTGCTAAGCCCACGTTTTCCTCTCTCTTAAGCTACTTTGACAGTGGGTTGAAGGTGCAATATGTAAGAACTGGTCATGTCATGTCATCGTCTGTAACTGCTTTGTCCCCTTTTCAAGGGGTCATGGGGGTCCTTGCTGGAGCCAATCCCAGCTGTCTCTGGGCGAAGGCAGGGTACACCCTCAACATGTCGCCACCTCATCGCGGGGCCCTCACTGATGGCAAATACACATAAGGGGCAGTGTGCGGTTCAGTATCTTGCTCAAGCACACTTCGACATGCAGCTCAGTTCAGCCCGGGGGAGCCGGGATTCTAACCAGCGACCTTCCAGTCAATAGCCGACCTGCTATACCCGCTGAGCTACAGCCGCCCCCTTGTTAGAACTGGTGGCCTATATAATTCATACTCCATGGAACGAGAGAAAAGAGAAACATATGACAAGAATAACCGCTAACTGTTGCTGCTGTTAGCTAATTAGCTCAGTTAGCCATGTAGCTAGCTGTCTAGACAGGGAGCTAGCACAGGACCATTGGACTGGACAGGCCAGGAATAGCCGGTTAGCATGCTAACTTCAGTGGATATCTGTAATACAAAACATTACCGTCATAACGTCATAACATTATGTTGGCCATTTTAGATAAATTTCGCCTAATCTTTGACCAAAATTCTTACATATTGCACCTTTAAACAATTTGCATAGAATTGATCTTTGATGTTATATATTTTGAAAAGTCAAACAAAAATAATAAAGACTAGAGATTCAATCCAGGGCGAACCAGTATAGCAAATTATTTCCTATTAACTTAAGCTGAATAAACCGACATAATTAGTGTCCTTTTTGAATACAGCCTGAAAATCCCCATCACAAAACTCAGGTCAGTTTGTTTGCAGAATGGTTTATGTATTATAACACACACACACACTCACACAGACAACACCCTGCCTGTCTGTGAACAGAGATGAAGTTGTGTTAGAACACTAAAAAGCTATACCAAATAAAATATAGTATAATATAATAAATATTGTTTCTGTTGGCTTCCTGGATGCAGGGGGAAACCTGATGTGTTAGAGAGGCTGGAATATCTGACCCTGTATTGAATTCCAGTTGAATCAGACGTAAAACATAAATCACAATCAGCCTCTGTATACAATGTGTTGCTAAAATAACAGATGTAGCTGAGTTGTTATTGTACTGCAGCGGTCTGTTGAGCACTCGACTGTATATCGACCTCTTGTTTTCAGTTAATAGATTCAGTAAAAAGCCTGGCGGGGCTTTGAGAGGTGTTGGTGTTATATGGGGTTGAGTGGCTGTCGGTGACTGGGAGCAGTTAGTCAGTCACCCATGCAGGTGTTGCCACCGGGACTGAGCCCTCACGGACGACCCGGCCATTGTCAGAGGGTAACCGCAACATCTTCTCAGCCTGCACGTCTTGATCACTCTGTCCGAGCATTTATCCCCATACGATGTCCGTACGTACAGCACACATTCATCGCCGTCGGCAGTATTTAATGCCACGTTGTGAGGACTGTATCAGCTGTCGTTTTCTGCTGTCGCAATATGCTGCATAATTTGCCTTTGTTGCGTCCACGCTGCCACCGCACAGTAAACGCTACAGAGTGATTTGGAAGTAAGTTGGATCGTGACACTCTAAATAGAGATAAGTATCCAAAGAGTTGATGGCGGAGATAAAAACACTGTGTTGCCAGGATCCCACCGTCTGCTCAAACTAGAAATAAAAAAATAAAAAGCTGCCGAGCCAGTTGAGAAGCTGCGTCTGCTCTTACAAAATGGAAGAAGCACTCAGAGGGAACATTAAAGGACAGCAGGCAGCGTGGCCCTGGGAAGTGCAATGTCGGTCAGTTCACCACTTTGGTCCAGGCTGCTGTACCTCGACAACTACGGTATGGATTGCTTATATATTCAAGATGCTAAGAATAACTCCTGACTCTGCATTGCGTATCCATTCCGTTGCTGCTCTGGTAGTCCAGATCCTTACGAAGCAGATGTGCAAGGCTTATATTTCTGCTTAAAGTCGGGGCAGGGAGCATCAGTTCAGCCACATTCAGCAGAGAGCAGACAGGAAGTCACACAAAACAACAACAGCAGCAACATAACATCAAGCATAATTGGGTTTTGTGGTCATTTATTAATGTTAGCATGCTAACAAGTCAGTCTAGGATGTTGAACATTGTAGCTTTGGCAGATGCTAACTGCCTAATTTCAGTCAAAAAAAACCTGCTCATACCCACTAATGTCTGGCTTGTGTTAAGGCTGCTGGCTTGTTATTATTTTTTCCTCCCGCCATCATTCAGTCAGCACTGAGTTTGAAAGAGAAACTGAGGATAAAGATATTGAAAGAGTTACCGTTGCTTGTGGCTTCCGTGTGGTCGGAGCCTCGACAGCTGCCTGGTCGGTACTGCGCATGTACAACTCTCAGAGATCAGAAGGAAGAGTGATGTCTCACTCTTCAGCAACTTCAGTCATCAAATCCAACAAATTGATGTGTTTAGTTCAGAGTATTATTGATAAATATTTTTTGAAACAAGTTTAACCTCTTCTGTATGTATTCATGTGAGGAATATGACCTGCTGCTTTCTACTCTTCCCTTTTACACTGGGGTAAAAAGAAAAATGTCAATATCGGCTTGATATACATTGCATTATACATGCCAATTTCTGTCTAAATCTGGTGTCACACAGATGCCTGCATGGCTTGTTTGAAACCAAATTCTAGATAAAATGTCTGAGTGGTTCTAACAGAAACAGACATAAGACCTTTTCATAACATTGTTTAACAAATCCTCATGCAGTCAAAGAAAATGACATGCATGTTTCTTGAAAAGTGGCCTGTTTTAAGTCTTAGTTGTACATGAACATTGGTTTGTTATGTGAGCAATTATGTCTTTCTATTTATGATGTCTTATTTATTTTTTTCTGTACAGCACCTTGGTCAACTTTGATTGTTTTTCAAGTGCTTTACAAATAAAGTTGGATTGGATGTTATAACATAATGAATAACCAATGCTGACTCTTTTCAGGTACAGCCATTCTTGAGTTTTAAGTTTTAAAGATGCAATATGTAAGAATTCAGTGGAAAACATTCAAACGTTTATGCATGCTAACCAGCTAGCCCTCACCCATCCAGGTCTAAAGCTCATGTGTCCAGACTGCTAGCTCCACGGCTATCTAGCTAAAAGCTAAGTACAGTAAGTAGCTTTTTACAGTTTTTCTGCTGATATGCTGCCCCTCATTAATTTGACAGGACACCAGTTTCTACATACTGCGCCTTTAAACTGACAGAGTATCCATAACTCCACCACTGAGTACAAGCCACCAAGATAAGGTGGTGCCATGCTATGACCTAGAGGCTTTTAATGAAGGCTTGCCTGCCTCACCTTCAAAGATTAATTAACTTATGATTGACACAAAGCTAGACAAGGAGCAATGAGTGCTGTAATACAGCCACCTACTGAAATACTGCAGCACTGATATTTGCATCAAGGTGATGAAAATTCTATGTGCATAATATTAGCTCCAACCCGGGTTGCTTACCTGTCAAAATGTGCCAACTCTGAATCATAATATTTCAATTTTTAATGCATCCGAAGCGCTCTCCTCCTTTGAAACGCTGCGCTGAGGTTCATGCAGAATGAAGTGCACGGAGCGCGGCGGGTAGTTCAGGGGGGCCTGGGTGATTAGAGTGCTCACAACAAAAACAGAACTGGACTGGGTTTTGCCTGTTTAGAAATTCTCAGCGGTCATTGAGTAAACAGAGCATCAGCCGGCCTTGATCAGCACCATTATCTCTGGTTGCATCTTTAAATTCTAGCATAAAACAATCTGTGTGGGCAGCTTCAATAACCGCCAGCCTTTCACCTACACACATATATACACACACAAACACCGCCCCCTCATCACAATTACCACCGGCATACATCCACACACAGTGTTTAAAATGCGCAATTGGGCCTTTAAAGATCACTATTGATTTTAATGATCCGATCCCTAGCACGTGTGCGCAGCCGACAAGCTGGGTGCTTCATCCATCCAATCCGAAGTGATCATCCATCAATTTGAGATATGAGGCTTTGAACTACAGTCACTTTTATGTTCTTTCCACAAGCTTCAGCTTCGGCACATTATCCTTTTGAAAAGCATGCACAATTCAAAGCTCGTTTCACTGGTGCTGAAGGTATAAATAGAAACACCGTTGGCCTTTTAGTGCTCTATTGTTAATGTGCTTGCGGCCGCTGTTATATTACTTTATATTACAGGTTACTTCTGAGCTGTTATAGCAGCTGGGTGGAAAACATATCTTAATGGGTTTTGCAGAGCTAAATTCCCTTTTGTGTGGAATATTTGATAGAACACCAGTGCCCTCTGTCAGCCCCAACTGCATATCACATGTTCAATGTTTTTGTTTTTTTTCCTTCTGTTGGCTGTTCTGGATTCTGTTCTTGTGTTTGAGGAGTTGTGCTGCTTAACTGTTTATGAGAGTTTGATTTTACTGTAAATTTACTGCAGCATTTCAAGTTTCATGATTAAAGTATGACTTCTTTTTCTATAACTGATTGTATTTTGTCCTCAAAAATAATCTTTTATATAATTGATTATATATGATGTCCTGTACGTTGTTTGCTATGCAGTAAAACCATTGAATTTTTATTGTCTATGTATGCATGTAGGCCTAATAAATGTATATTTTGCATGTTTCTCAGTATACAATTCTCCTGTTAGCCACGAAACAACACTTGTCTGAATTCCTCCAACTGGTTAATATGTGTGTTTTGAAGATGTACTCTGTAGTTAATGAAAATGAAATCAGAAACTCAAAAAGTTATTATTTCAAAATATTGATATGGTAATAAATAAATGAATAAATAAAATAGAACACACACACACACACACACACACTCACACACACACACACACACACACATATATATGTATATATGTATATATATATATAAACACAGATATATATTTAAAAGATTGGAATGTGATGGGAGAAATGCAGAAAACTAAAATAAAAATAATGATTTCTTATCAGAGACAGAGCATGTTGAACCAGGATGTGACAGGTCACCACAGAGTCGTGCTATCACAGAGCCTGTGGTTGTAAAGACATAGTTATTTATCTCCTCATTTTGAGGTGAAAGGGTCCCGAAGCAGTTATCGGTGTTTGTTCACATGTGTGAAACTGAGAATTAATTGTGGGCAAGAACCCGAGCACTCTCTGCTTCAGACTCGGTGATATCTTTATCTTCTGAAGACAGCGCTAGATATTTTCCAGTCTGAGTCTCTCTGTGTTATCTTTTCTTTCCATAACACAAAAACAAAGACAAACAAATATCTTTGTGGGCTGTTAGCAGCAAAATCGCCCACTTTAATCTATATCTTATGAAAAGAAGAAGAGCGGGTCCCTGCTGGGGACGTTAATAAATAAAAGGCAGAGGCTGCATCTTTCATCGAGGTGAATCCATCAAAACGTTTGATGTTTCCTTGAGTTGTAGCACTGTTTAATGCAATATATCAAATAACATTTCTGCTCTGAAACAGCGGTGTTTTGTATGAGTCTGGAGTGGATGACTTGTTGTAGATCATTGTCAAGCAAATCGATAATAAGAAGCAGATAACATTATAGTGCAACAGTACCAAGATAGCTCCAAGCTCTAAACCAATGAAGCATGCATCATCCATAGTTAAAGGTAAAATATTGATATAACTCTGTTTTTGATAGACCTTTTTAATGGTGGACATTTTGACTAGTCAACTGCAGGTGTAGCTAATACCACTAATGATGTTCCGCATTTCACCTCGTTGCATTTCACTTCACTGGACTGGCTTACACCTAACTGGAATGGAGCAATCACTGATGTTGTAAGCTTCAAATGTGCTTTCCCTCCAATTGATGACGAATGTATATTCCACTCCTTGCACATAGTGGGGAGGTTCTTTATTGTGGCATTGCAAGTTGAAATGTGTTTTTCTGATCACAACGAGGGACTATGCGAATTAGAGGTAGTCATCGCTCTCATTGCTGTGATGCTCTCAGAGAAATGCAACATGAAAACATTCAGATATGGATCAAAAATATGGAGAATTAAAGAAGTGAGCCTCCTTTTTTGTAGTTGAGATTTAAAAGTTTGACGGTTAAAAGGTTGAAAAATAATTTCCATTCAGTGTTGATTATTAATAATAAATTACTAATTAATTCATATTTTTACATGGACGCTACAGTTGAAGAAATTGTACAAAAAGTCACAACCGTTGCCTGTGGTTAGTATCGGTGGTGTGTGTGTGTGTGGGTGGACGCATGAGAGGGGGAGAGAGAGAGAGAGAGAGAGAGGATGATTAGAGCGGTTTAGCTCTTGCTTTGCCTTAAATAAGAAGAAAACAAAAATCTGAACTCTTTCAAATATCTTTAACAGTGTCACAATTCATGAGTCTCACACTCTGCTCTGGAGGAGATATTTCTGGAATGTTTAAGACCTGAAGTAACTATCTCTCCACAGAGGAACATCCTATCTTAATGTGTTAATAGATGAGCCGTTATGTGTTTTTTTTTTTTTTTTGTTTTTCAAAGGAGACAGCTGCACTGTCACCAGGTTCTGAGTACTTGTCGGTGCACCGACACCAGGTGGAGCCAGTCAGCTGATCAGTGCCTTTTGCTTGAGTTTACACATAAAAAACACATTTTAAGATATCGGGGGCTTCTTACAGCAGCAGACTATACAGCACAGTATCATTATAAAGGCCTGTACACTACACGAGGACATTCTTTGCAGTAAAGAAAATGGCACTTGCCTTGAACTGATGTTACGCCTTCATTTAACCACAGGAGGGAGCTGCAGGAGAAGAGAGCTGATGTGCACCTACACACACTGCTTCTACATACACTGCTGCTTCTGCTTTTAATTGTACTACCATCCCTTTTGTACAGTTTCATAGCTACAACAGACTATATAAAATATTACAAACTACTACTATAAGAGTAATTCCACTGTTCCAACTACTACTCTATAAGCAGTGGTTAAAGAACCTTCATTTAGAAATACCATGGTGTAATAATACTCCATTATGAATAAAACTTCTGAATTTAAACTGTTATTAATGTAACTGGCAGTGATGGAATGTAACTAGGCCTATTTACTTAAGTAACTTTGAGATACTTGTATTGTACTGGTATTTCAGTTAAATACTACATCATACTCTCGCTGATTCTGATAATCAGAAAATGCTGAACGTCAGATGTGATAACCGGCCGGGTCGATAACGCCACACCAACGTCAACGCTAAGTATACAGTCCATACATAAATGTATGTTTAATGTGCTTTTACTTGTATTATTCATATTTAGGTAAATTTATTGCCAGAGAATTACTATTAATACTTAAGTAAACGTTATGTTGTGTATGCATGATATTTTAATGCCACATGTTTACTTTTTCTCATATTTTTTTTACTCTCATTTACTTTTTACAGCACTTTAAAAAAGCACAGAAATGTTACCAACATCATTTTCTTAAAGTATGAAAAGTAAAGTACACATTATGCAGAAGGGCTCCTTTCACAGCATTTTTACTGTTTTTTTAATCACTAACAAAATACAGATACGTGTAAGAGTGTGTGTGTGCAAAGTTGGAAACTAAATGTAGTTGCATTCAAGTACAGCACTTAAATAAATGGACTATGTGTAACTATAACTATATATATAATACCACAACTGTGTTAAAGACATGCTCTCCCCAATCCACCTGATACACCAGAATAATATATTGGATAATACTGGAGTGTAGTTTGAATGTCTTTAACCATCTGCCCTCAGTGAGATTAACCATAGTTACTTTATTCTAAGAATCTCGAAGGATGATTGAAGAGAGTTTATACTGTTTTGCTGTTCAGCTTATAGAATGCACCCTCGTCGCAGCAGTATTTCAAAATAGGATGAAGGTCAACAGACTTGAACGTGTTTAGACAACACATTTCATCTTCCCCTCAGTGCTCCATAGACGGGTAATCTGATCAGCAGGGTCACTGTTGCGACAAGAAAACCCGCTAAATGACTTGTCACTGCGCGACAACTGAAACCAGCATGAGAGGAACCTCATAGATACAAAAAGCTGATATTTTGTGTCCAGCTCTCTTTGCTGCAAGATAAAAACTATACATATAAAAAAAAAACAAAAAAAAAAAACAAAACAAATGAAAGCTCTTGAGGTAAGATATGCAGGGTAATTCAAATCTTCTACTTATCAGTTTCTATATTGTTTAATCTAACTTCATCGTATTTAGATTTTTATGATAAATATATGACCTTCATGAATGTTAGCAGATTCTGCAGGCAGGCTTCATGTAGGCAGAATCATTCACATAAATATGTATGAACTGTTGCCCTGATTAATGCAGATCACTGTAACATGCATGAGACACTCGTGCATTTGAGTGGTAAAGTGCATCTCTGCTGCATGAAAGCATTCAGACACACACTGAAGCTCGCTGTAACACCAAGATTGAGTTTTCATTTGTTTATTATAACCCACCAAAGAGTGAAGGGTCACTCGATGCTCCTTCATACTGTGTGCTGTCTTAACGTGATGAGTCTATAATGGGTGACCGTAACAAAGAGAAAATGTTGTGTCTGTACTGTGATCTTGGTCTTTTCTTTATCCCCCTTTTGTCTTTATTCAAGGTTTCTTACAGAGAAAGGCTATGGATATTTGTTTTGGGACTTTCTATACCTGCCGCAACTTCAAATTTTTCACTTTACTCACAAAGGTCTGCAGGAGCATGGAGTACCTACCTTTGCAATACGGTACTCTCTGTTTTGTATATATTGATAGTAGTTACACTAAAAATTGATATTTTACAGCATACAATAAATGTATTAAATACATTACACACACCTTTTTGCGCTTGTGAGCCTTTACAAAAAGCATGGTGTGTCTTTTGGGGTCTGCTGAGGTAGTTTTGTTTAACTCCTCTTAATATAACCAACACTTCTCATTTTCTTTTTTTAATCAGGTTAAAATCCCCCCCCCCAAAAAAAACCCAAAATGAATAAAAGCAGAACTTTGCTTTTTCTGGGTTTCAACTGACTACTTAATGACAATTTGGTGCTTTGACAAGTTTGGCAATAGGTTGGATTGTCACTGGATTACTTACTTTTACACTTTTACTTTTGATAAAAATACACTTTGTACTTTTACTAGGTAGGGTTTTGAAGATGTATTACATTTACATATCTTACAGTTTTGTATTGGTTCTATTACATAGGTAAGGGATCTGACTGGTTCTTGACCTCTAAAATCATCGAACTTAGTACTTGTTCTAAACCTAACCACCAGAATGAGCGTTTAAGTACGTACGAAGAGAAAAAAATAGGCCATGCAGTTGCAGAAACTTGTGTCTCTGCTTGGGTTGGTGGAAATGAGTAGCTGTTTTCAGACACAGACATAGTATATATATATATATATATATATATATATATATATATATATATATATATATATATATAAGAGAGAGAGAGAGAGAGAGAGAGAGAGAGAGAGAGATGCTTATCATGTATAATGAGGACATCTGCACTCAGGCATCTATATCCTTAAAAGGCTAACTCTAATTTTTACACATTAAAGTGTGTTTACAGGTCTCGGGGAGCACTGACGCATATGTGAAGAAAAAGTAGTATGAAACGTTTTGAGGCTCCAGAGGAAGCTCATAAATTGCCTCCAGTGATGTCACTCACCACCTGAGTTGCATTGTGGGTAATGTAGGAAAAGCAATGCACTAGTTGAGCACACTGTTAGACTCATTCTGGACAGTCTAAAAAGAAAAAAAAATCTAAAGTTGATCAAGCGCAACCAACACATTCTAATTCCTTTTCAAAACTTACACTACCCACAATGCAGCTTAGCCACTGCATGACATCACTGGAGGTAATTTACTGGATTGCATGCAGGTTCTTCTGGGGCCATCTAAAGGCTTCATTCTGCTTTTTCACGCATGTAGTAGTTTGTACTTCCCGAGACCTAAAAATACTTGTAATGTGTAAAATCGGTGGAATTTCCCTTTATCATCCTTCTATGTAAATGCATTTTTAAACCCAAGATGTTTGTGCAGGTGTTTGCACTGCTTTAGTGCCTGCACTGTCTCTGAGGTTTCTGATCACAGTGGGTCAGCCAACCAGATCTGGAACACGTGGGCCCGGTGCTCTATATGACGGTGTGAGCCCTCCTGTGGTCAGTGTTAAAGCCTCTCCATCGCCTGCACCCCCCAAACCCCCTTCATGTTTTTTTGTTTTTTTTTACACTTAAAAAACACCCTGAACTACATCATTCACACAAAATCCACATTTAAAAACTGCTGATGTCACCGACGACTGGAACTCACAGCATAATTTACTTCTCAGACCATAATAAATAATTCAGATTTGCTTGGCATCAGTGCACCACAGTGCACAAAACACTTATTTAGAGGTTTATTTTGGATGAAGTTACATTCAAGTCAGTACTAGATCTTTATTTTAGCATCTTTCAGGTCCTGTTGAATCATCACTTGTTGTTTGTTTTTATGTCAGACCCACTTCAGAAATGAATTCATTGAGTGCGAGTGAGGAAAACTGCTGCTGCGGTGACTTTCGTTAGCATGCTACCATTGGCCTTCTGCTAGTAACTCAGTTGTAGCCTTTCGGGAGCCTTTTTTTGGACCACGAATCAGCAATGAAACTTCTCCTTGCTATGCGACTACATATCATACTATCATCATCATTAGTGTTATCTTGCTATAGACTCAAGATTCCCACTGACACATCAGCAGGCACGATATAATCTTCTTACTTCAGATTTTCACAGATGCAACAGTGTCTGTAGGCTACATGATGGCTGATAAATAATGAGACAGGGCAGAAGAGAAAGGCCAGATTTTTTTTTTTTTTTTTACTTTGATTTCAAAGGGGAGAGGAAGTGAGGGGCTCTGATAAACAGACATTTATTAAATGCCGAGACTGCCTCAGAGCTGAATGTACAACAATACACAGCATGAAGTGCGCAGCAACGTTTGGCTTACAAGTCTCCATGCATACGTTTTTTTGTTAACACCGGACAAAACAACGAGTTCACAAGAGTTCATCAGACAAGTTCAACCAGCCGTGAGTCATTCTGGATTAAAGAGGCTTCGAGAGGACATGAATCAAAGCTGCGCTGTGCCATTTCGGAGAGGAATCAGAGGACAGAATTTTCCTCGACTGCTTATTTATGCCCGAACAAATCAAATAAACGAACTCTCTCTGTTTTCATGACCGAATAAACAAAGTGAACTGCAGAGACAACACAGTTTCTTACCGCTTTTACTCATATGTGGCAGACCCTGCCACCTCTCTAGCTTCAAACAGTGTTCTGGGGACCTTGAGTTTGTATCATTACCTCATTAATTTTATAAATATTAGAATTCCGAGTTTGAATTTCTTCTCCAAAGCCAAGTAGCGCCCCTTTAAACGTGATCAGGGATGACATTTTTTGACTCATTTATCCATATTAATTTTAAAATCAGTGGTTTGGATTTGTTTTATTCACTCTTTCGAAATTTCACAATATTAATTCAAACACGCAACAAAGATTTGAGAAACACCCCAGTCACCCTCCTCCACTAGGGAGCCGCCACAGGAGACTCAATCCTGGAAAGGTACGCTAGGCTAGCCTCATTTACAGCAACACAAACTGCCAGACGTCCCAGAGGAAAAGAGGAGGACACCTTTGAAACAACATCAAACAACGCTGTGCCGCCAGTCACTATCTTAATATGGAATGAAAAACCAGGCAAACGCGACAGATTGATCTCAACAGGTCTGCATGCCTTAGCTATACGAGCTAGCTAATGTACGCTAGCTCATCGGTCTATCTAAGGTTGATGTAGGCTGTCATATTCTGATTTCCCACTGTGTGGTGATCACGTCGTCGACTAATGAACGGCGATAGTTTGCCTGCGCACGTTGCTGCTGCTGCTCCGGGCCACATTTGAGGTCCTGGTTAGAGTTTTGTCCTGATTTCACACCAGCAGCCACCTCCACTGCAGGTGCTGATGGAAAGCAGAAGTGTCCTCATTTGTTAGTCAACATTTTGTCAGTGCAAAGCTAGTTTCCAAGAATAAATTATGTTTTTAAAAAATGCTCATCTCTGTTATAACTTGTTGTAATCTGATCACACTCTCTATGTTACGGATTTATGTTAAAGGTGTGCTATGTAGTTTTGTGGAAAGCAGAGAAAGATCTTCATTGACATATTGATTTTTTCATGTCTAAACAAACTAAACAAATACTGACTGAACACATAAACTGACCTCAAAGGACAGCACAATTTCATACTGTTTTACTCTGTTTATAGGTGGCGGACCCTGCCACCTGTCTAGCTTCAAACAGTGTTCCGGGGACCTAAGGGTACAGCTTGTTTATCAGTTATGGGAAATATATATGCATTCCTGAGTTTGTATTAGTACCTCAGTGATATTGCAAATATTAAAATTCAGAGTTTTAACTTTTTTTCTCCAAAGGTACGTAGCTAACACGATTTATCTTAAACTCTCAAACACTGGTGCTGATATTGGCCCCCCAGGAACACAGTTTACCTCCCTGCCGACAATTTGCATCATTAATACAACTAATCATCAATTAACCATGAAGGTGAAAATACAAATAAACATTTCTGATTGGTTCAAACAAACTACTGCAGTGAGACTGGAATGATCACACCGCATCAACAGCTGCAACACATGTAGTAAAACAAACAAGTAATGAATTAAATAAGTTTAAAAAAAAAAAGAAAAAAGAAAAAAGAGGGGTGGTCACTGTGCAGACACTAGACTGTGATCCCTGCGGAAACACTTGTAGGCTGTGACAGTCCTGCTGTTGTCTCCACAGGGAGACAACCTGGCTGCAGCCCCTCTCCTCCTCCTCCTCCTCCTCCTCCCCAGCTTCATAACCTAATCGATTACCGAGCAGAGAAAGGCAGACCGGGTCCTCACACTCTGGGATCGGTTTCTCTATGTGTGTGTGTGTGTGTGTGTGTGTGTGTGTGTCAGACTAACTTCCCAGAATAGCAACTCGGGCGGGTTGTCTGCTGCTCTGCTGTGCTGTGCTGTGCTGTGAGAGGAGATGGAGGAGGAAGTCAGCGGTGGATTGAACAACTGTTGCTTTTGCTGCTGCTGCTGCTGCTGCTGCGGAACCGAACTACCCTCCAGTCCGCGCTGCATGGCGCACGTCGGGCTAGAATGAAGCGTGTTCGCCAGCCGAGGCGTTTCAGCCGGGATCAATGCGATCAAGTTCACGGGATTATATAAAAACTCCTGCGTGTTTAAGGTAAATAGACAAAAAAAAATTAAAAAATTAAATAAAAAGGAGAGAGAGAGGAACACACACAAGTGCATGACTCGGTTGTTTTTTTTTCTTTCGCGTTGACTGACCGTTCGCGTCGCTGAAGCCGCTCTTCTTTTATTATTATTCGACTCTCTGTAGCGAGCGTACAGACGCTTTCCCCCTCTCTCTTAGAGGCGCATGTCTGCGGCAAAGGCAGACAAGGAGCGTCTGTCTGATGAATGGAAAAGCCAGACGGGGCTCTGCTGTAGACTGCGGTGATCGGATAACCTGTTGAATTGCAGCCGTCAGTCAGTCAGTCAGTCAGTCAGCTCACAGACAGAGGAGAAGGAGGAGGAGAAGAAGCAAAAATCACTTAACATGAGACACACAGCGCACTGACAACCGTTTTTTTTTTCCTTTCTTTTCTTTCCTGACAGGTTATTCTCAGGGGCGCATTGTTTGGCCGCAGGGTATAAACGCGCCCCTCGCTGTCTGCACATCTGCACAGTAGTTTTTTTTTTATTTTTTTTTTAATTCCCCCACGTTTATGCTGTATCTGTAATCCTGCTAAAGTCACGCTGTGAGACGCACAAGGAAGTGCTGTTTAAAAAGTCTCCTATAAATTGGAGAAAATAATAATAATACATATATATATATATATATATATTTTTTTTTAAAATTATTATTTTCTTCCTATTGGGTGAGCTGTGTCGATGCAGGCCGGCCATGCAGCTGTTAATGTGCCACTACATCACATTATTCCCATTCCCCGCAGCGGCGCTTTAAGAAAGAAAGAAAGAAAAAAAAACGCGCGGTCCGACCTTGAGTCACATTTCCACTGTAGATTCTCAAACATTGCCCACACACACACACACACACACAAGCTAACCTAGGATTTCCAGTCTCTCATGCTCGTCGAGAGCAGTCTCGGGCTGCTCCCTTTACTCTGCCATGGTTAATTCCTTAGGAACCGGTGGATCCAGTTTGATCCATCCCTCTCTTTCTCTCCTTCACCAACTTGTTGAGTCTTCCTTCCTACCCCTCCTCCTCCTCCCCTCTTCCTCCCCCCTCCTCCTCCTCCTCCTCCCCCTCCTCCTCCTCGGTGTTCCTATCTGTAAGAAAAAGATAAAGCCGCCTGACACGAGTCTTTTGCGACTTCTGATGAAAAGTCGCCACTTCTGAGTGGAGGTGCGTTGTGGAGCTCGGCGGGACGGCGGCGCCTCCTCCCTCAAAGTGGAAAAGTTGACGGGGACGCGCGCAGAAGAGGCTTTGACGCAGCGGCGGTCACCTGTCGGACTCCGTAGATGCGCTCCTTTCCCCAAACTTTTTCTGCCAACTGATTGACGCTCAGATTTGTTTCGATTTTTATTTATTTATTTATTTTTTCAATTTCATTCCATCGGACTGTGACCGAATCATGCCGAACAAAAGTGTTCCTCTTTCATAGGGTTGTGAGAGAGATCGCTGGATGAGATAAGTGACTTTTGACTTCTTTTTTTTGTTTGTTTTTTTTTTTGTTTTTTTTGTTGTTGTTGTTTTGTTTGTTTCTTTAAAAGGGAGGTGGAGAGACAACTTCGCACCCCCGCCCCTCCTCCTCTCCTCCCCTCCGTTCTTGACTGAAATTACCACCACACTCTGCACTGGGGAGACGATTCAAGGTAATTATGTGAATCCACATTTTGGTTTTAAAAGTCGATTTTTCTTCTAACAGAAACTTTCTGTGGCTGTAAAGGCGACCAGGGGTTTTCTCCATGTAGCCACAAGAACTGACTCAAGACCATCTAGGAAATTGCAGCTGGCTCTCAGTCAAGATTACCATGTTTTTATCATTGTTTTTTCTTTCTTTCTTTCTTTCTTTACCACCAACTGCTCTTACTAAACAGTAAAAATCCAAAGAAAGGGAACAGTGCTGTGGGGCATTCCGGCGTTGAGCTTGGAGACGTTACACAATTGAAAGAATTAGAAAACAAAAAAAAAAGTTTCTTCAGTGGCACTTTGGGGTCATTTTATTACGTGTGATGAAAAGGATCACGCCTCATGATCTTCAAGGAAGGCAGCGGTTTGAGCTCTGGCCCAAATTTTGCTCTAATATCTTGACCCATTATGGCATATCGATGTGAATAAACTCAACACGTTTCTCTCCAGGCCGGTGCATTCCCAAATAACAACACCCGTAACGCTCTTAACTTTTTGTGTGTCGACTTAACGCGGCGATGGCTCGAGGGGATGGAGATGGACCCCAGACGTCCGTGAGCTCGCAGTTCATAGAAATTAGAAGCGACTTACAAGGAATTAACAGCTCAGTCATGACTTCCTTAAAAAAAAAAAGGCCTTTGTCACACTTCAACAGATGTTGTTAAAGCAGATGTCTCTGCCCAGCTTCCAGCCTTTGGTTTCATTTGAACTCACGCTGTTTATGGTGTTGATCGCTCGGTCAGTCTTGACACCAGTTTTGGACAGAAAGTCGAATGTGATGACTTAATTTCTTCCCCTTTTTTAAGGCAGTGTGGCTTTTACTCTGTCACCTTAGAGCCATCTACATTTATATCTCCTATATCCTTCTGCCTGTTTTTAATAGGAAGACCCTGGCTGAGACATCATTTGGATCTCATGTATGATTATGTACATTCAAGGGAGTCCAAAATGCAGACACTCAGAAACCTTGCCAGCTATAATTTAACTTCTGTTTAGATGGGAGCGTTTTCAGAGAGAGCATGAAACTAAAACTATTAAAATAGCCTGTAGTGCAGCGTGCTAAATATATGTGACTGCCTCTCTGGTAAGACAACCACACTCACGAGAGTCTCTGCTGTACTGCACCTCTGTAAACTGGAAGCCGCGTGACGGCTCGGGCTTTGACGCGATTTTACACTGAATGGTCGTGTTTTTACAGGTCCACAGTGTTGTTGTTTTTTTTTTTCTGAATACTGATCGCTGTTGCATGCTGTTCATTTTGACCCCAGTGCTCAGGCTGAACACTTTGTCATGTAAAAAAAAGTCACAGTGATTTTCCCTTTCTTTTAATCCCTGCAGCTCTCCCTGCAGCATTTGAAATGGAGGCTCCCGATGGATACTCTGCCAGTAAGTCCTCAAGTCGCGTGCACCCACATTCATGTACATTAACAGTGTCTGACCAGCGCTTCACACCCAAAGAACACGGGGGGGGTTCATGCTTTCTGCATCGGAGTGTGTGTGTATCTGTGTTGCCGTTCTGGGTCTGCTGGAAGCGATGCCGATAGCTGCGTCCCTCTGTCTTTATTGCTGTGTGGCGTTATTAACTTATTTTGACTTTAAAGCCTCCTCCAACCAGACACAAAAACACAACATTTTTTTGCAATCACAGACCTATAAACACAAGAAGGGATTTTCCCCTAGTGCAGCCCTTTTCCTGTTCACCCCTTAAAGGTAGAGAAGACGATGCATTAGCGACATCCTGTTGAATGCAGCAGATACTGGATATGCACTCTGTGGTGCTCCATTGCCCTTTGCTGGTTTCCTTTGGGCAGGTCGGTTCAATAGCTTCCCTGCCTATCTTCTGTTTGCTTTGACATGCAGATCTAAAAACAGGTAGCGCGTTGTTTATGACCTCAGCGGGGATTTTAAGGTCTCCATCGGGGGTTTGTGCTGATAGGAACACTTGGCAGGCGGGCTAGGGGCGGCGGCGGAAGAAGAACCGGAGGCTCTTCCTTTCCTTGTCCGCCTGTGGGTCGCTTTCAGAAGCGACAGGGTTTGGAACACAGTCGTCTGTTCCGTCGGCACGAATCTTCGGAAAACACGCGTCTTTGGAATGCAACCCATTTTCTTGCATCCTCATTCCCTCCCCATGTATTCGACGTTGTATCGCGCAACGGCGAGAGGCTGCTGGTGATGAGAGAAGATTTAGGTCAAACGCTGCGCACTGTTGTCACACTTATCATCTTCATCTCGCACACCAGTAAACTCACCTTTACATGCAAACATTTTTTACTACTCACCATCGTATAACACACAGTGTCCCACAGGAAGTGATGTAAGAAGAACCCAAGTAAAAGTCGAGATATGGTGCTAAAATATGACTTTTGTAACAGCGAAAGTCACTCATTCAATTAGAACCTGAGTAAAAGTCAAGTACCTGATGTTAAATGCACTTTAAAAAGTAACTGTCTGGCAATGAGTGTACTTAAGTATTAAAAGTCAATTCTAAATATATTGTCATGTTTGCATGTATGGTGTACATGTATGGGCTGACTGATTGTTGTGATGGAGGATCATCAGAACCAGGGTTTTTAAATGTTTTTCTTTTTTTTTATCTGATTATCTGATATTAGATAAATGCAGTGGAGTAAAAGTACAGTATCTGCCTCCAGAATGAAGTAGCGGAACATGGAAATGCTAGTGTGAAGTACTCAGGTACTTGAGTAAGGGCACTGAGTTACATTCTGTGTCTGCCTACATGGCGGTCTCTCCTTTGTACGTAACTCAGCTCTTCAGGGCTTCAACTAATGAATATTTTCATTGTTGATTGATCCGTTGATTATTCTCTCCATTGATCAGTTGTTGGTTTGGTCTATAAGATGTAAAGAGAGTCTTTCCCGAAGCCCCAGGCGAGGTCCTCTGATGTGGTGTTTTGTCCAGAACCCGACACGTTCTATCACAGAGGAGCAAGAACGGCTTCACTGTTTACCTTGACAGTTGGTCATTGAATTCCTGATGATTAGCGAATTATTAACTGCGGCTCTGAAGCTTTTATACTCACATTGTACACAAGAAAAAAACAGGATGTGTGAGTCAATGGAATAATATTACTAGTGAAATATCAAAGAGAAATAAATACAACTGAGAATTTTAACGTTTATTTAGAGGTGATATGAGTGCATACAGTATGATACATCCACTGCAAAGGCGTGAATGGGGTCAAATTCTGCTTCGAAGGCACCGGCCGTGGCACATGCATACAGTGTGTGTGTGTGTGTGTGTGTGTGCAGTATCTGAAAGTTACTTTACTTTTACTGAACTTGGTGTGTCGCACGATTGTGCAGACTCAAGGCTCTGCTCGGGCTCTTGGTATCAGTCAGATCTGCCAAACGTTGTCCATTTCACAAACATCGACACAGAAATCGGTACGTTTTGTCACACCCACCGCTAGCTAGCTTAGCGCTAACATCTGTGCAGCTGCAAAGGCGGGAAGTAACAAAGTGCAAACACTCTGCTACTGTGCTTGAGCTGATTTTTCAGGCGCCGTGCTGTCCACACCCACCTTACATTTCAGAACAGGCTCGTTACTTTAGTTTTAATGCACGGATTGCATGCAAATTATGGATTGTCTTTATTTTGCGACACTTCATGCTGCGTTCCCAACAGCACAAGACAGATTTCAGTCTATCAGTGCATGTAACGGACGGAAGAGGTAGCGAGTGAAGTGACGTAGAAGATGTAACAGGACGGAAACAGGCAGAGAGGGAGACTCAAGCGGGGAGAAAAAGTCGCCTTAGTGACAGCAGGCAGAGAGACGTGGATGAAATTGAACCGGGCAGCCCTGCCGACGACGCTAGAGCAGATTCTGAGAAGTAAGACATTCCCCACCCGCCCATGGTCTTTGTTTGAGCGAGACGTTTGAAGTCGTCGGCAGGTGTCTGTATTTCTTCTTTAATGAAGAATGTGTGTGCTTTTGCAACCTCTGTGTGGCTGTTAAACCAGCTGCCGTGGACCAAAAGGAAAACAGACTGCAAAATAAAACAAAAAAAAAACTGGTCAAACTCATAGATGAAGCAATCTGAAAGGTCTCTGCTCACCACACGGAGCGGGAAAAAAACCCCCCATTTCAATCAGAATGTAGACGTGATGTTTTCTTATTCACATGTAGGTACTATTACTGTCCATATGTCAGAGAGGATCTGTGATCGTGACTCAGAATGAGCATGAGACATGCAGCCTGACAGTGTATCTAATGGCACTGGATTGACAATATCTGTGGTGTTTTTTTTATTGACCAAACACACAGAGAAGAATGGAGGGGTGATGTTTGTGAATAACCACAACGGCCTTGTTGTTGCACTGACGATGCATGGGCGTCTCTATATGATGGATCTGAATGCTTTTCTCTGCAGCCTAAGGACGGCGGCACCATTGAGCAGGTGCACGTTTTGTTTTTTGTCTTTTCTGTTCAATAATTAGGAATCAAGACTTTAAAGCTTCCTTCCTGTTTAATAAACCAGGCCTTCCTCTTGCATATAAACTCACTCACCTCACGCACTATTATTCCAAACCACATTCGCTGTCACCGTCACAGTCGATGTTTATCTCCGTGCCAATCGCGCACACAGATATTCTTCATCTTTTTTTTTTTTTCACGCAAAAAAACACTTCTTTCTTTATCACATACACCATCGTAATCCGTCACGTTATGCAGTTGCTCTCGCACATAAATTGTCCCACTCTCTCTCATGAAACTTTATTCTCTTTCGCATGTGCTTGTCATCCAGCCTCGCACGCTCGTCGCCTGATAGGTACATCATGACAGGAATTCACAGGAACTTCTGGAATTCACACCTTAGAGAATTTAGATATTTTCAATCTCACTTACCTTCACCTCTTAGTTGTTTTAATAAACAGTTTCTCATTCTCGCCCCTCTCTGGGTAGCCAGATATCTGCCAAGTATGATCATATTGACCTTGTTATTAGATCATTTAAAATGTTGCCTGATATCTGCGTGACGATCCCTAGATAATGCATTTACGTTTTTTGTGTTCAAGCTAATTCTAGTTCGACAAACTGAAATAAAGACTTTACCCTCTTGAATCCTAAAAGTCCCATTTCAGAGTTCTTAAGTGGTTCCCTCCCTCCAAGCATTTCCCCGTGGTACTTCGATTGCCACTGCTGCTGGCAAGACAGTGTTAGCAGCGTGGCTACCGCTAACAGCCTGGCTACTGCCCAATGCAAAAACAACCATATGAATTCCAAATTTGACCTAGAAATCCAGATGTCAGCAGAGCTGTTAAAAAAAACACCTGGCTGTTGCGATAAGTTGTCAAGTTTTGTTACCTACTTTTGAAACAGTCTTGAGTCCCACTGGTGAAATACATATCCATAGAGTGAATGTCTTTTTCGTTTTTGTGGGAAAAATCGAGCCCGGTGGGCAGACCACATATCACAGTAAAACACACTGCAATCAGGTAATTATAACTGAATGATAAGTTAGAGAAAAAACTTTTCGTTTTGCCAGAACAATGTTTGATATGCTTCAAGGGTTAACTGGATATTCCAGCTTCTCTTTATCCTCCCTGGGTTGAAGGTCACTCATGCTCAACTACCACCTTGCTAGCAGCTAATTACATATGTGACAGTTGCCTAATGCAGTCGGAGTGTTTTTTTTTGTTTTTTGTTTTTTCTAAGGAAACACAGCGCTGACCTTTTTTCTTTTTCTTTTAAAAACAGAAAAAGAGACAATCCACTCGAGTTTCCTGCTCTAATGAAATGGCTTTAAATTGTATGGACAGGTGAAAACATTTACTGCGTTATGTACAAAGCCAGTGGCGAGCGACTGAGAAAGGTGAGGCAAATTAAAAATAATGAGCTGCGTATGCGGTTGTCCTCATATCGCACAAACTATTGTTATCCTGAACCTTGAACCGTAAAGTTTTAGTTCTTTTAGCGAGATCCATCGGCCTCCGAACAGATCTCATTTGATTTGAGGTCCTGCGTGATAATCTGAGAGGAAAAAAGCTGACTCTCATTTTTAAAAGACACAAAATTACGTCTCTAAAATCGCTCTGCTTGCAACCCTCACTTTCCGAACTGGCTTATTTAATAAATTCCATTTTCTCATGCTATTAATTATTAGTTATCTGCAGAGGTGGATTACACCAGGTTGTTCTGGGTCACCCACACATTCACCGATATAGATTACCACAAATAGAGCAGTGCACTAAATCACCTCGCAGTTGGAACCAGGTGTTTCTGTAATGCTGCTGGATTTGAGTGCAAACTTTACATGAAAGCCTATTCACGGATACACAAAAAATACGTATCTTCAAGTTTTTAAAAGGTGTTGATTGTTGTCACTGGTCTCTCTAGATCTGTTTCTGTTTGTCGGGTCAGCGATGTGTGTGTCGTGTCTTTGTGATACGAGACTCAGTCTTAAGGAAGGCTCAGGGTTTGACAGGAAAAACCAGCTCCCATACTTTACATCCAGTAAGTCAGAAAGGAGGGCCTCGTCACTCCGGAAAAAAGTCAGGCTCACTCTAAGTGCTGTCTTTCAAGATGCAGCCATTTTGTCAGTCTCCTTCGTTCCTGCCATCAACAAGCAGGCAGACGGAGCTTGACCTCAGTTTGGTAGTTTTACTGTCACTAAACCCAGACAGCAAGTCATAATCTCGTGCTGTTCTCTGAGTTGTGAGACCAGAATCTGCATTGACCACTGTTAGATTCCTGAGACGACGACTGTGGGAGCTACGCATTCATTTAGCACCGCCAGTCTCAGCATGTCAGCATTTATTACACCTACAAGTTTCATATGTATACATTTGTTCCTTTTCCATTTGTCAGCACATTAAATTTATCCAAATTCGGCGTATTACTCAAAATACCCCCCCCCCCCCCCAGCGAAGTCTCGGCTGTTTGACGTCCTGATCTGACTGTTCGTACAAGATTGACTCAGCATATGTGTGGCACCAACGCAGAGAACCTCGCTTCAATCCATCCCAGCTCGTGCGCGCGGCGGTTTGGTTAATTTTAAGCAGAGCTGCTCTACTTTTTTTTTTCTTTTTTTTTTTTTTGGCCAAACATTAAAAGGACCAGGTCCCCATTTCAACACGTGTGTGTGTGGCAATGCATCCTTTTCACAAGCTCTGCGGATATTTGACCAACAAGTCTGACTTCTTCCTTTGATTGCCACCAATTGCCTGAAAAAGCAGTTTGATTTGATTAGTAGGATATGTGTGAACATGAGATGTATCTGTGGTTTTGCTGAAATTTGGAGAGCCAGCATTTTTACCCCTGGGGGTAAAAAGGGTGAGGGAAAGGATTTTGCTTGAAATGTCACGCAGCAAAGAAACGTCTTCTAACGAGATTTCACAGCTGTGCCGATGTCTCTCTTTGCAATTCTGGCAGGTATGTTGTGATCCAGGAAACATCCCATTGTGAGCCGGGATGTATGTGCCCTTTTTTTGTTATCTTTTCAAGTGATTTCCTGGAGACAAGGGTCTTTATTTTCTATATTATTTGTCTTTTCTTTATTTCTTATCAAAGACACCATATTGAAAGCATCATTCATAAATCAGCACACCTTTGATGGGTTTTTATTAAAGAGATAATCACACAATCTGTCTGTCTGACCCGTTCATTCTTTCTAACAATAACACTGTGCTGAAATCTTTTGATTGAGGGTTCTAAATTTAGCATTTTAACCCAGACAGCTCGAAAACTATCAGTTTATGCTTGAGACAACCTAGCCACGGTGCTGCTAGGCAGCTGTCAGCGTGTGCTACAGTAATGGAAAATCCTTCATGACAAATCTGGGCCACTCCTGTCTCCAGGACAGCATTGCCAAGGGATAGCCGCTGTTGGTCACCTGAGATTTCCTCCAACCCCAACCTGTGCAACCTGAGCCCAGGCCCAGGGATTGTGTCATGGACAACGTCTCCCAGTATGCCCCGCTCAGTTGGCCCGCCACAACAATGGAACAATACCACAGAAGAGGTTGTCAGACTAAGAGGAGCTGTCACAGCAAGAGGAGATCTGACACAGATTTCTTTTTCATGTATGAGGGATCATTGCAGACATATTCAGCACTGACAAATTGTAACAAGGCCCGTCTTGTAGCAGTTTCAGATGTAGCACGTAGCACGTTCCTTTGATTTTTGACTGAGACTTCCTCGTCTACGGCTTTTTGCTACATCAGTTTTAAAAGCATCAGGCAGTCTGGTCTCATTAAAATGAACACTTTCCTCGTTTTGGCTCCGTTTGCAGCTTGCTTGAGGAAAACCCGTAATTGCGCTGACGGTTGAGTGACGGCTCACTGTGGTTCCTGAGGGATCTGACACCTGGGTCAGCAGGGGTGTTTGCCTGTTGCCACCGTATTGTTCTGATGACCCTGACGGGGCCGGACTGTAAGGGGATAAGGGATTGGTTTGCTCTCCCTCTGAGTGGACACAGGGCTATCCATAGCCCGGGTTCTGTACAGACTGCTGAGAGGATGCAATCTGATCCACATTTGCTGGACATCAGGATCCCATAGGTGCATGAAGTCCATTTAGTTTGTTGCCTTCTGCATTCCGTAATGTGACTTCCATAGTGAGATCTGAGAGGGATGAATTTAATCATTTTACACAAGGCCACTCACTGCTTATTGTGTGAACTTTTGCCTAAGCTGGACTAGAAATGTTTCCGCTGTTCAGCTTTTGTTCACCGTCTCTATCTAGCACGAGAATGACCCTGATCGCAAAAATACATTGGACGCCAAGTGTGAATAAAAAACGAATGCTTTTATGTGCAAATGAAACAAGCCAACATATTAATATCTTAGATACAAGCATCAAATTGCTTGAAAAACCTTTGCCCGTACTTGTTTGTGAACGACTGGGCCTTTCAAAGATGCTCCTTTTACACCCAATCATAATGCAGTCACCTGTCACCAACTGTGCGTCTCATGCGATCTACATGTCTCTCGACTTATTAGCCACATATGTGTGTGTGTGTGTAAATACGCAGCTGCATGACATTATGTTTGTTTCACAGGTACTGTATTGTACAGCATAATGAAGATCGCTATGTTTCTGTTTGTCTCCCAGGTAACGGCCAATGCTCTCCCGGTGAGGTGAACTCGAGAATGTTGGCAGATATGTCAACACCTAATGGACAGACAGTTCCTCAGGGTCCTAATTCCCCCAGTGGTGAGTGCTCAATCAAGAGATAACACATTTCTGCAGTCTGCCAAGAGCAGCTACCCTACACACACACACACACACACACACACACACACAGACACAGACAGGCTCTCCTGCATATATACTGTTCTAATTCACCAGATCAGTTCATTCTGATCTTTTTTTTTTTTTTTTTGCCTTTATGAAATCTTCAGCACTTTCACAATAAAAGACTTCTGCAGAAGGGAAGGTTACTTTATTTCCTCTGAACCTGTGGAAGGCGTTTCACATGAAACATACAGAGGGTGTGTTAAGTCTGGGTTTGTTGAATCGAGCAGATGAACGTGGCAAATGTGAGCAGATTAGAAAACAGGTGCTCCTGATGGTTGGGGGGGGGGCTTCTCACAGGGTATGTTGTCACCACTGGTGTGTGAGTATGTGTGTGAATGAGTGAACAAAGGGAGCGGGGGGGGGGGGGAGGATCGATTTAAAGCACTTTGGATGAGCTTACTTTGAAATTGCAGTCCACAATCTCCACAATCAAAAGCAAAGACAGACTTTAAGAATTTACAAGAGGTTTTGTTCAGTGACGCCATATTGCAACTTGCAACATATCACACTTGTTGTACAATATTGCACTTTCGCAGAAGTGTTGCTTGGTTCCTTTCAGTCTATTAACCTGATGTCTAAGATTGCATCTAGCGATGTCACTGTGAGGCAGCAAAATGAGAAAAGGGGAAACTAAGCGAGACAGGGCAGCTAAGTGAGAAAAAGGGAAGCTTGTTTCCCACAAGTTTAGAGATACAGGGAGGCGTGCAGGGCGACGGCGTTCACAGGGAGATACTCTTCGCCGATAAGAGGTGTAGTCATTCTGGAAGTTGCACAACACGATTTTTTGCTATTTGAGGTTAAGTTACACAAGAGGGGCTGCATCACATCATCTGTTGTAAATAAGCGTGAAGCATTGTCAAATTTCACCTGAACACTTACAAGCTTAAAATGTAAACTGTACATCAGCTGACCTGTCAGAAGAGTAGAATTACACCCTTTGGGCTGAGTTGAAGGTAACAGAATGTCTTCTTCAAACGGATGATTCGCTTTCACTCAGCCCCTCAATGCCGTGTGATTTATATGGACTATGTTACTGGTGCTGTATCCAGAAGAGAGAGGGAGATGTACCAAACAAAGCATTGCAATGATTTTTTTTTTTCATTGCTGCTTTTGTTTTGTTCGCAAACGTTTTTGATTAAAAACTTTGTCCTCATCGGACCACTCTGTGCATTCTGCTCTGCAACACTGGAGAGACAGATGTAAAGATGCAAGGAGCTGAATAGCAAGGACGTTCAGGTCTGCTCCGTGTTGCCAGGATACAGCTGTCGAAGACAAGGCTCGATCACAACGTGGGTATTGGGATAAGAGCTGCTTCTTTACAAACTGTGGCATTGGAAATGTACAGTATCGGTTTGAAGAATGTGGTTGCTTTCTGGATATTTTTTCTCCTATGGTAGAAAACGTTACCAGTATTTCTACATGTGTTTTACGAGCCTACAAGTGTTGAATGGATGCGGCTCCAGAGCTCAGGGGGACAGTTGATGGATGCAGTCAGATGGGAGGCTTTAGGAAAACAACCACTTATGCTCGAGCTGTGATTGCTGCCCCAGCAAATCCCAGAACAGGATCATCAGGATCAGTAAGTTTTGCCTGCAGAGTGTGCAGACGGTTTCGTACAGCCCCTTGCATCCCCCTCAAACAATTAACAAGAGTTTGTTCATTTGTAAGATTGTACCATTTGCAGACTAATTACCGTACCTCCGGTCCATGATCAGGGATCAAGCTGAGCTTTTACTGTACGGGTGTGTTTCAGGGAGGGCTGTATTAAAAAGCAGTGCAGTCCTCGCGTGAAGCCGGCAAATGGTTTTGATATTGTTGCATATGACTGATGTGCATAGATAGATCGATAGATATAACCCTAACCCCTACCAGAGCTTTGTTTAAGCATTTCCTCATTTATCCTTAACTGTCATCTCGTGCTGCTGTGCAGAACAAAATACATCTTTGGTGTCGTCGCCTGAAACAGGCCGGAGGCTTTGGCTGAATTTTTTTTTTTTTTTTTTTTTTTTTTTTTCAAATGTCCTCATTCTGGCAGGTTGAGCTGCGTACAGTTGTAAAGTCGGAGCAACTATTAGGACGCGGTTGCAGGTGAATGAAACTAGGTGTAGCTGCGTTTGGTAATTGCCATCCCCCATGTCTTTATTTTTTGCCTACAAGTACTACTAATTGCTGGTGACTGATAACTAGAGACTGCAGGTGGTGAATAGTTTCCCGCCACAACCGCCCACACTCACACACACACTCACACACCCTTACGTTCCATACATGCACACATACACGCACACACACACACACACACACACACACACACGATTATACACTCTCTTGCCCTTGTCATCCAGCCAATCTCCCATTGCTTGTCAGGTGTAAGCTACAGGGCCTCTGACACTCCCTTTCTCTCCAGGGACAGCCAGGAACCAGACCAGCCTGTTTCTCGTTCTCTCCCTCTTTCCGTCTTTTCAGTGTGTCAGTCCATCCTAAAGCTGCCTGTGATGCGTTATTTTGCACATCTATCACACTCAGATGTTCACTGCGGATCAACCTCTCATACTTTCGGCCAATCCAGTCCATCCTGACAGGTCATCTAATGCCTTTATATTTGAAGTCATGCATCACGGGGCCCGGCCTAGGCTGCATAGTTGCTATAGAGAGTGTTGCATGGTAGAAGTATGTTTAGGGCACTCCCATAAAACCTGCGTTTTCCGAACATGACTCTGTGAAGTCTTACATCTCAGGATTGCTGTTGTTTGCGTTTTACAGAACTGACAATTAAGCAAGAAGAGGAAACAGCGGAGGACAACAGAAGCCCAGCGCTTGAAGAAATAAGCCAGACAGGGGAGGAAGAAGGAGCACTGGAGGAATCCATGACTGGCAGCCCGAACGATGCACAGGATGGGTTATCTGGACCCAATGTGACAGCTGACGCTGGAAGTCGACAAGCACACGGTACTGATGAGTATATTTCCAAATGCCATTCAAAGCGTGTAGTGCCTCAAAGAGGCTGCTTGCTATAATTGACGCAGTTATTTCACGAAACATCTTTAGCGTATTAACAATGTCTTGTAATGATTGAAATCAGGGCGGTGTGCACATTTCCCACTCCTCAGAGTCAGACATCATTTGTTTTCCTCCGTAGTGGGTGTGGAGCGCTTGCTCTTCTTTTTTTTTTGTGCGTTTGCTGAAAGACAATAGCTCAGACTTGGAATTATTATCAGGGAAAAAATATCCTTGGAATCCCCCGCAACCTGTTTCCAACTGACGCCACGACTTCTCAGGTTGTCACAGCATTAGGATCATATTTCTCTTTTCCAACTGGCAACAGATCAAAAGATTTTCCATTAGAACAGAGGATAGTCACCGAGTCACTGTAAAAATCAGAGGTTTAGAGAACAGCATTGTTGCCAGTCTGCCGGTCATTACCCATTCATTACTCTAGAGAATATATAATTTACTATAAGAAACATACACAGGTAAACGGGGTAAAGACATGTTGTCGGTGTGGATTTGTGAGAAGGCGTTCGATTAGTTTGGATTTTTTGAGTGTGATTTGATTCAGCTTAGTTTGAGTGCTATCAGTTTAATTTAGTTTAAAACAATCCAGCTTTTTTTTTTCTCGACTTGTATAACACAGGGCAGCTCTCTTCACTTAAGGCCAATTCATCTCCAAATGCTGGCATGCACAACTACTCTACCAGAGCGGATACAAAAAAAAAACAGTCTATTTCCACATTGTTAGAGACAAATGAAAGGGTTGATAATTGTAAATGGAGATTGGATTGAAACGTTTTTGGGTTTTTTTGTCTTTTTTTTAAAATAATTGCCATGAGTAATCACAGAAGTAGTTCAAGGATTCATGTGTTATTTGAGGACAATTTGATAGACTTTAATTTAACTCCTACAATAAAAAAGCGGCCATGAGTGGTTAGTACTTTGTGCACGCAGGGAGACAAAGTTAGCTGTCAGTTCTGAAAAAAGAAAAGCTAAATGAGTTCAGTTAAAAAAAAAAATGTCTGCAGTGTTCTTGAAACTTTCTAAAAACATCTCCCGCAATGAGTGCGGTATTGACTTCCTGTGCCTGCCTCTATCAGGCGACAGGCCGTTCCAGTGCACCCAGTGTGGCGTCTCCTTCACCCAGAAGGGAAACCTGCTGCGACACATCAAGCTGCACACCGGCGAAAAACCCTTCAAATGCCCCTTCTGCAGCTACGCCTGCCGGCGGCGTGATGCCCTCACCGGCCATTTGCGCACTCATGCTGGTAAGACTCCTCCTCACCCTCTTCTCCTTTTTACTCATCCACTTCTGTTACCCAGAAGAGACGTGTCTTTCATCAGAAGCGCTGCAAAGATCCGGGGGAATAGGAGACCCATGACACTGACGTATTTATTTTCAAATGAGACTCAGTTCAATATTTTGGACAGACCCCTGTGTAAAATTTGATATTCTGTTTCTCCCAATATTGTGCTTTTGTTTGCATGTCCACACTCTCTCCTGCTGTGAGTGTGTGTACCTGATCATTGCAGTTTGCCTCTCACATAACATAGAAAAAAAATACAAAAAACGTTTTTAATCAATGATCTGAGGACTAAAATGTTCCTTTCATAAAGAACATTTTACATCAGGAGGAATCTTGGAGACTGCCGCCTAGTTCAACATAATGCCAATCTTTTTGATCAATGTAATTATTAATTATTTTATTATTTTTCATTTGTAAGTGCCTCTTCATCGTCCTCATTGGATTTTTTTCTTTTCTCTTTGTGTGACTAAAGAAGAGCTAGCAGAAGCACAGTAGCCACGGTAGCCATACCGTGCGGTTGGTGCCTCTATTTAGCATTGTTGTTGGATAGATGTGTTTTTTTTTTCTTCTTCTTCTTCTTTCCTCTGTACATGAGTGTTATAGACGGTGCTGTGAGTGTTTTGTGGTTAGGCACCAAGGACATGCTGTTCCTTAGTAGCTTGACTGGCTCAGGAGGAAACTATCTGTCTGTTGAGAATCACATGGGGAGCGCTGGCTGCGTCTCTCAACTGTAACCCACTTTCCTATCAGAGAGGATGTGCTCGCCCCTTTTTTTTTTTTTTTTTTTTTGCTCCTTTGAGATCAAGGTCAGACAATACCGTCATTTCTGCCTGTGATGCCCCCACAGGGGTTACTCATACGCAGTTCCCTGTTTAGACGCAGGCAACGTGTGTGTTTGGGTGTGAGTCCATGTGTTTGTGTACACATTTTTTTCGTCTCTAATCGCCGTATCAGTTGCTTCTTTAATGGGTTTTCTTACTTTTCTTATCTCCACGTCTGTCCTGCGTTATCAGCAATGGCCATTTTCTTACTTTCACTTCCTCTATTGTTCAACTGATTTTGTTTGTCACATACCCAACACCCCCCCTCCCCTTTTTTTTTGGTTCCCTTGAAAAATCATGATTAGTAATTCACACCTGGCCATTTTAGTCGGAAATACGAGGATTCTGTTACGCTGCCATGACGTTCTTGGACACGCGGGGGAATGTCTCCACAGTCGCCAGATGCTGCAGACCTGACAGCTCTGGCCTGGTGCCTTGCCAGGAAGAACAGGTGTGGCCAGAAAATAGAGGGAAATGCAGCATTGACAGAGAGGTCAGGCGAGGGAAAAAAAACGTGCGACAGGAGCAAGAGATAGTCAAGAGTATCGGAACAAAAGCACGTTGAATTGAGACTGATGTTCCTAAGGTCTGGTAGAATATTTTAATTATCCATTGAGGCGCGGGATAATGCAAGGCGATTCTCGAGAGGCAAAAGGATTTCACACTTTTTTTGTGCGACAGACGATTTAGATACGAGCAAGTTCCCGTTTATTAGCCAAATGCAATCAGTCAAGTGAGTCTGAGTGCACAGTGTGGATCATTTACATGACTAAGAATAGCAGCTGAAAGGTGGATTCTTCAGGTCCATCCAACATCTGCACAAGGTCGCGTGTGGGTGGTTATATAAATATGAAAAAGTAATGAAGTCTATGGTGTGTGTGTGTGTGTGTGTGTGTGTGTGTGCTTTCGTGCTTGAGAGAGTGTGTGGACGAGAGCCGCCAGGAAAACGAGGCGGCGCCACTCGACTGAATAATGCCTACTCCACTGTTTTACTTTCACGCAACGAAGACAAGAAAAAAAAAAATGATTTCCATGATGACGTTTTTTTTTTTCGTTCAGAAGTTACGCTCTCTCACTACCCAGAATGAATATTACTGCAATGACCCCGCAGACACACTTACTCACGCTTAAATAATACCGAAACCTTTTGTTATTAGCCACCACTTTTCCTACTCAGAAAAAAGATAATGAATCCTAGTTTCGAGTTCTGCCAATACAATGTCATTCATAGACCACAAGACTACTGAATGACACATAAAGCAGAAAAAAAAGGCTGTTATCATTCCTCATGATGACTGCTGATGCAAGATTTGGCCGCGCCATTCTGCGACACTTGCATATAAAAGCAGTCAAGGTAAGAAAGACGTTCACAGACAAAGGAATATCCAGTTCTGAGTAACTTCGATACTTTATTGAAAAAAAAAAGAAAAGAAAAAGAAACTAAACATCCCTCTCGGTGGGAGAAAAGCACTCAGGTTCACGTGTGAACTGTCACCTATGTTTCACTGTGTGTGTGCCTGTGTCTGTGTGTGTGTGTGTGTGTGTGTGTGTGTGTGTGTGTGTGTGTGTGTGTGTGTGTGTGTGTGTGTTACAACCTCCACTGCCTCAGACTGAAACGTGTTTGGTTTCTCTGTTCTCACAGTGACAAGAGCACAGGATCATCACATCTTTCTTCTAGTAATAACTGTCCCCATTATGCCAGTGAGCGTCTTACTACACCGCGTTGCTAATGATGGCGTCTGGGTCACACCAGTGAGCTGCTGTGGCCCCAGGTTCACTCACCGAGTCCCTTTATGAGTCATTACATTAGTTTTGAGAACCCGTTTCCTCAGCAGTGTCAGCCTGCGTAGGGTTTTATCTTTAATACAGTATGTCACAATTACGTTTATACACAATTTTTGACTCAACTTCTACCTCGCTGTGGAAACAGCTCGTGTACATTCCGTCACACGAAGGTGGTGACCAGTGACGACTACGTAACTAACTAACTAACTACATTTACTTAAGTCATGTATTTAAGCACAGCTCAGTGGCAACTGTGTGTAATACCACAGTGTCAACATTATTTGTTACTGTTTTCCTCCCCTCCACTTCATTATGGAGGGAAATGTTGCACTTTTTGCTCCACTACAGTTAGCTACTAGTTACTTTGCAGTTTACTTTATGCACCAGAGCAAAGTAGCACATTTTTTAAGTACATTTGTTGCCCCCAAAAATACTTCTGGTTCTTAAACTGCCAATAAAAGAGTTGCTTCAATGTACAATTATGAATTTAAGGCTGATTACATAATGTAATGGATACAGAGTAAGTAAACCATCCGCATCGACAACTTTACATGGTAAAGTGCTCTCTAGGTTGCTTTTCCAGTGGACAAATTGTGATAAAGTGCCCTCTCATCATGATTTCCTGCGTGCTGGTGGTCCACTGCATACAACTGGTCACTTCATTTCTTGTCGCCACTGCCTCCAGTCCGCCACTGGACTAAATGATTAAATTAACTCTTGTTTTGTCCTGCAAAACAATCCAGGTGTCTTTGAAACAGCAGCACAGGATATATGATACCACTTGGAATGCAATGGGGAACAAGCTGTTGCCACCTTTAAGATACTTTAAGACTTTAAGTACTATTTGCTTGGCTGACTTTCACTTTTACAATGTAATATTTGAACACAATGTCTAAATATTACTGAAGTACAACTTTTGGTTACTTTTGGGCCTGAGGAATATTATAAATCCTCAGATGCGTTGCAATTCTCTCTAGAGAAGATTGTCTCACGGCAGAAAAGAATAAGGAAGAAGGAATTGAACATGTAAAACCTAATTCTCAACATCATGATCACCTGTAGCAATTTTGTGAGACCGGTCAGTTGGCTGGAACCAACTGGAAGACGAAACATTGTCTAGATGTGACAATGTGGTGGCTGTGGTTCAGGAGCATGTTGAAGTGTCCTCAGGCAAGATACTGAAGCCCAAACTGCTCTTCGATGGCTCTTCCATTCAGTGTGTGAATGTGTGCGAAATGCTGAGCGTAGAAGTATCGCTGATTGATTTTATTAGGAAGCTCCTGATGAGCCGGCTGGCACCTTACATAGCATCAGTGTGTGAATGAGATTACGAATTGCTGAATGCAGCAAGTGCTGCGAAGCACTTTGAATAGTCATAGAATGGAGAAACAGCCGGTCAATTAGCTATTAAGTTGACATAAAACTAGCGTCAGGTGTACCTGTTATGGCCGGCTACGTCTTGACCTCATGAAGAGTATAAGCAAAGACAACAAAAGTAAATTAATCCATTTATTGAAATGATTAATAATTACAAACAAGATATGTTTTAAAAGTAGCAAACTTTGAAAAAAATAAATCACGCATAGAAATCAAAAATTTGAATGCATAGAGATGAAACTGATAACAGTTTCAGTATCACGTTGCAGCCCTCTGAATCATAATCCATTAGAAACTGAGGTGCAGAGAGATTCCCACCCCCTAGACACCAGTGACTGGATCCGTGAATCACTGGTAAACTTGTACCTACGCGTGTTCCAGGTGGAAATTAACTTGTCCCAACCACAGCACTCACACTTGGATGTTGGATGGATGTAGGCTAGACGGTGGCGGATGGCTTGACCGAGATAGATGTGAGAGATGTGCCTCCATCTTTCCACTTGTCTCGGTTGGAAGAAATGGAATAAAATACAAATGACACAATGAATCATACTACACCTCCATAGCAGTTTAACTTTGGAGTTTGTTTCCTACCGCCACCATGGGATGCGATTGTTCACTCATGCTGTGCCCCTGCAGCAGTGGGAGTTTCTGCTGTGTGTTTCAGAGACCAAAGCGTTTTTTTTTTTTAAAAAGGCAGACGCCATGCAACTATCTGTGTCGCCCACAGCTGCTTTTTTGTGTCTGGCAACAGTCGTGTGGAATCCTCACACTAGTAGTGGAATATCCATGATCTCAGAGGCTGGGTTAGTTTGTACTACTGACTGTTCACACTATTTACTACAACGCGCCACCTGTAAACGCTGCAGCAGGTTGCATTATCTCATCGGACACTACCCACTTCTTTCTGTCTGCGCGGCGGTGAATGAAGTTTAATATTCTCTCTTTCTCTCTCGTTCTTTCTCTCTCTCTCTCTCTCTCTCTCTCGAATGTCTCCACTTTTTAGTTGGCAAACCACACAAGTGCAACTATTGTGGTCGGAGCTACAAACAGCGCACTTCTCTAGAGGAACATAAAGAGCGCTGCCATAGTTACCTGCAGGGCATCGGCTTGGATCCGACCGCCAACACTGGCCCTTACACAGGTAAACGGTTTTACTAAACCTGAAACTGAAAATGCGAAGGCGGCATAATGTGTAACGGTAACTGTAATACAGTAAAGTAAAGTTGGATCTCACAGGAAAAAAAAACCCGCATGTACACAGCTAAGGCCTTTACGGAGCATCCACATCTATGTCAATTCTGCACAGAATGTTATCGGGCTTTCTGATTTATTATTTGCTTGATGTTGTTTTTGATGATTTTTTATTTCTCTGTTAACACATTTGCACGACTCATGTATATACACTTAAATGCTTCAGAAGGTTATTTATTAATTCATTTTGTCCTCAATGAATGAAAATAATTCAAATGAATTGAGGCTAAAATGATTAGAAATAATAACCATAATAATAAACTATTTATTAACACTTTTCAAAGTGAAGGTTGAAACAAGATGAAAATGTATTGACTGGGGCAACTCAAACCAAGCAATTCAAATGACAAACAATAGGATGAATACTAACAATGAAACAGGCGTGTGGCAATAAGATGGTGTGCCAGAATAAATAAAAGGTTTTTTGTGAAAAGATGGAAGTGATTTAAAAGAAGTCACTGACTCAAACAACTTCCTCTGGGATTAGGAGGCTTTATGGGTGTATGGCAGAACTGAAGTTGGATGTTTAAATTAAATGTCATAATAAAAAATTCATGTTTTTTTTTGTTTTTTCCTGAAAGCAGAATTCTTATTTCAGTTTGATTTTTGCATTTCAAGAAAAGCAATCTGTTCGATTTGACCAATTTTACTTTGAAGCGTCAACACCCCACCCATGCGTTCTTTCCCTCTCTGACTCCCTCCGCCTTCCCGAACTGTCCAGGTGAGGGACCTACAGAGCCGAGGCCCATGGCGGAGGCCAACACCATGGCCACGTTCGAACGGCCGCCTGTTATCGAAAGGCTGCAAAACAACATGGGCAAGAGGAAGAGCACCACGCCCCAGAAATTTGTGGGTGGGTATCTTAAAAAAAAAAAAAAAATCTTCCAAGAAGAAGTTAAACAGCTTTTCTCTACTTTGTCATTGTCCTTGAGGAGCAGTATTATGTGACGCATTATATAATCTGAATATATTTCAACTCTTGCAGTGTCTTTTTGTGTCTAAAGTGGAGTTGGAGGTTGAGGAGAATTTGTTCTGTTGAATTCTACGCTGATGGATTAACATGCAAATCATAGATGGTGACTGGCCTTGACCTCAACTCATGCAGCATTTCAGTGGGTTTTGTTGTGAAAGGAGTGTATTACTTGTCCAAGCAGACTGTAATTTTGACTTGACAGTAGCTTTGCAGGACCTTCATTAAACTGTCAGCACGTAATGCTAATATCACTTTTATGCTGATAGCATTTTCAGTTATTAACGCGTCTAATTGTTTTTCTGTGCTCGTCACTTTGAGTTTTTTTCCCCTTTCCTTGCAGTGTCGCATCATACAGTATTATATTACAACACACAATAGACCTGCCCTAGTTACGAGCACAGATTCTTTCTCTGAATTTGGTTTAATTTGCCACACTATTAGAAAAAAGAGAGAGAGAGAGAGAGATTGAGCAAGCTAGAGCAAAGCTGTTGACTGAGAGGCAAGGAAGTGTTTTTCACTCTGTGGTTAGGTACACCTGTAACTTTGCCATTGCTCTTATCGAGAGAAAACAGCTCACCGCATCCCTGTTCTGGAGGGGTTAAACAGTGCAGTAGATGGATGGGGCTTTCCACCTCATTAGATGCGTACATGCAGAACATCAAGTGCAAAATAACAAACGCCAAAAAAACAAGCCCTGAAATATCGGCGAGATATAAGTTTGTGAAGTCAAGTCTTGCTCATATTTGTACAGCTTGTTCTTCTCCTTTTGTTCGTAGCTGCAAGCAAGAGTGTCGCCCTCCATGCCTGCCAGTGCCTCTTCATTTATTATGCGTTGTGCCGTACGTGTTGAAATTGTTGAGTCGAGGATTTTCTGTGCAGTCATAGTGTTCCTCTGTTTCGTGCAGGTGAAAAGATGTTACGGTACAGCTACCCTGAAGTTAGCTATGAGATGGGCCTCAAGTATGAGAAGCAGGCAGAACTGCTGCCGGCCCACGTGATGGACCAGGCCATCAGCAACGCCATCACATACCTGGGGTCGGACAGCATTCGGCCCATGCTTCACCATCCAGGTCCCCCTCTCTCTATGGCCGAGATGATGCCCATCAACCCCCTCTTCCACCATGTCATCCCGCTGGGCCAACGAACAGAGCGTCCAGGAAACTGTGACACACTGCCACCTCAGCCACATGACCTCCCGGGCCATCACACCACAAATGGCCCGACTGCTTTAAGCAGGCTCGGCAAGCCGCACCAGAAAGTGCAAGAGGAATCGCCTAACCACAGTGGACTCGACTCAGCTGACTCAGCTCGCAGCAGCCCTCAGGAGAGGCAGGGCTACCATGGAAGCAACCCCCCTCCCGGCCTCAGGTCTCGAGCCAGTCCAGCTGTGGTGTATTCAGGTGAGCGGCTATCAGAAGCATCACCCAGAAGTGGGGCAGGAGTGGGGACTGGGACGATGCGGGCGGCCACAGATAGGCTCGCGAGCCACGAAGGGGTTAGGGTGTTTGGACGAGAGGGCCAGGAGTTGCGCGCCTTCCAGTGCGAGCACTGTCGGGTGCTCTTCCTGGACCATGTCATGTACACCATCCATATGGGCTGCCACGGATACAGAGATCCACTGGAGTGCAACATCTGCGGTCACCGCAGCAGAGACCGCTACGAGTTCTCCTCTCACATAGTCCGCGGTGAACACACCTTCCATTGAGAGAATGGGTAGGAATTAAGGGAAAAGGCAAAGAAGGGAAAAGGAGCAATAGCCTGATATCCGTCCTTATCCCCTGACCTCTGAGACTGCACAGTTTGAATGACACTGTAGACAAGTGTAGCACAATCATAGCATAGACTTCTTTTTAAGCTACTTATTGTGAATCTGAAAAGTTGAACAATCATATGAAGGTATGGGCCAAAGACACATTTTCTACATACTGAATTAGAATTAATGTAGACGAAGGAAGGTAAGTTGTTTTTGTTTTTTTTCTCTTAATGTTCATGAAATGTATAACAGAGCAGCTGTCAGACGACTTTCATTCTATTCTTACTGGATAATGTCTCCTCGTGCTTGTCCTGTCGACACGCTTTTGTCACCGAACTATTTTTTTCACTCTCAAGAAGTAACAAGATATAAGGACACGTTTCTGTCCTGTGGCCTCAATGCACTCGATACAGTTTATTATAAGAAAAAATGAAAGTACTGCAAGATGTACAACACAGATGAAGACTTCAGGTAGTCTCAAACCCTTAATTTCAAACCTGGAATTTCCAATCGTTACCAATCCAATAATCACCTTGTTTCCACCTGGTATTTTTAATGCGTTCTTATTAACACTGAAAACTGATCTTTGTCCTTGTGAAAAAAGCCTCTGAAACAGTGATTTCAGGTAGCAGCAAATCAGCCAGTCCCAGGTTCCCTTAAAAAAGCATAGATTTTTTTTGAGTTGTTGAGCTAAGGGAAACTTAAGACACCTTGACAACATCGTCTGCAACAAATTCTTAGACATTTGTGGCAGCTTGTAAATTCGGCAAACGTAGTGCATTAAGTTATCCCTTTCCTTGTGTCATTCTGTCCCAATATGTTGCATTACTAGCATGTGAGTTACTCTGTGACTGCTTAATTTTTTTCACACTATTCTGTGGAATAAAGCATCAATCGAAGCTTTCATGGCGCAGAATAGACATGTTGTCAGTAGAGGCATGTCTCTTTCTGCCTCCTCACTTGCCCATTCTCTGATTTAAACCAAGTTTTATACAAAGTAAAAAAAACAAATAACTGCATCAGTGCATTGTCGAGTTCGTATTCAGCAGGTTGTATGGATCGTCTGTTTACGCCGACCTAAGATCCAAACACTATGCAAGCCACACTACCTCCAGATGTAGTCAGGCAGATCCGATCGCATTAAAATGCATTTGTCCTCATCCGGATAACACATCCAGGTACAGATCACATTTTAATACCAGGTTTAAATTGGGTGTAATAAAAAAAATAAAGATAAAAAAAGCCATGCTACCATATATGAATACTTACCGGTGTGATATTGCAGATATCAGAGGATTGTTTTTTTTCCTGTCTTTTGTTTTTCATGACATTGTATTGGCCCATTATGCTCATTGGTTTTCCCATGAGCAATGGTGTAATACAAACACTGATAGGGTCATCTGGCGCTGGGTGTTCTAGCTGCAAGCAACTTGGTGTCCATGTGGGCTTGATTGCCAGAGCTGTGGTGGTTTCTAAATGTGTCTATCTACAGCTATAGAAAGTCGAATAGTTGTGCCATCATTTTGACAGTATTTGGTTCTGCTTCAGTAATGCTGCTTCTAACTGCAGGAATTATTTTGCAAACATAAATGCCTTTATTAATTACAAGATTGTTGTTATTTAAAAAAACAAAAACAAAAAACATTTGAAAATAGTCCAATAGTCAACAACACTTAGTTTTACAGATGTAGCCTATATCACAACTTACTACAACGTACACAATTTGTAGTACTATCTTTTCCACAAATATTAACAAAAACATGCTACAAACTTCATTTTAAATTGTTATTGTTTGGATCAACACGTCATTTGTGAAGAACTTGTCCAGACCAAGCTAAAGCTAATGCTAACTCTCTAAAAAGGTTATATAGCCGGCTGATTGCAGAAAGCTACCTCTTACCCAATTTGTAGGATTCAGCTGAGCCTTCATTAATTCACTTGGACTGTTATTATGACATATAGTCGGCTATTTTTTTCTGTCTTTGTTACGCTGCAGTAATAGCCCAGCTATTCTTGTAGCCAAAAGTAGCATTTCTAGCTAGCAAGTTTATATTTTTGTATCACCATGCATGTTTTCACGATCAGTCGCTTAGTCTTTACCTGCACCACCATTGTTTTTCCACTTATCAGTGGCTGGTAAAGCACTTGTGCACCACTACTTGCACAAAAAAGACCACCGACTTCCTGCTGCCGTATTATTTGACATTTTGAAAGTCTTGTACAAAGAATCAGCTCAAACAATTTTTGAAAAGGTGTCACTGAATAAAGCTGTTCTGATGCACACTGTATACCATATTTTAAAACATTCATGTTTTCCTCTTGAAAATTGCACACATAACTCCACCTGCATATATAACAGTGTGTAAATATATTAAAAACAACAAAATAAACACATATACTTTGACATTAATAATTAAAGTTGAATCTTTCTAAACTTTAACCTCTAGCTCATGAAACTGAATGTGTTGCTTGCATTTTGACTTGTTTCTCAAAAATCCTAATTGGCATCTATTCAGTTCATCTTCATCTACGAGGTAAAACGATTGATCATGAAGCAAATATCACAAAGCAAAACAAGGAAGTAACAAAATGTGCAGTGTTACGGTTCCAGTCAGCTCTGTGACCTTTAAAAAGTTAATCTGTTATCATACTTTCTTTACTAAGTTTGTTTTCCCTGGTTGCTCTTATGAAAACTACAAATCCTGGTGGCTTGTGGGTCATGTTGCTTGCAGTTTGAACACACAGATTCCTAAACTTTGCTTTAAACTAGCAGACTTACAAATATAGATCATAAAATGACAGAGGATGGCAAATAATTCTAATTAAGATGGCTTTAGCTGATTAAACTGAAAGTATAATGCAAGATGCTTTATTTTAATGTATACCAAACAGATGATGCAGGAGGCAAAGGGTAAGGCATGGGTGGCCTTTCTCTGATGTACTTCACTGTATGCTTTATGCCCATCTTTTTGATCCATCCCACTTTGTGATTCAGGCTGTGTGGATGTCTGTGAGTATGTAATATAAGTGTACTTTTTTCCCCCAGTGCTTTTGGCGGGGGTCCGCTTCGTCTGGGCTGTTTTGCAACTCAGCAAACACGCTTACATGTTCGGCTCCAAATGCCGTCAGTCCTTTTTGAATGTCATGACAAATACAGGGGAAAACATCACAGCATCCCTGCACAAATACTTCTTTGTGAGGCGTCCTTGGCATCTTTGAATGTCTTGTAGTGCAGCTTTAATTTCGACTGAACACCTAAAAAAAATGACTCCCTTTTGAAATAGACCAGATTTTAGATGCGTATGGTGGCCATTTGGCTTGTTTATCTCCTACTGTAAGAATCAGATTGCTCATTCTCTGCTCTTCACTAACACCATCTCAAGCACACACACACACACACACACACACACACACACACACACACACACACACACACACACTAATGTCTCTCGCGCTTCCTCTCTCCCGTAATGTCGCCACATTCTTGTATGACCTTGTGCAGAGGGGATGCAGAACGAGACAGCTTGAGCAAGAGGAAAAGTGAGAGTATGAGTGTGTGGCTAACACGTCGTTCTACTCTGAAGGCACTTGTCAAAACTGTAGCGTTCCACATCACCTCTGTAAACATGCTTAGACATTAAAAGCTCATGTATGCAAAGTGGAAACAGCGTGTAGGAGATAAGCCACTTTTCCAAATCGCTTGTCCATCGTGCACAGTGCGTTGAACAACGACAGATTTCGGTTCACAAGGGACGTCGCAGCGCTTTCATATTTACTGTCTCTCTGAAAAAGACTCAGATAAGACTGTGCTTTGTACAGTTGGCCATGCACTTTATGTCCATGTCCTGACTAAGGCAGCATCTTTTTTTACACACACACACACACACACACACACACACACACACACACACACACACACACACATATATATATATATATATATATATATATATATATATATATATATATATATATATATATATATATATATATATATATATGTAGTTCACATTTTTCTCCCCTAGCTGTTATATTAAAGTGTAGTTAGAGTGGAAAACAATCATTGACAGAATGAAGGTTAGTCTTTCCTATGAACAATCCTGGAGACGCACATTTTACAATGCTATCTTATGAACATGTTCCTTTTTGTTGTAGTAGTACTTACAAACAGTTTTGGCATTACTAGTTGGACATTGGCTCAGCATAAACAGATTATTTTCTAAGGTTAAACTCAGTGATATACTTCTCTATGTTCAGTGTCTACTTGTTATCAGAAGGCAGCTTTTTCTCTGTTTACATGTTGCTTCTCTTATTGGTGCCCAGTTAGCATAAAAAAAAAACTTACTGTCTGTAAAGTATTGGCACTGGAAATTGTTTACACCTCGCAGCTGTGATATTGACTCTATACATTCCTCTACTATATTATTCCTGTATATATTCATTATCTGAAGCCTTATCTGTAACGACAGGGGTCCTCCTAAAACAACGAATCCTTTTATTGATCCCGCAATCACATGTAAGTTAAAGGGGCACTGTGTAGTTTTTGGAGAAGAAATTCAAACTCAGAATTCTAACATTTACAATATTAGTGAGGTAATTATTCAAATGCAGAAACTTTTTTTTTTCCAAAAGTGGATAAACAAGCTGTTCTCAGAAAGAAATATAAAGTCCCAAGAACACTGTTTGAAGCTAGAATGGTGGCAGGACCTGCCACATATGAAGTTAAACAGTACGAAACTGCATTGAGTGTGTTGAGTGTTTATTTAGTTTGTTTAGGCACGTCAGTCTCTTCTGATTAAAACTTGTTTCCAAAAGCTACATAGTGAACCTTTGATGCTACTTTGATTTTTCTTTCTTTTTTTGATCACCTTTAGAAGGAATACAAATAGACAGAGAAGAACTTAATTAAATTGAAGCCGGCACAACATGGCAGGGTGTTTTGTTCACTCTCTCACTTTTAATGTGTTTTCCTGGTTATATTTGGTCAGACCTTTGGGGCACAAACTTAGTTTCTCTCTGTCTCGTGGTAACGTTGTAATTAGGACAAGCCTTACTTGTACACAAATTCTTTTAAATGATGCAGCCATATGAGCAAAATAAGGAAGAAAAAACAAAGGTTCTCTGTCAGCCCTCCTCGTGAGCGAGGAGTCTACTTGAAAATCAAAAATCACTGCTATTGTTTCCGATCGCGGGGATGTTTTTTTGTAAATTTTGAAAAATGCGTGTGCTAAATGTCTATTTTTCTGCTGAAATGTTAATGCAACTAGTTTTGTGAACCTTTGTGTGTTTTTTTAAGTTGATACAAAAAAAAAATGTTTACAAAAAATGTAAAAGACTGGGTTCAGGTGAAATGTATTTTTTAAGAATTAATATATGAAAGGTGTATATTTTGGCACTGAATATCGAAATCATCCAGAAAACGTGTGCTGATCGATCATCTCTGACATTGATAACAACTTTTTCTGATGTGAGGGCTCTCAGGTATTTGCATAGGTTGTGTATTTTTATGTCCTAAAGTATGTGATTTATTTATCGAAAGGAACGCACACTGATCGAATTCCTTTGGTAATTTCTCATGACATATATCAGCCCCAACACTGAATGTGGTGAAGGAAAGTTGGCGGACTGTTCAGCCCTGTTTTTTCGACATCAGTGACATTACATGAAGACACACTGCTGTGAAGAATACATTGTATATTTTTAAGGCATGGGTTTCTCTCTATTAAAGAAGTGGATTTGACTGCCTCGGCTGTTTTGTGAATCTTGACAAAGGGAAGTCAGACACATTGTTTTACAGTTTTCTGTTACTATATTCCATGCAGCTGCAAGATTTTATTGTGAGAAAAAAAGTGATTGTTGCAAAAACATGGAAACTGAATGGATTGAACTTGTCTGGAGAGGTGAGTAGAACACTTATGTGCGGTTTTGCCGGCATTTGATTTGGAGTCTTTGTGTTATAAGCCCCAGTAGAATTTAAATGATGTTATTCATGGTGTTGCACAGTAAAAACAGACATCCAGTCTTGAGCTGATTGAATAATCAAGTGTCACTTCTATCTCTGTGAGCCCAGAATATTTGAATTGTGTTTGAAAGTGTTTTACTTGAATGGTCTTTTACCACAAAAGTGTGTTCCTAATAGCTCAGCCCTGGTTGCAGTATTCTTAAATTCCCACCACTGTCTGTCTCTCCACCTTTCAGCAGCTCAGTGGCAGATTTCAAATTCACCAGCTGCTCTGCACAATCATACAAAAAAAAATAACACAATGTGTGAGTTCTATTTTGGGCTGATTTCTTTTTTCATTTCAACTGTAATAGGCCAATTTCCTGGACATTAATTATGGAAAGAGAAAAAGGTAATTACAGCGAGACAATTAAGTCCCACTCGTGAAGTGCTGGGGTTACACCGACAGTGTAACAGTTTGCAGAAGGCGTGAGCCAGTGTTATTTTTATTTAGGGTCAGATTACAATCAGTGGTGTGGTCCACGGCTGGCGTGAAGCAGAGCAATATAAGCCGGCAATCAGATTTCACTTTCTGAATACATTTATTTATTATTCTAATATATAATGTGTCACAAATACCGATACATGAGGCGACTTTGAAGAACATTGACAAATTTATTGCCCAAAAAATGTAAATAAATTAAACAAAATGTCCGGCAGCTCCAGTTCCACCACAGTGGTAAACAGTGCTTTATTATTTTGTTTCGATCCTCTGTCTCGACATAAAGAACAACATCTAGAAATAGTGTCAAATAGTGTGCTTTGCCTCAGTTTGCCTTGTAATGACTGGTGGTTGTTCCTCCCCAGTCTTTGTCTAAGAACAGGTGGGCGCTGAAGCCTGTTGAAGCCTCTAAATGTCAGAGCAGTCTTCTTCATCCCCTTACTTCTTTAATCTGTGTATTGCGCGCACTCACACACACACACGCTTATCCACACAGCAAACACACACAAAATCAAAGCTGCATGAAGGCGGTAGCAAAACTGAGAAGTGTAAACGCCTGAACAGACCCCAAACTGTATCTTTTCATCTTGTGATTCTTGTATTTACCTGCTTGTCGGTTGATTGTTTGTTCTCTTCCAGATTATATCTCTGTTTGACTCATGCATGTCCCTTTTAAAAAAAAAAAAATGCAGGAGTGACGCACCTGCCCCCACTGTCTGGCGGAAAGCCTTCTCTGAAAAAACATTCCTCGCATTATAGGAAGATAATACAGGAAAATTAAATTTTGATCCGACATTAAATGATCAGTTTGTAAAATATTGCCATGATTTTATTGTATAACTGTATAAACATTACGTCAAAGGTGTCTTTCTATTGTGTTGCAGAGATACCCACTGTTAGCATGCTAATCAGCTAGCCCTGGCCAGTACTGTCCAGTAACACCACTATTTACCACAAGCGGCAATAGTCTGATCTGTAGTCTGATCAATAGTCCTCTGTAGTTTCAGCAGGGAGATGTAAAAGCAGCGAATTTGCTACTCGGTGAACCAAATAAAAGTGAACAAAGAAAAAATAACCACTGAACTCAAGTTTCTATCTTTCCTATCTTCTAGGAGCTTAATTGCCTCATTAACTCATCATAAAACACACTTCATACCACCTTGACATGAGCTGAATTACAATTAACACTCGCCAGATTTGGTTCGTCTTTTGTCACAACAACCTCTGGTCTGGCTGAAATAAATCTTCAATTTACAGTTCGCAGACGCTTTTGTCCAAGGCAACGTACAGCAATTCATACATACGCTGATGGTTTCGCTGCCGTGCAAGGTACCGACCAGCACATCCGGAGCTGTTTGGGGTTCAGTATCTTGTCCAAGGACACTTCGGCATGCAGAGCATTGGAACTGCACCAGTGACCCTCCGATATCCCAGTACTAGACTCTGTCTGTTGGTGCCAGACATTCCCTCCGTCCTCAGCCTCTCCATGCCTCTCCTTTCTCCACCTGACGAGTCTTCTCGTCCCTGGTGTCGTGATCCTGATCCTGATCCTGATCACAATTGCTGTAATCACAGCTGCACTGTATCACCTGTCTTAAAACTAGAGAATGGCAGTCTCAGAGGCTGTAGATAGCTACGGCTACGGCAAAGAGTAGCAAGTCTCATATAGTGAGCAGCAGTAAGCGGTTATGCTGTCCCCTTCAGTCTTGAAGCTACCTTTGAATTCTGGCCATCATGTACAAATGATGTTTGATGTTCTTTGTCTTGAGTAGAAGGACAGAAGTTCAAAGGAACTTAGAGCTGTGTGGCTGTGTCATCGTCACAGAGGACACGTTAATAATCTTTGTTTACTTGGCACAAAACCCAGATGTTGCTCTTTAGGGTACAGTCAACCGTTTGTTCAGTTTGGGGCATTTTCCTCTTGTTGAGAGCTGAATCACCGCTTCATTAAAGTATTCCCAGCCACTACTTTTAGACCAAGGTGATTCAGGCGACGAGGGCTTTGTGGTTCAACAACCAAAGTAAACCAGTAAACTGGTTCCGGATCGGCACCAGCACTCTGTGGGCTCGATCAACTGCTGATGTCAGGGGCTGGGTTATCAACTTAAACAGCTTAAAACTTCAGAATAAAGAAAATCGATTACTATGGACACCAAATTGAAGCAGCGGTGGTCCGAGGAGCAGTCATTCTTTGGATGCGGATGTAGATATGCCAAGCCAGGAGAAAAACTTACTGCATCACGCAGAGCTGTTGTAGTCTCCCATAGTTGTTCCGAGCAATGCTGGGAAATTAGAGACTGAACGATGTGACTGGACCAGCACTAGCACCAGCCCAGAACCGCCACTTGAACGCGATTGTATGGAAGGTCGTATTTTAAACCACCATGTTACAGAATGGTGAAGGACAGTCTGCCCAAGATTGTTGAAGAAGTGAAACATAGAGCTCTTCATACCTCAGAATGCACCAAAGCTATTTGCAATATGTTAGAGGTTTGTCTGCCAAGTACAGAGCTTTGAGTGTGAAGTGAGGGGTGTTCTGTTGTTTCATAAAATAACAGTTTCCTGATTGTTTCAACACTCTTTGGGTCTCAGGGCTGAAATCTGGAATTCAGTATCATGCATTTATATCCTCGGCAAAGATTAATGGCACTTGGACCTGTGTTACGCATGAGTGTCACCTCGATGTGTGGGAGAATGTGCTGCTACTTTTTCTCTGCACAGGGCAGAGGGCTGAGGCAGCTTTGTGGTTCTGGTTATGAGACTTCCTTTGTTGGGTATCACTGCCCATGCCTCTTCTTTTTCTACTGTCTTCTGCAGCTCCTGTTAGACAACAAAAGCTGTCTGGTGGTGTTAAAAGCTTTGGAAACTCTCACTACCCCACGCCTACACACGAGGACACACTTTACACACTCATATTAACACCCAAACACACCCTGCGGTGGCTCTGGAGACTAACGATAATTTATCCAAGACGTAGCATGTGAAAATGTATTGTGAACAAATATGTTTTTTATAGGAAAAGTATAATTTTCAGTTTGGTCCAAATCAATATAATTTCAATATTTGTAAAAAAAAAAAAGAATGAATTTCTTTACCCACAACCCATCTGATCAATACAATCACACAGCACAGGTTTCAAGAGTGATGTATGGTCTTTAAGTTAAGAAATAACACCGCGGATCATCAATGTTCGAATCACTGCTGCGTCGGTCTATGTGGTGAAGCCTGTTCCCCTCGGTTTCATGTTACAGCGCAGGGAGCAGTTCAGATCTCTTTCAGCCGAGTGTGAATCCACAGCAAAGCGTTGTGCAATCACCCGCTGACGAGTCCTATTCCTGTTTTTCCTGCCAGGTAATGGTGGATGTTTGGACTGGCCCTTAACACCTCACGCGCACACACACACACACACACACACACACACACACACACACACGCACACTCACACCGGCAAAGACATGCACACACATGCGTGCGCACAAAGCAGCAGCCCGCACACACCCAGTTCATTTCTGTTACACACCCTTATGCTTAGAAGATAATAAGGTTTGTTGGAGCTCTGTAGAAATGTGAAATCACGCACAGTAACTTTGTGTGTTCGTGCTGCTCGTTTTTTGGATGCAATATGAGAACTTTCAGTTCAGTTATTGATCGGTGGAATGTCAGTGTTGGGGAATGCTGGGTGTCACAGAGCTGCATGGCCGTGGGTCGACTCAAGTCATTCGGCCCGAGTGGCAATGTTGGCGGTTAACTTTTCTGTGGAACGCTGATTTGTCCCTGTCATACGTATTGTGTTGACATTTCAACAATGTGGGTCATATCATGGTCACATTACGTGCTTAGGACGTGACTTTCATACCAGGAGGTGGTGGTGGAGTTAATTTAGGTGACAAAACTGCGAAGCTTTTGTGACCACTGTTCATGTATAACCTTTTGTAAGCAGGCGACCACAGGATATTTTTAGGGAGGTCTCGGTACTATTTGCAGCCGTGTCTGAGACGCAAGCAAAACAGGATTTTTTTGATGGGAAGTGGGGGTTTCCAGCCATGTTTGTGGCAACCAAAGCAGGTGTCAACCTTTTAAACCAATTCATGCCCTTTTTCTACCCCCTGCACCCCAACATCCAGAATAAATGTTTTGAAGTCTTTATGTGCAACACTTTGCTCTAAACAAACTGCGGCAACTCTTGGTTAGGGTTAGGAAAACATCATGGTTTGGCTTAAAATACCTGTTTTGGTTGCCACAATGATGGATGGAGATGTTTTGACTTCCTGTTCAAGTCCTTAGTTCTTAGACAAGTCCATGACCCTTTTGCATTTTGACCTGAACCTAACAATAAAAAATAAAAACATTGTGAAGGTAATTTATTTAATCTCAGTCAAAGTTGTTATCAGGTAAACTATAGTGAGTTAAGAAGTACTGTCAGAACAGATTCCAATCGGCCACCATTAGCTAAAATCAGCACTCGCAGACAGCCATCTGAATGAGTCTTCAAATTACAAGCAAAGTTTGATGTTGTGCTCTGATGAGCACGTCTTACAACCAACAGTTCCTTTTCTCTCTTCACATGGGAATTCTTGTTATCAAATGTGATGACCCTTGGCACGATGGCGTGCGATGATGATGATCCGATTAACCAACTGTGAGGTTTGTCACGGGAAATTTGACTGACAGGGCAGTCGTCCAATCATGACAATGCCATTCAAAGTGTCCCCTCAGTTGGAAATGTACTTGTGATGCCAACCTAAACAACAGTGAACATTTTTGACATTTCAAATGTAATATTCAAAGCTGCAAACATTAAACACAACACAGACAGAATCGAGTCATGGTGTCTCAAGTCAAGTCTTTAACTTCCACATCAACCCAGTATGGTGTCAGCAGTGAAATCAAGGGGCCTCAAAATCTCTTCACTTTTTCAGCAAATAAACCAATGCATTATGACAAAGTTGCTCAGCAAATAATATCTTCCGTTATGTTTGCAGTCGAAGCTGCTAGTGTAGATTTTTGAGGCCAAGCTTTTGACACCCTATGCACATGTCGGTGAGGAAGACTGTCATTGCAGAGGCCTCCTGGTATGTATGTTGGGTTGATTTGTGGTCGAGCGCTTGAAAGAGCGAGGTCGCAATAATCGTGTGGGGAGGAAGGACTGTGGGGGAACTTCCACTTTTCTTTCCTCCGCTTCTAGCCGCGTTTTTTGCACAGCCATGTCTAGAGGTGGTGGTGGTGGTGGTGGAGGGGTGGGGGTGGGGGGGACATAGGGGTGAACAACATGCACAAAGAGATTGTGAGATAGTGAAGAGATGCATTTTAGGCAAAAAAAAAAAGAAGAAAAAGAAAACAGCTGCAGCTGATCCTAGAAAAGACAGATGAAGAGGAAGGCGGTTGAAGAGGGAGCAAAGCGAGGGGAGAGGGAGAGAGAACGAATGATAGAGAAACTAAGAGGAAGAGAGAGAGAGAGAGAGAGGGATGGTTGCGTCTGAGAAAGGGAAGGAGAGAACGTGACAGAAAGAGAGAAGGCGCAGGGTTTTGTAGAGCGGCGCGCACCTGCTGATTGGCTTGAACCGTGAAAACATACCGGGAAGCGAGACACGGTTTAAGGGCCGTCATGAGTTACAGGGTTTACTGGGATGTGGGGATACATGCACTGGTGGTTTGACATAAATGGATACACAGCTGCGATGAGCCGAACCGAAAACAGGAAACCAACGTGAACACAAAACCTTTTTTTTTTTTTTTTTTTTTTTTTTTTTTACATAGACAAATAAAGAGAAGGAAGTTTCACCAGCTCAGTCCAACAATCAGCCTAATCTGAAGACTGAAGAAGAGAAAACACGTGTGTTCGCTGCTAAAATGTCTCCATAGAGAGTGTTTTCTGTTTTCTTTTTTTTCTTTTTTTCAGAGGTGGGACCTAAAAGGGGTCGACAGAAGGAGTCATGTTCGAAAAATGATCACAAGTGATTTAAAGGGCAACCACACATACTGTAAACCAAAGTGCAAAAGTAAATGTCACCCCTTTATGTTATTCCATTTGCATCACTTCACTGCTGAATGTGGGCTACACACACACAGTGTGTGTGTGTGTGTGTGTGTGTGTGTGTGTGTGCGTGTGTGTGTGAGAGAGAGAGAGAGAGCCGGCCCCTCCCTGAGCTCTATCATCAGTCGTCATCGCATCAGCTACGCTCTCTGTCACAGCATCACACCTCGCCTTTGTCTTTATACTACATTACCTTTTGTGATGACAGGGTTTCTGACGGAACACTCAAACTGAAATACATTTTTGAATTATGGCACCTCTGTGCTCTGCTTTGTAGTCTGCGCGTGTTCAACCGTCTCAGAGGCAACAACACAGCGGATCACCCTCACAGTTGTTTTGGCATTACTGTATTTCTCAGAAGAAGCTGTTACTCAGACTGAAGTGCTGTCACTGCTGGTAATTCAATCATGATGTAAATGATTTCTCAAATGAAAAGACGGGTCTGGGAAAAAAAAAACAAACAAAAAAAACCAAAAGATTAAAAAAGATGTCTTTGCTGCAAGATCAAAAGTTTCATTTTCTGAATAAACATCTTGCCAGGGGGCTGGAGCTGAGGTTTGTGGAGATTCGTAGAAGATTGTGAAACAAACTTAAAGGTGCACTCTGTAGTTTTGGGGAAGTCATTTTTCCCCAAGAAGAGAATTTTGACACTGAGTGATTTTTTTTATGCCTAAACAAACTAAAAAAACATTAAAAGACGACACAACTACTGTGGCGGACCCTGCCAACTTTCTAGCCTTATGGAAAAATAAATATTTCTGAGCTTGTATTATTACCTCATTTGTATTGTAAATTGTAAGTTCAGAATTTCTTCTCCAGAAACTGCACAGTGCCCCTTCAATCAAATAACTCCACATTCATCAGATTAGCTCTCGCTGTTGATTTATAACCATTTACTTCGTGGAGAAACTTCCCTCTGGACTCTGGACAATCAGCACTGTGCACATTTAGCTTATCTCTGGGGGGGAAAACAGGGAGAAACAGAGTGAAGAATAAAACAGTTGGTACTTAAAGGCACGCTTCACACCTTTTTTTTTTTTTCCAAATGTCAGCACATATTCTCTGCGGTTACGGGCTGGTCGGGTCAAGAGGGGAGAGGTTGAAGAGAAGAGTGATGGAAAGGGTGACACACTTGTAACCCGTGCTGCAAATAGAGCACGGCGTACAGGAAAGTCCTTGATGTCACGGCTTTCAGAAGTGAGGAATTTACTACAAGGGAACAAGAGAATGTCCACAACTCTGACAAGACAAGTTGATAGTTCTGAAAGTAGAAATTTATTCCTGTTCTGATTTTCTTCTTACTACTTACTGTCTCACTGTAGCTTCATTAATTTCAAAGTTGTTCAGTATTTTTCAGGTGACATTGGGAACATGAAATCGTGTTATTATTATTATTTATTATTTTTTTTTTCCATTTTGTTTTCATCCTTGTAATTGTTTCTGCTTTAATGAAATTCCACCATTTTACCCTCACTCCCTCAGTGGGGTTAACCGAGGTCACCTCAGCCGTCAGGCACCGCTCTAGTTATCACCTTTTTTTTTTTTTTTTTTCAGAGACTGGAACAATTATTGTCACGTAGCTGACAGGGTTACAAGGGCTGAGAGAAACTGAACTGTAACAGACAGATAATTTATGTTATAAATATATAGGCCACATACCGCTCTCTGTTCTCAAGTTAAAATTATAGTAATCACCGTGACAGAACACTTGACAATCATCAGATATGGTCACCGATGTGAATTATGCTCCAGCTCCACAGCGGATACATTAGGAAGAGTGACTTTATGGCCACAGCCAGGAAGTATTTCTTCAGTCCTGGCTCTCGAGGCGGCGTTGACGATGCAAACATGCTGGGAAATCCACTTGCAACCGATTTATGACAATGATGATGTCACATATCGCTCTGCTGCTGGTCTGACTGGTTTATAAAAATCACATCACACCTCATTTTGTTGCTGTGACACTTGTTTTCAATTAGAGTCATGTGCTTTGTTTAAGTCGAAAATTCAAATTCATCACAAAACTGTGACTGAGTCTTTCCAAAATGCACGCTCGGGGTTTTGAAATAGGTGCACCTGGGAAAGTCACCATTCAGGTCGTCTGACCAATCTCAGCTTTCTCCTGCTCAGAGCGAGAGACTGACTCGTAGCACTTCATGCCGGGTGACTTGGTGAGAACATAAGTTACTGCAGAGCCAGTTTATTTATGGAGCTTTTTCACATGAGCAGCCATGTATTCATCCACTGTACATTATCTCCACACTGCTCGACTTGGAAAGAGGAAAGGGGCCTGTTTGTTCAAGCAGCGAGTCTATCGTCTATTGTTACTTTGCCGTTAAATACAGTTTTTTAGTAAATTATGTTTTCGACTGCTGTTAGGCTTTGGGAGAGGTCAAGATTTCTTACTTGCGTTATCTCACTTACGCTGCATTTATCACATTCTCTCTCCGGCCACCCACTGACATAAAACACTCAAGACCACATAACATTCCCCCCCCCTATAGTTCATTCTGCAGTAACTGTTGGATAGCCACTTGTGCACAACTTCAGACCTTTTCTCTTACCGCCACCCAGTGGCAACTTGTTGCAATCAAATATGAGGGGCCAGACATCATGCCAACTAGCTTTTGGATTATATGTAGATAAGGTTTTCTTTTCATTATAATTTCAATTGAGATATATTAAACCAGATTTTTTTTTCTTTTTAATCGGGGAGCTTCTTTTTTCTTTTATTCTCGTCTTTTCTATTCTGGCATCTGTCTGTGTGTCAATTCCACTTTTTCCGTTTCATTTTCAACCAGTTTGATTTGCATGGGGAACAGATGCTTACATCGCCACAGCAACTGGGAGAAGAAAAAACAAAAAAAAAACAAGTAAAAAACAACAACAACAAAATCTGTCCATTGCCAAACTTAACATAAACAGAACACACCTGGCTTTGTTCTTAGATTCATGTCTATAAATACAAATGGGTACTAAATGACTGAAGAGAAAAGTGTAGATTGTCAGTTAAAAATATAAATACAAATGAGTGATAACTGTACAGACTTGGGTCTTTTGTGCAGCCCTCACTGGATAGTGCATGAAAATGATGGTGCAAAGCTAAAAACTGTTGAAGACGCAATGGAGGTAGGTGTAAACATTCACTCCTGTCTGTCTGCCTGTCTGTCTCTGGAGTGACATAAGAGGCAGAAAGGCAGCCCTCCCTCCCACCTTCCCTGGCGGTGATGACGACACTTCCCTCGGCGCCCTCTAGATGGCAGCAGTGTAAAGGAAAACGCCATTATTCCTTCCGTCCCCATCACCCTAGCCTAGCAGTGCAGTGGCTGAGACCGTGCCAGGCAGCCATTAATAACTTGAGAAAAGTCCTCTGTTTGCCTCATCCTCTCGTCTCACTTGACACGGTTGGCCTCATTTGAACTTTTGACCGGCCTGGTAATTTGCAATGTAAGCTATCCAATTTACAACACCTTCACAACGGCGCATGCTAACCCATTATTCATCAGTGCAGTGCTAGCTCCAGAGACAGAGTGAGTGTGTGTGTGTGTGTGTGTGTGTGTGTGTGTGTGTGTGTGATGATATGGTTACACTGTGCAATGAGACAAGAGCACACCTGTCAGTAAAGTCAGACACAAAAACACTCTGGACTTTTATCCACAGCTCGAAGCAGCACATAAAAACAGAAAAATCCCGGTCCATACAGTCACATACTGCTTCCGAGCCGCAGAGGCGTAAGTGCTGCAGGCACTGATATGACTGATAATAATGTTCAAAGTCTGGTGTCACTTCAGTGAATCAACTTATGATAATCAACATATGAACTCTTGCCCTGCAGTTCTTTTCTCACCCAAAAAAAGAAGAAAAAAAAAAGAGAAACATGAGGCACCACCCTCACCCTAAAACTGATCCGGTGGTTTTGAGTGTTTTGAGCAATTCCATCACAACCCCACAGCAGAATTAGCCCGCTCCACTCAGTGGACAGCGAGCATTCGTCAGCAAACTCTGCAGTGAGACGCGACTCAATGGCAGTCAACGTTTTCCCCCTAATGGGAAACAATTACACACTCAGTGGCTTCTTCACTGACTTCTGATGAGACTCATTCGCAGAGGAAATGGCCACGTAATCATGTGTGTGTAATGCGCTAACGCCGCTCATTGCTCACTGAGTCAGGCTCACACAGAGCTAGTCAGAGATGCAGTTGACTCTTCAGCCACCACACAAGTTTTTGCTGAGAGGGGGAAAAAAAAATGCGAAGGGAAATAGCTTTAAGTGTACAACACGCTCCCTCTGAGAAATGCCTGTGTTGTCTTGGACCTGTCACTTTAAATGTGTCCACACAAACAAGTCTCCCACAAAGCCAAATGATTCCTGTTGCTTCCTCTTTCTCAGGAGAGTGACTGTGTGAATAGATTACACTGGGAAATAGGCACTTTTTATGATTCATTCCCAGCTGGACGACTGCACTGATGTAAACATACCCAAATTCCTCGTCCACGGAGGCATTTGGGTTGTCGTTTTAAGCTTTAGTGATAAATTCTGCGGCATAAAAAACTGGTTTAGCTCCCTCATAACATAACACGTACACAGATAGAGGTCATCGTTCATAAGTTTGAGCCAACCACCGAGTAATCCTTCAGTAATTTGAATAAATTGAAATCTTGATATATTTAAAAGGGTTCTGTGGAACTTCGGTGTTGTGCTGGAAGCTGGTCATCAGTCAGCAGAATCCATTTCTAAACTAACGTTAGCGACTGTTGCACTCTGTTAATGGAGCAGAGAGGCACTGAGATGAAGCACTCGAAAACATGCATGAAGCAACCCCCACGGTAATGTGACATATCGCCTTCTGGTGGAGAAAACGTGAAATAGTGCCCTCTAGGGTTTCCTTCCAGTGGCGAAAACACGATAAAGTGCCCTATAGGGCAGTGGTGTAGTCTACGCGATACACAGGTATAGACCGTATACCCACTAAGAAAGCTCCAGGATTTCTATATACCCACTTACAAATGTGCAAAGATCTGTAACAATATAGTTTTGTGACAGAACTTTAACTTCAATGATTTTGTTGTGCAAATACTGGCTAAATAACTGCAATAAAATACATTTTGCAGGGGAATGCGTCTCCTCTTTTCACTTTTATTCACAAAATTTTGGCCGTGACCTATACCTGACGTCACCTACCAATCAACACAGTTGCTTGATGGTCATTTCCCCGGCTAGACAGTAGTGCTCAGGAGTGCAAGTTTGAAATTAGCTAATGTAGAATCACTTCACGTTATAGAAAAGGAGCCTGATGCTAACGTTACATTTGGTACATGAAAGTCACATACAAGTTTGCAGATATTTTTGTAGTAGCAGGGGATTGTTGGTGTGCATATTGAATTGTATTTACTGCTGTGCCATATCTGGTGTAAGTGAAGTTAATTAGCTGCGAGCGATGTTCTCAATGTCGGTCAGTGTTTTTTACAGTGATAATTTTACTGTGAAATCTAGCTAACTAACTAGCTAACCTTACTGGCTAGCTAGCAAACTAGCTAAGCTAGCAAGGTAACGTCATAACTAGATTAAACGCTCATTGTTTGTCTTTGTTCGTGGCACATTTCCCTAATGAGCATCTCTGTTCGCAAGCTAGGTAGATAACGTTAGCTTGCTAGCACCTTTCTTTATTGAGCAACCAAGGCACAGCAGCAGTATCAATCAGTACAGACAGCAGTGCATGTGTGTGTGGGTCCAGTAGACAACAGAGAACAATTCTTTTATCCCTCTGTATATCTCCTTGTTTCTTTTAGATGAGAACTGGCCAGCCTTGTGGACTGAGAGTCAGTAAAAACAGGCATCCTTGGTTAGAGTGGAGGGACAGAAACTCAGGTAAATATCAGCCAACATGCAAAGCTGTGATGTAAACAGTTGAAATTCATAAAGTCAATTACTGTATGCAAATGACAATATAGTTAATTCATGGTCATCTTAAAGGGTAGCGCTCGACCGATTTTGGTTTTTCAATGGCCGATGTCGATGCCGATATCATGTTGTTGTTTTTATTTGTTGGGGTTTTTGCATCTGATAACAAAAAGACACAAAATTGCTAAACTTAAACGAACATTTATTTTATTTCTGTATTGTCTCTGTTTGCTTAGATGTTTGCGTAGATCTGTACTCTGTCTGCAGTGCACGTATTTTAGATGAAAAAAAAAACATTTATCAACAAAATAAATGTCCTCAGGTAATCAAAAAACGGAACTTTGTTAAAACACGATAAAGTGCGCTCTGTGGTTTCCTTCCAGTGGAGACAACGTGATGAAGTGTCCTCTAAGGCGCCCTTCCAGTTCACTACAAACGTATTAGGACTTTCTGCGCACCGCATACAGCTGGTGCCCATTTTTTCACCACCACTGAAAATGCATTCTTTGGACTGTTAGAGAAAATCCGACCCGAGACCTTCACAAAGAAATCCACAGTCTGGCAGCACTGAACAGCGACTGTATAGGCAACAGAGAGAGAACTAGGCAAGGTCTCATTTTTCACCTTTCAAACTGCTCGCACATGGCCAATAAGAGTAAATGATTAATACATGTAAACTGCTGCAAATTCTTACATCTGGCCCCTTAAACATCATTTTGTAAAAAAAAAAAAAAAAAAAAAAAAACTGCCGGAAGTTGTCATTATCAAGCACAGAGCATCTCTTATTATCTTCCCGAACGTCAAAAGTGGATGTTGACACGTGTGATGGGTTGTTACTGCGTGAGGATTTCATGCCTCAACATATGCAATGACTCTAATGCCATGTAATCCTGAGGACGATTAATCACCTCATTGTCGCTCCTGAAAATAAAGTTCTCAGTCATCAGCAGCAACAGTTACTATTGAGATAATCAAATCGACTGCGTACGAAAACAGGACGCATCTCCGTGCTACCATCCCCACTTATCTGCACTCTGAGGTCTTCTCAATGATAAACTAATCTTCAGACTGGTTTCTTGCACGAAAATTCTCATTCAGGCTCCGTTGCGCAACGTTTTCCTGGTGTGCATGACGACAACAAATCCTGCATACATCGTGTTAGTCATGCATGCAAAGCTGATGCAAATAGTAAGCAACAGTGTCACTTCTTTAAGGCTTGGATTCAATTCAAAGGCAAGTTCCGAGTTAGTGGTCTAGACCATTTGCCGGTGGGATATTTAGTTGTTGGGAACAAATAATTATGTTGCACGTCAGGGATCAGCTGAACATATGAAATTAGCCACATTAGGTAAAACCAGTGTCTGAATTACAACTGAAAAATACTAATAAGTACAAATGGGTCTCCATGAAAACATAATAGAATTTTTTATGTCTAGCATATTTATATTTTGTGCACGCAGGCGTTCTGATATTGATTCGACACTCCCCTCGCTGTGTAAGAAGACTGAAATTCTCTGAGGTGTTGTGATAGTCTTTTAGCTCTTTTGTTGCTTCCCTCAGACTCCTTCAGCATTATCTATTCAGCAAACCAATTTTTGTTTTGACAATAACAAATGCCTCTAAGTTTTCACCGCCCTGGCATCTGAGAAATGGAAATATATATATATATATATATTTTTTTGGAAAGAAGTATTCATCTTCTTTCTCCCTTATACTAGTTTCTGGAGAGATAGGGACACTCAGAGATATGAAAGAAGACCTGTGGTGCCGTCTACCTTCAGGGGATCTTTTGTTTAGATGCGTATGACATAAGTGTTGCTTTTGCCCCGCTCAAAAAAAAAAAAAGGTAATTTAGTCACCGACTGCTGTCTCTCACACTATTAACATGCTGCTCAAAAGGATACTACACCGGAAGTAGATGGAGGAGGTGCGTCTGTGACAGCTCTAAAGGGGCACTGTGTGGTTTTGTAGAATTCAAATTCAAACTCAGTATTTGAATGTCTAAAATATTAATGAGGTAATAATACAATCACTTCCAAGGACCTCAGAAAACATAAGGTCCCCAGAATGCAGTGTGAAATTTCGTTGTCCTTCAAGGTTTAGTCATTCATGAAAATGGGGAGTGTTTGTTTGTTTGGGCATTAAGAAAACAGATCTTATCACAAAGTGCACCTTTAACTGCATATGAATACATATTTTTGTAACATCTCCAAAAACATGCATCTCTTTTGGTGAATTTGCAATCAACAAATCCGTTCTTGCTGTCTGACTGTACAAAGCATTCAAACATGGTCCGGTTATTTCCAACAAAACAAACAAACAAACAAACAAAAAAAAACAATTCAACACAAGAACAGGATTAAAAAAAAAAAAAAAAACAACGCTAAAAAACATTAGGAAATGATTAACGAAAAAGTCAGAGTCGGCTGTGACTAACTTGCAAAATCGTCGGCACGGAACACGTATTTCAATCCCTTAAACTTCCTCCATCTTTGCAACATGTGGCTGGGACAGTTTATCATACTGAAGGTTTATCTAAGTGTGGGGGAGAAGTGCTGTGCTGCAGGGAGAGATTGCCTTTACTTGCTCGGCACCAACAGAGCAAAACAATGTGCCGCATGATAAAAAATTGCTTCATAACTCTCACATTGTGTGTCTGGCATCATTATGAGGCACAATAGCCTCTGGAGGGGCCCCGACTTTTATTGGCGTGCCTCTTGCAGCAGCAAAGTCTCATCCATTAAACAAATCAGGGGGTTATGTATTAGATTAGCTGTACAGCAGGCACTGGGGAACGCCTAGAAGAACACATGAAACCTCGTCTCATTCCCCCTCATAATCCCCTGGAATAAAATACCTAATTGACAGCATTAGGGTGATACTGTCAGAAGGTGCCTCTTAAAGCGTAATGTATAATGAAAATACACAACGCTGCTAAATTGCATTTTTTGGTATTAAAAATGATAAACGGCAGCCATTTGGGGCATATTTAGAGCAGAGCCTCTCCTCGTAGCATGCTGCCAGATCTCATTTTTCCATATTTCTTAATAAATTTGCGGTGTCAGTGATATTAAAAGCTCATTTCTGCTGAGGAATATTTAATAAAGCGCCTGTGTGATAGGAAGCCAATGTCACGCAGAGAGTCAGGAAACTGGTAGGTGGCAGCTTGGAACGCCCACCCCCCACCGCGTCCCTCCGCCGATCCTGTGACCTGTGAGGTGAGAAATGGACCGCCCCCCACTGGTGAAGGGTCAACACTGCAGCGGAGGTTCAAGAAGTGCCCCTCACAGTTCAGTGCACTATTCATTCTGCAACCAAGCTGAAAAACAACAGAGCCTTTTGACTTTCTCCAAAGTGAAAACTGTCTGCATCCCATTTTCTTAAAGTGTTGGGTACACTTCAGCTCACTGTTCCAGGATGAGACAAAAGCATCGGCCAGGCAGTGGGGGTGTGTGTGTGTGTGGGAGCGCAGTATGCCTCCCTATTAAAGGCGCACAAAAGCCTTGAATGATTTTTCTGGGGAGGAGTGACCTGCTTATAGCTAAAAGAAGGATGTTTATGGACTGGAGAAGATTATTGCTCCGGCATACACTTTGATCTAATGGAAAATTAAAAAGAAGGTAAACTGCCTCCTCCGGTCATAATAAAGCTAAGGACCACTTTGAAAAGACCATAAATATCATACTTTTGTTCCTTAAAATCCCAGCTGTGATGGAGCGTGCCTGAGGTTGAGAGTACTTGTTATGGTGCTGAAATATAGCAGCAGTCATCTGCATGAAATGTCGGTGTTTCAGGTTTCTGCAAACCATGACCATGTTCAAATTCGTACGCGTCACACATGCACTGATGACATTTCTACAGTGCATGCCCTTTCACATTTACATCACACATGAGCTGACTTTATGTGATGTAAATGATCGCTGGGCAACACTGCCAAACCAGAGACCACAGTTTGAGACCACGTTACAACATCTGTTAGCATGAAGCCACTGGAAATATTTTACAAGACGTCGAGACATTTTTTGGTGATAGAGGTTGAGGAGAAGAAAGGCAGTCAAATACACCAAAGCGACACGATCGGGAAGCCACTGACCACTGTTCAGCACTTCACTCCAACATTTGTGAGCGTGAAACCACTGGATATCTTCAGCACGGCATCAGGAAGTTTTCAATTGGTGTTTGTGGTGACAGAGGTGGAGGGGACAATGGTTGAGTTAGGCTATGCGACAATACTGCCAAGTGAGAGACCACAGTTAAGAGACTGCGTTCAGACATTTATGAGCGTGAAACCGCTGGACATTTTTAACAAGATGCTGAGACATTCCATCCATGTTTTTGGTGATAGAGGTTGAGGAGAAGAAAGGCAGTGAATCAACCAAAGCGACAATATCTGACCACAGTTCAACACTTCATTCCAACATTTGTAAGCGTGAAACCATTGTTTTTTTGTTTTTTTTTCAAGAAGTCGGGACATTTTCCCACCTTTTTGGGATCGAAAGAAGTGGAGGAGAACGTGGTTGAGTTAAGCTATATGACAAGGCTGCTAAGCCACTTACCAGTGTTTCAGCCTGCGTTTCAATATTTATAAATATGAAACCACTGGATGTGTTTGATGAGAGACCAAGGCAACTGTTTCTGACTGTTTCCAACCATGTTTGTGGCGACAGAGAAGGAATGAGGTCGAGTCAAGCTAGGCGACAACACTGCCAAGCCACTGACCACAGTTTGAGACTGTGATTTTGACATAGGTGTGAAACCACTGGAAATATTCAATGGAGACCTCAGGACAATTTGCGGCCTTGCTTATAGCGACAAAAAAACATATTTAACATATTTATGAAAGCCGGGACAACTCCTGCTGTATTTGTGGTGATCAAAACAAGTGTGGCCATTTCAAACTGAAACATGGTCTTTTCCCAACTCTAACCTAATGACAAGTGGTGTTTGTGCCTATACCTAACCAAACAAGTTCCAATATATGTAAACTGCCAACATTAATTCTGCCAATTGTGCTGATATATTATCTAAAATCAAAAGACGACTGTGTTGGGATAGGCAGTGAAGTTGTGCAAAAACAGGTAAAAATACAATTGTTTTACCTTTTTATATAGGGAAATATGTTAAAGTGAACAAATCTGATGAATAAGCACAATTTGAAAAGGATTTAACACACTTTATTTGTTCGCCTTACTGATAAACTAAGCCTGACACAAACATGTATAAAGTATCTCATGCCTTTTTAAACTCCATTTGCAGTTATGTGTGTGTGTGTGTGTGTGTGTGTGTGTGTGTGTGTGTGTGTGTGTGTGTGTGTGTGTGTCTGTGCATGTGTGGAGAGAACTTAGGGTGGGGGAGAAGAGTCAGAGTGCAGGATTTCTGTCCAGATGTGTGGACATATTGTAACTCCGGGAGGCCCTCACCCTTCTTCTAGAGTGCAAAAGTATAGGCAGCAGCTGGTTCCGAAAGTAATAACCTTTTGTCACACTGTTTCCTTTGCTCCCATTATCTTACTTATTTGTCTGCCACTGCAAAGTCACTGCTTTCAAACTATTACAAATAGCTGCAGTGAGCACAATAATATCACTATCTAAACGTTCTATTTGACTTTTATTTGTGTCATTTACACAGAGCCACCCCCGGGGAAATGATTACCCTGGATATGGAGAGATATTGCCTTCCGCTGTAATGTACTGTGATAGCTGAGAGAAAAATGGAAATCTTTGCTTATGATGCAGCGTGGAAAAAAAAAGTGGTCCTGGGTTATAATTTTGCTGTCAAAATGCCTTCCTATTCACTGCCCGGGCATGTTGTGTCGCAGTCTTGTAAAAATGCAACTTCAGATAGGGGCAATAAATATTTGGAGTCACTTGATCAGCGGCGAGATGACAATTTAATCCGCCACAAACCTGATAAAAAACATAATGAAATCTATTCTACTACCAGACATCACTCTCACCACACTCCCAGAGCACGGGGGCTGACAGTTCAGCTCAGCGTTTGAATCGACAACACGGAAACATGAGACTATGTTTTATCAAATCTGGATCAGACCTTCAAAAGCGCATGATGGCACAGCCACATATAAGTGATATTCAGCTCTATTTCACTCATTACACCTATAAATCCTCCTCGCGGCATCCGTCTTTACTGTGTTCGGTGTGACAGGTGCAACGGAGCCGACGCACGAAATTCATGGGATTTTTTTTTTCTTTTTTTTTTTTTCCTTTGGCACCTTGCGTCGACCAATGGCAGAGCGCGCGGAGTCGTGGCTGGCGGGCTCCGGGGGTGATCGTCGGGCACCTGTGCCAATCACAGAGTCAGTAGGAGGAGTTCAGGGGCTCGGAGGTGTGTCTGAAGAATACGAGTCTACAGCTGCATAGGGTATCCAAGTCGGGGAGTAATGGCATGAGTAGTGCTTTTTACTGTTTAGACAAGCTTTTGCAGTGCGCACGTTGGAAACTAATATTCGACTCTTTTCTGCGTTCGCGCCGGTCACAGATAAGACCCGCAGGCGCTGAGGGGACGAGGCGGAGGACCCGTCGGACAAACTGTAAACTAAAGTCACAAAGAAAAGAAAAAAGCGACCAAAGTCCCCAAAGTCACAGGCTGAGGAGGCTTCAGATGATCCATCCTTTCTGGCTGTTTCAAGGAAGGATACGCTGCTGGACATGTGAATTTTAAAGGAGATACTCGCCAAGCACAAACATGAAACCAACGACTGCCCCGTGTTGCTTCGGCTTTCTCCTCGCTTGCCTCTTGTTCGGGTCGAGCTCTTCACAATCAGGTGAGTGAACGCCGTCCGTCCGCTTCGCCCGGTGCGCAGCTCTTGCGTGTCCGCGGAGCCGCTCGGCGCGCACTGAGCGCAGTGGCACAACTATCCATCCAGGCTGCGTACTTTTCTCCCCCCAGTGCTGTTGTTTTTTGTTTGTTTGTTTGTTTGTTTTTTTACGCATGAAACAAATGTATTAAGGCTCGACTTATGAATGCTGGCATTACACTTTCTTGCCAGCGTCCTGGTACTGAAGGAAATCACACCTGAGCAGAGGCTAGGCGCTGTGATATTGACACACAGGTGTTGTTTGGCAGGTTGTACCAGGAGGCATTTCTCTATTTATGAAAGCGTCTCTGTCCTCTCCGTGCACAGAGCGGCACTGTTGAAAATCTGGAGGGAGAGTGTTCCATGTCCATCACACGTGTCCTTTGGACACAGTGTGGACAAACACAGACGAGTGACAGCCTCGCGCTACAACAGGCTACTGTGCCCATGTCTCCCCTCCTGTGGATAGACAGGCTGTCTGATGCACGACTCAGTTCTGAGAAGTTCCCTTCTTGAAATTGTTCTCTCTCCCTACAGACCAGTTTATTTCTAAATACCGACAGCGAGGAGGAGGGTGATCAGCTGTGACCCCCGCGTCGATTTTTCAGTCACTGGAAATGTCGGTTTGCAGGGACAGCGGGCTGTATTTACTTCTGCGCTTCACATTTCGTCGCTCCAAGGGCACCGATTTGAAGTCACAAAGCGGAGGCTGTCGTTGTTGTGTTTCAGCACTCATCATCTGTGCAACTCTTTCACCTGAACAAAAGGGCAAACATTGGACCATATGCATCCTGTTACAGGGATTTAAAATAAATAAATAAATTAAATTAAAAAAAAAAAAGCAAAGCGGATTACCGTGAAATTACATTATTCCTCATTTCATAGTAAGTCTCCCTCAGGGACTCTGTGGTGGACCACAGTTTGACAGTCGCTTGCAGCGCGCAGCACTTTCACACTGGCGGCGGCAGTACCGCTCACACAGTGCAGCGGCGCTCTTTACGCACAGGGGGGACGTGAAGGTGCGCGACTGAGCATGAGAGAGAGAGAGAGGGAGTGTGTGTGTGTGTGTGTGTGTGTGTGTGTGTGTGTGTGTGTGTGTGTGTGTGTGTGTGTGTGTGTGAGTGAGTGTGTCTGAGATGGAGTGATTAGAGAGGCTTGTAAATGTCCGCCGAATAGACAATACCTCCTCCACCACCACCATCATCACCATACTTGATCACCTTCATGCGCGCAGAGGAGGAAGGAAGGAAGGCGATTCACACAAGATCGCTAAGTGTCTCTAGTTTCCTCCCTCTGCTGCGAGTGATGGTCAGTGCAAGCCTCGCTGTGTGTGAAAGCATTCGACCACCTATGTGAAGAGATGAGACTGATCACGAAAGAAATGGCTTCACGCTAATCATAAATTAAGAGCAGGAAGTGTTGAAGCATCTGCTGAAAATCTGTGATATATTTTTTGAGAGAGAGCTCTGTCTCGCCAGTCCTACTGCTTAAAAATCTCACAAGAATTAACTAAGATAACAAAAGAATAAGACAAGTTTGATGTATTTAATTGTTTTAGTGAAGCTTGTTTGTTTTGCAACGTGTCCCAAACTCATCAGCAGTGAGTGCGCACAGTTGATTTTAGGCACACAGGCCCACCGGCTGCAGCCTGTGCTTAGGTAGATTCTCCTCCAGTGGCGCCTCAAAGGGAGCAGGAGGTGATGGTTGTTGACTGAGGCAATGTGATTGTGATTTGGGGCTAAACTGATTTGATTTGAGTCATCTTCTGCACAGAACGTCGCCCCATCGATGATAACGCAATCAAATGAATTGTTCCAAAAGAGAAAAAAAAAAGAGAGAGCATGTAGTTTTTGCCGAGCTGTTTCACCTGTTACAGGAAACTGGAGGCCCCCCTCAGTGAGAAGGAAATGGCATGTCTTCAAGAAAATAAAAACCTTTTTTTCACTTACTTTAGCAGCCAACCTTCGATAGAGCTATCTATTTGTCAAGACTGATGTTTTGGAGCTTGTGAGTGTAACAGGAAATTAAATAACATCATTTCTTTTGCTATCAAAACACATTTTAAGACACTTTTTAGGACTATCCCTCCCGCACCTGTGTTTCAGCAACTTGCTCGATGCATTTCTTGGGAGAATCATCCAGCATAAAGGCGAGAGTGGCTGATACCATCCCCTAATCTTGTAAAAAAAAAAATTTAAAAAATGTATGTGTGAAGTTAAAGGAACACAAATGAGAGCCAGAAACCCACAGACACAAATTAAGTGAGAGCGGATTATATAGATACAGGCGTGAACACGGATTAAGCTCCGTCTGTGAGAGGGGAGGAGGTGAATGTGAGTGTGCGTGAGCATCGTGTTTGTGTGTGCACCTGTTGTCTGCGTGCTGTGGCCTGATGTTTGTGCGAGGCGTGACGTTACAGCGGTGCACGCGCACTCAGGAGCACGCTGGCACAATCGCATCTCCCTTAGTGAGTCACCCGAAAACGCAACACTCCCTCATTGTGTGGACTAATTTCATGTGTCCTTTCTCCCCTTGTGGTTGCCTTGAATCCAAGAATCTCAGCAGCGGTGAGAATCAGAACCCTTCCCCAGACCGCCGCTGAGTTTGTGTTTACCGCTGAGGAGCTCACACATTCTGCATCTTTCCCAGCCCACCGTGTAATCCTCAAGTCCCTCAAACGCAACAGAAATCACCTCAGCCGGAGTTAATTTTCCACATGCCAGAGGGCACGTGTCTGAAAAGATGCGAGCGAGGTTCCCCGCGCCGCACTCTGCTCCTCATTTGACTGCAGCTTTACGCCGGAGCTGGAGGATAGAGGTGAGGGGAATGCATACATCTGCCGATCCTGAACCATATGGCCGCGCTCCAAAACTCTGTCTCGTGGTTATGAATATTCACATTTTTTCTCCGGTGCGCAGGAGTGCAGTCAAGTCATCTGCTCTGAATGCAACTGTGTGTGATTACGTGTGGGGTGGAACGGCGGCTTGTGGATAAACTACATCCGTAAAATGACACTCCTATACAGCTCGCAGCAGGTTTCCCTTTTCTTAATTTAATGTAAAAATTTGAGTTTAAAGTTTGGTTTTGGAAGAATTCCGCTCAGAAGATGGATGGACTGCCTCCTCGTACCCTCTACGGCACCCTTGATTTTATAGTGGCGCCCACAGTTTACTGGACCGAGGTTGACAGTGCAGCTCCAGTGTGTGGCTGATATGCGAGTTCACAGTATATCAAAATGTTTACAAGGGGAATCGAGCGAGGAACAGAGAGAGATTCAGCTCGGGGAAAAAAAGGAGAGTTCTTTCTCTTTTTTTCCTCTTTTTTTTCACACTCTCCCCACGCCGCAGACCGACACTTCTCGTACACTGTTCTCCGTTGTGTGTGTGTTTTCCTTTTTTTTTTTTCTCCCTTCAGCCCGTTCTGAAGCATAGGGAAAGAATGGCGTTACATTAAGCGGGCCCACACAGCTCCGCTCCGTCACAAAGCCCTCTTACAGTCATATCTTTGCCCGCTGTCGCTTGATAAAGGAGCTTTGACCCTCCGCTGCCACCAGGCTTTTTTTATTAGAAGAATGGCAGTCTTTGATTAGGTGGTGATCCGCTTCCATTTGTTGGAAAAAGGAATGTGAACCTCTGTGCTTTCATCTCCTCTGTCTCTGTCTGGGGTGAGAGATGAGGAGCGACCTAACGCCATCGATCCACCGTATGGAAAAAAATCTGTCAAACTAATGTGATTTAACGCCGAATCCTCCTGTCTTGCTCTTGTAAATGTGTTTTTTAAAGCTCATCAATGACCGGATGAGGCACAAATGGTGAATTATTTGGTGTGTGTGTGTGTGTGTGTGTGTGTGTAATTAAAAAATGTAGATTATCAGTCTTTGGCCTTTTCCGAATGAGGCTTTGTCGACCTTTCCTTTCAATGCTGAAACTCAAAGGCATACCACTGGTGTTCCTATCATCCATACCTTGCTCTATGTTACTGACAGAAAAAAAAAATAGCCACCAGACGTTTGCTGCAGAAAAGAAACCCACCATTTTTATTGTGTTTTCCTCCCCGGGGGATCTCAACCCTGCAGCCAGATACAGAATAAACACCCTTCTGTTTGTGTAATCTAGACTGTGGTTTTCACTGCGAGAGTACAGTGGAAACCATTAAGTTTCCTATAAATCTCTCAACAAACAAACTGCTTTTGAACCCCTGGCATCAATAATACATGTGCAGCACCCAAACCGTGGCCCGAGAATCCCTAATGAAAAATCACTCTAATATTCCTACAGGGACCGAAAAGTGTGTGTGCAGTGGCCCACTCGATAGTGTCTCCGCGACCTTATTGTCCCTAATGGTGTGTTTTGTTTTGTTTTTTTTTTTTTATATCTTTATCTGCTGTGATGTTCCTGTGATACTCTTTAATCACTCCCTCAGGGACTTGTTTTATATTTGTATCGGAGTCACCCGGACTGTATTAGATCACGGTTATTTCTCTGACAGCGTTATCTCTCTCTGACGACACGACGTTGTCTCCCAGTTTTGACTTGTTGATGGGCTCATAACCAGTCAGACGGTCCGCAGCCTGCCAGAAATGATTGGATCATATCCTTTCTGACCTTTACAAGCGTCACACCCTCATTTATCTCCCGCGGTAATAAATGCGCCACGCACGTGCATGTGTTTTGCCATGCGTCATTGTCAGCTCGGCTATTAAATGTCCCTTTTTGTGAAGGATGTCATAATTGGAATCGGAGCGTCACCCGTGTCTGGGCGCACTTGATTTTTTTTTTTTTTTTTCCAGTTGTTTATCATGTGTGTATCAAAAATGCAAATTTGTGTGTTTGGAGCATGATTAACAAGCGATTTGACTGCAGCAGATTGGAGAAGGCTCGTTCAAAAATGTGATGCGTTTCCCCCAGCTTTTATGGTGTCCTTTGTTGGCCTCTGTAAATTGTGTCTGACTGCGAGAGAATGAAAGAGGGGAGGCGGTGCGCATGTGAGAGAGGCGCGCAAATAGAAAAACTGATATTACGCAAGCAACCAAAGTCCTTCATTAGCAAGGTAGCGCAGCAGACACTCAGCAGCAACAATGCGAGCAAGGTCCTGCTTGATTTCTTTGACAGTATACCACAGTTTAGACAGATTGGGGACTAAGTTTCAGCAGCGGGGAAATCAATCCTTTTTAATTAGGATGGCAAATGTGCGTTTAGAGCCACCAACAAGAACGTGCAGCATGGAAAATAATGAAGATTCTCCGGGCTTCTGCTGCCATTTAGACTTTTTTTTTGAGTGTGCTGAAATGGGATCGACACAAAACAACACTCCAAGAAAAGAGGCCAAATGTTGCTGTGTCATGCACAGTACAGACAACTGTCAGTCAAAAATAAAATCCCTGCCTCGACTTATTCTCTCTGTAGCGCCATGGCTGCGAGGCTCAAACCTTCTGTCGGGGTGAATAAGTTGCCAGGTATAGAAGAAAAGTCTGTTCTTTTTATGTAAAGGGTAAAAATAGATTACTATCTGCTAAGCCAGAAAGCGAGGGAAACATTAACCAAAACCATATACTGATTTTAGTTCACCCTTTATGTAGGAAAAACACTGAAACAGAGTTGAGCCAACTGGTGCACACAGTCACGTAATTAATTTCCAAGCATCCATGTGTTTTAATCCCCAAACATTTTTTTGTTTAGCCAGCCAGAGATTCCACAATACTACTGTGGCAAAGGACTCGTCATTCACCAGTTTTGCTTTTTTTTTTAGACTCGACCAACGTTGTTATAATGGTGCCCTGTGCGAGGCACACAGCATCACGTGCAGCAGCGGGCACGCCGTCCCGTCCTCACCCTGTTCACAGAGACATTTTTTGGAGCCGCTGCTAACTTTGCTGTCAGCTTAAAAGCAGAAACAATGCCCTCCTATCCCATCAGGCAGCGCATAAGGGGCTATTGTCTCAGTGTGTGCATTTGTATGTGTGTTTGCGAAGCTAGAAAACTTTCACACATCCATCAACGGAAAATTCACATTCGCAGTGCTGCTAAGTCTCTTGAATGAACATTCGTTTTGTTTTTGGCAGCATCAAACACATACAAATTTTTACATCATACTTTAAACAGACAAAGTTTTCTTTTGATATGTGCATGATACTGATGTGAAATGTGCCGCATATAGGTTCTTTCATAGGATTTACATTAAGTTGTCTGCCAGTGCCAGTGGTGCCTCACACACTCCAAGACTCACCCCCACTCACACTGCCGTCACCCTGAAGTACGAGGCAAATCTGCGACATCCAGGCCCCGTCGGAAAACCTCGCGCCTGTGTTCGCTAAACAATGCAGATGTGTTGGGGAGTCTGAACGCGTCATGTATGTCTGTCACTTTTGCAAGACTTCTGATCCCCTTTGTTGTCGCTGCTACCCCCTCTCACAATAAGCCTGTCTGTCCCTCCGCATCCTCCTGGAGGGCTTGCAGGGAGGCTGTCAGGCACCGACCCCTTTTGACAGCCACATTTGAGGGTTTCAAAACGCGGCGACAAAAGGGGTCTCGGAAACATGCACATAAACGGCACCAGTATATGTGTGTGTGTGTGTGTGTGTGTGTGCGTGTGGTGATTGTCTGTCAGTGTTTGTTTGTATGGCTGCATGGTTGGAGGGATAGAGGGTGACTGACAGACTAACCGAGCTCCAGAGACTCTCTCTTTCTTTCTTTCTCTCTCTCTCTCTCCCACTGTCTGCCTGTTCCTCTCCTCCGCCCACCCTCTGCCTTCATCTGTGGCTTTGTAAAGCCTCCACATAATGTGGGAGCATTAAAATGACAATGGAAATTATGGCTAATCTTTGTTAAGGCACACTCATTACCGCCACGTTTCAGAATGAGAGTCCGATGATAAGAGTTGGTCTGCCTTTTTCTTTTTTTTTTTTTCCCTTCTTCCTCCCTCTCTCTGAAGCGACAGCCTGACATATTGGAGTGATGTGTTTTCTTTTTTTTTTTTTTCTGCACTTTTTTTGTGTGTTATTTTTCTATTCCCGCTCAAAGTTAATAATGGTGGCGAACATATGAAAGGATGATAATAGGCTGACAAGTTGGGCATGAAAGACTAGCTCCACCTTCAAACGAGCTTTTCATGCCGTCCTGCGTGTGGGTGTGTGTTGAGGGGCTGATTTTTTTTTCCTTCTCCCTCCGCTCTCTCCCTCTCTGTCTCTTTCCTCTTTTAGTAATCCCCTTATAAAATATTCATAGCTAATCTGCATTTACAATGTAATTACAGACGGGCTTTGAGTGATATCGGATATGGCCGGCGGAACACACACTTCACGCAAAATCTTGGGTTTGGTGATTTGTGCGCCTGAATAAATACCAAAAACCGGCTTGGGATGTGGTTCAGATTTACAGCTGCTGTTTATTTAGCCAAAAATGAACTTTTAATTTTTAAAGGGGCACTATGTCGTTTTGGAGAATAAAGCCGAACTCCGATTTTTAATATCTACAATATAAATGAGGTAATAATACAAACTCTGAAATATTGTTTTTTTCCCCATAACTGAATAAACAAGCTGTTCGCCCAAGGGAAATCCAGAACACTGTTCAAAGCTTAAAGGTGGCAGGGTCTGCCAAATATAAACAAAGTGTAACAGTATGAAACTGCGTTACAACTGTGGCAAAAGTTGCCTGTATTTCATTATTTATGTACCTTCCTTCTGAATAGCTCCAGCTGAATGAAAGATGCCCCTCTTGTCTTTCCGTTCTGCCCCCTCTGCTCAAATCTTTCGGGCCCCGCTGGCCCTCCGCTCGCTGCTAATGGAGCGGTGTGCCCTGTATGCTATTCTTGCAGGTCGATTTTTCACTTGTGTTGGAGGAGAGGGAGGGCGGCGTCCTTTTAAATGAAGCACTTGGCGTTTGTGACCTGTAATAAATGAGTTTGCAGTCAGTCATGGCAGCTGTAAGGAGACATCTGGGAGCGAGGGAGAGGGGAGAAGAGGGAAGAGAGCGGGAGATACTGAGACTTGACTGGGCGACGGTTTATCTATGCGAGGATGAAAAATGGCTGCACCAAACATGCTATCACTTATACAAAACATAATAATAGTAATCCTGTTGGATGATGTTAGCCGTTTGGTATAGAAAAAGGGCACAGAGGATGAACGGTTATGCGGCCGATAATCTTACTGTGAAACCATCAGGATTAATAGACAATGACTATAATCTCACCGCTTATTACCTTAAAGGGTAAATTCCCAAATTTTACACATTAGAGTGTGTATACAGCTCCTGGAGGGTACTACTGCATATGTATATGTAGGCGCCAGGTTTTAAATAGGAAGAAGAATGCGTGGAATGATGATGTGACATCAGCTCTACATTATGATTCCAACAGTGACTGCTGCTCTTTAAAACCTGTGGCGTACATTACCCACAGTCCAGCTAAGCCAGTGTGTGACATCACTGAAGGCAATTTCATCAGATGACATGCAGCTTTCTCTGCAGCTGCAAAAAAGGTTTTATGCATTTTCTTTTTGCAGTAGTGGTGTATAAGACTTGTAAACACACTTGAGGTGTAAAATTGGTGGAGTTACCCTTTAAGAGAAAAATAATGTTACCACTACATGGCAGTGTAAACGATGTCTATGCAAATTAGGAGAATCAGAGGATGCAGTAAAGAAACTAGATGAAAATAACAAAAGTTGAAGTAGCGTTCAATTTGGATCTCCTGTCTGTCACCACAGATACATCTTTTTTTCTCCCTAACTCCTTCAGTGCCTAACATTCAAACAATTCCTTCTCATTCTGATAATTATCATCATCTTTCTGTGTGCTTCCACTGTCTCAGCATTGATAAAGGCATTGTTATTTGTGCTTTAAAATCGGTTTTCACTGACCTACTATGTAGAGCACAAGTACAGGAGTTACTGTCTCATGTGAACGTCACGGTTCAGAACAATATCTGTTATGTAATGTCTTCATTTAAGATGACACAGCACATTATAGAGTGGGCTTTTATTGTGACGAGCCCGAGGCACACCTGTGTGATTATCATGCTCAGTAACACAGAGTCAAACTGAACCTGTGATGAAGATTTGGGTGAAATGAGCCTTTTGTTTGCAAAGTTTTAGTGCTCTAAGTCATGACTAAAAGATCAGCTGATATCACTAAACCTGCTTGGGAGTGTTGTTGTTTTTTTATTTTATTTTTTATATTGTTGGAATATTGATTTTGTTCCAAAACAACGAGTACAAGGCCACAAAATAAACAGGAATCTCAGTGCGCGCTGGAATAATCATTGAGTCGTTAGTATTGATCAGCAGCTTTTTCAAAGCCCACAATACAGCTTTTTTATGCCGCTTTAATGCCCGTCAGGGGTACATTCATCTGTAGCTGAACAATGAATCTAATGGTGTGGTTTGTTTGCCCAGGGTTTTAGGCTTTCCATCACACCAGACATATATGACAATCTCTCTATTTTAAGGTTATGAAAGTAAAATTGTACATTCTCTTTAAAGTAAATAGATTTTCATACGGTTTCCTTTGGCGTTAGGGGAAACGCCCGACCCCTCTTTTTAGTCTGTATTAGCGTGGCTGTCACTGGTGTGAAGCAGCAGTCACCTTGCAGCAGAGCAGAAATAGCGCAGCTCTCTTTCCCTGGATGTGAAGGTACATAAAGCACAGGATGAGAGGAGCAGGAAAGGCAATTGACCTTGGCTGCTTTTGGGCGGCTGGCTATATAGTCGTCCGGATGGATGCTATGGTTCTGTGCCTTGGCGGGGGAGGGAGTGAGGGCGGGTGGTAGGGCGACAGTGCTGAGTATGACACTTAGTTGTGCACAGTGTAGAAAAGGCAGATTTTCAATGCACATTTGGTTGTTTTGAGCCTTCCCTGGAACATCTTCCATTCTCCAGCTGATGGGAATGGATTTTCTTTGATATTTGTACATTTTTCGTTGTGTCAACTTAACACTCGCAGTATTAGAGAACTTCAACAGCGAGTTTTACACTGTGTGTGTGAGTGATGTAATGGGTGAGCGAGATGCAGGTGTATATATCAAATGCGAGAGGAGCTGACTAAGTGCAACCCAGGTCCAAAGTCAACCCTGCCGTTTTGCCCTGCTGTGCTAGGATGTTTACCTGAGACAGGGGTGCTTTATCTCAGCCAGCCCACGAGTGCACATGTAAACACACAGGGAGGTGGTGGCGGTGGTGGTGGTGATGGGTGGGGCTACACTGCATATCATGCTGTTTTCAGCCCCCCCCACCGCCTTTGTTCCAAAACCTCTCTCCCACAGAGAGACATTATCCCCCGATGGCAAGGTGAACGGGGTGCTGATGTTAGATTATTTGTAGCAGCCGGAGTAAAACAGGAAAAAAAAGATGGTGATGGCGTGGGGGGACGCAGGAGAGAGATTCTCCTAATTTTAGCCGGAGAAGGGCAGGCAAGCGGGCGGGTACACGGGAGGAGAGGTGTCTTTCGGCAGGGATTGGACAGTGGGTGAGAGTCTCGGGAGTCTTGGTTAAAGTGGTCGCTATCACAGGAGCTGGACGGACAATTAATCAGCAGCGGCCCAGAGGGGGAGCTGAGACTCTGACAGAGACACTTCATTCTGCACACACACACACACACACACACACACACACACACACACACACACACACACACACACACACACACACACACTGGTGACAGGCTCACCCGTAGCTTCTTCTCACCTCGCTCTTTTTCCTTCTGTTCCCGTGGCTTATCTACCTTCCTCCTCCTTGTCCTCCTTTCTTCTCTCATCACCCTTCTCTTTTTCTCCTGTCCTTCCCCTGATTTTTATCCACCCTCTCATCTCCGTTTCTCCTTGTCCTCCTCTCATCAAAACATGGCGTTTAGGTCCGTGAGCCCCTTGATTAGAATCAGACGAGAGTTCCCTCTCATGACCTGACAGCTAACTCGGCAAGAGTTGGAGATGGGGGACGGGAGGGAAGAATAAGGTGAGCGAGGGTTGACTGGTGGCTATACTTCACCCTAACGGACCTTCCCTTCTTCCCCGTGCTCATCCCTCCATTTCCACCTCTCCACCCACTCTCTCTCTCTCCCCCCACGGCTGGCGCTGAGTGATTGATGGATCCAGGTTTGACATGGCCCGGTTCACCCGAGGGCGTTAGCAAGGACACTGGCGAGATTTAGCCACATGCTGGGGAGAGAAAGACAGGGAAAGTAAAAGAGAAAGAGAGGAAAGAGGTTGCACTCAACACTGTTGACCATCATGCCTTGCCAGGGTTTCCAGGGTGAGTAAGCTTTTCCTCAAACTGCGCACCTGTTCCCAGTTTTCCATTGCATCACAAGGCTTTTCCACTGTGGGTAGGATGCCGTGAAATAATATGATTGTAGCTGGATGAGTGCACACTAAACAAAATGAGTTTCAATAATAGATTTTCTTGCTGAGTGCAACATTTTTTTCCTGATGGCATTAGAGCTCATTGACACCACTCACTGTTTATAGCAAGACATCAGTGCATATTGCATATGATTGAGATTTCAAATGGGTCTAAACTCCTAAAGGCGACTCAGATAGGCAAAACATTAAGATAGAACAGCTAAATGGCCTGATGATGCAAGTGTATGAATCTGCTCCTCATCCTCTGCCTCCCCTCTTTGAAACAGTAACATACAAAACAGTTTTTATTTCCTTTATACCAACATCTGATCATCAATGTACCTGCAGTACGTCCAGTCTACGCGCGTCTCCCAAGTCGAATCGAGTGGAGGCTGTGTGCTGCTCTGCTCCCCTCCAGGGGGGTCCTGGTCCTCCCAGTAAGCAAACACCCACTTGACACTGAGCCAGGCGAAGGGGAACAAGGCCTGCAGTGTCTCTCTGCTCCAAGTGCTTTGTCCTGGAGGAGGCTCCCGCCATGGCTCCCGGCTCCTAACCCCACGTGACACGCCTGGAGATGAGGGAGGCACTTGTCTCATGAACATTGTCTGCACGGGGATCGGCGCTTTCCCCTATTGATTGATGATCAAATGACAGCTGATGTATTTTTAAGGTGCCTTTTCCTTAAGATTGCCATGCTGCTATTTGTATGCATGAAAGCATTATTATTTTTTTTGGGGGGGGGGGGGGGGGATTGATGGTTTTATTTGCACTCTAAAATGCCTAAATAATGGAAAAGTAGGAAGTAAGAAAAAAAAAACGTTGTTTACAATGTTTACTTTAGCAAAGTACTCTGATACACTTGCTAATAACCTGTTAAAGGTGCAATATGTCAGATTGATGCACAGTGTCTGAAACTGCCTCAGCTAACCTTTTCAGTGTCAGAATTTTGGGATGCTGCCTCAAGCAGTTTGTAACTTTCTAAATGGCAAGCCCACTTCGCTCAGCAGTCGGCCAGGTGTGCTGGAATGCTTCCAACTATAATTTTCCGAATGTTCCATTCCCGCACTAAAACGAAAACGCTGGCCTTTTTTTTTTTCAGCTTTCTGCACAACGGAGACCATTTTGGACCACCTACATTTTCAAGTGAGAAGATTCTCAGTGTCTAGACAGAAAGCCAAAATGGAGAGAAGAGGCTGCCTTTTCAAATTTAGTTGGCTTAGTGTGGATGTACTCTCGGGTTTCTTAAGGCATGATGCCGCAAAGTATAAAACTCCTCGAGGGATGCAATCCCGCCTCTGCACAGTATACCTGCCCGTCTCAAGTCCTCCCAGTAAATAGGCAGTTTCATCCTCTCAGCACTGGCAATATCTCCCAATCTCACCGTCTGCATGGTGATGAGTATATTGTGTATGTGTCTCCCAGCTGTCTCAGAGCAGTGTCTGGCTATCTGAGTAGTAAACACAACAACAACAGGTATCATCTGCTCTCCCTCTCACCGCCGCCTACCAGACTTGGGGCTTTTTGCTCTCTGTCTGGCTTGGCAGCAATGTGAAGTCAATAGGATGAATAAAACATACCTGAATCAGAACCCTCCACCCTGGGAAATGTCAAGCTGTCAGTATAGCTTAATGGGAAAACATAAGTTCTGTCCCTGGGGTCGGGCAGTTTATCCAGTGGCGACCACTGTCTCTCTATATGTTGGGATCGCTCAAGATTTAAGAGAGCATTTTTTTTCATTTAGTAATTACTTTTGTCTGAGGATTGTACTATACAATGGCATAAGTATCCAGCCATTTAGTCTGGAGGCAAAAATATTTTCTTTCTCACTTAGAGATTCACTTTCCACTGGGGCTCTCCAGTGTGAAAAACTTGTGTGCACCCATGATACTGCAAACCGCTTTGGGTGAAAAACATCCTCTAAATTGCATATGGTTCGTGTTTATCATTCAGCTGGCCTGCTGCTGAAAAAAAACTACTGTTTAACACGCATTACTACACATATTACACAACACTCATCCCAGCTTTTGGTGGCGGTAGCTAACCCCTACAGCTAATTATCTTTAAATTAGGGCTGAGGTCTAGGTTTAATTAGGCCTAGCCACGAGGAGGTTTGAAGCTCAACACTAACTCCAGCAACTTCAGCTGCCAAAGCTCATCAGCCTAATGGAGACTCAAACGTGGAGGGCCCTCGGGGGCCCGACAGGCTAGCCTGACTTCCTGCCTTATGCCAACCAAGACCCACACACACACACACACACACACACACACACACATCCACTGCTATTCATACACCAGCCAGATAATCAAGACATGATGAAGCTGGAGTGAGGCAGGTTGTGCATAAATGTGTGTTAAGCAGAGAAGTTTTTAAAGCATCATCTACGGAACTTTTTTAAGTATAAGGCTTAACTTCTGCTCTCCTCATTTATTGCAATTACTTGCTCGTATTTAATTACATTTTTTAGATACTTTCACTTTACCTGAGGAGACTATTTTGATGCTTTTTTAGATATGTACTCCATTTCAGAGCAATATGTTGTCTTTTTACCCCCCAAATGTATCTGTTACAAGTCACTACAGAATACGATTTTACTGACAAAAAACATGTGATTGATTTAATAAAATAAGATATTGTGCTATAGGTTAAACGCTGTGTTCCACCGCCACCAGCTGTAACATTAAAATGCTGCCTACATGTTAAAGTGTGAGTAGTTGTCCAACCCCTGGTGACCCAGTATTTGAGAAAGTGGTACAAAAGTGGTAGATAAAACATAATAAAATGCCCTCATATGGGGTCTTTATAGCAGACAAATGTGCCCTCTAGGGTATAAATGTATCATAAATGTATGAATGCTATTGACCCCACCACATACAGCTGTTGCTGTTAGTTGCGCTGGATCAGGCGTGTGGGAGCTGGCTGATCGGAGCAGACTAGATATTTGTGAGGTGGCCCTTAAGAGCAATTCATACAGAGGAGGAATACAGAGCTGCAGCTCTGGACAGTATGAGAAAGCTGATGTGTTTTTTGAGCATTCAAGCATGTAAACCCATTCAAGTAGTGAATGAGCATTTTTACAAAGCAGTATTGCTACTTTTAATTAGTAAACGTTCTGAGAAATTTTCCACCACAGCAACAAACTACAACAGCTCAGCCAGTTTCAACAACCATGAAACAGATTTTGGTAGTACTGCTTTTTGTGTTTAAGCACGTTAGCTCTTTATAAGTCAAAGCATTTATAAATGGCTTATTCTTCAGCTACTAGAACTGTGAAGTGTTTCCTCCTACTTACTGCTTATCGATAGCAATCAAGGAAGTCGTTACACATTAATTACGACCTTGATATTGTTAATCACCATCAGTACGGGCTATATAGGGTGGTAATGCCACAAGAACAGTCATTCTCCTTTAATAACACTTTATAAATGGTCTATATGTATTAAAACACAGAAATTCAAATCTTTCTCACTCACATTTTGTTCCTCTATATTTAAGTGAGGTCTTGCTCATAACTAATTCATTGGTAGATCCTGTGTGGGTTAATGTGTGTCAAACTGAGTGAATTACTTATGTGTGAGACCTCACTTTAGGATGTGGGTTGGAAAGAGTTCATTTAGGGTTTGATGGTCACTATTAAGAATTGCAGTTTTGTGTTTTTTAAATAAGAATAAACCATATTTATGAAGCGCTTAAGGAGGAAGGCTACTTCTGGTAAACCAACTTCCTTACTTACTATAAGTAAGAGGTTATTAGGAGGTTACTGGGGGGAAACTCAGTCAATGGCCTAGTCGTTAAGAAGAAGGTATTACAAATTGCTTTATAATGACTAACAACGAGCCAATAATTTGCATTCTTATTAGTATCTATGGTTAATATGTACGCCATAATATAACATTTTCCCCTCAAACTCTCAAAACTCCAGAATGGTCTACGGTTGTCCTCAGACTTGGCTTGATGCAGCACGTACCTCTCCTTATTCAGCAAATTTGTAATACAAATTGGTCTGCTGGTTCCTTGCAGCCATCTGGTGCAAGGTAGACTGTCCGCCCTTTGAAAAAAATCCTCTTGGATGAAAACAGGAGGCTGTAGCCAACCAGGGCCCAGATCTTCACTCTTCCATGCCAGTGCTTGTTTCTTACCTTTATTCCCCTGCCATCTCCTTCTGCTGTGGAAAATCGCAACACTGCTGTTAACACTGAAAAACGGAAGGATCGTGTGTGTAGGTTGCCTTTTATACCTTAATGCCACTGACCACGGTAACATTTACATTGTTTAGGGGTCATATGCACATGAGCTTCAAAAGATTCACAAAAAAAAAACAACTTGGTGAGCTATGATCACACCCCATCTACTGTATATATGTTTCTGTTTATGTGCAACACCCACGTGATTTGGCCCGAGATGTCAGATATTTGCTGCCAGGAGGGGATGGCCCGTCGGATATATATTGTCATTTCTCCTCCTCTTCCTACCCACCATCTGCCTCCAGCATTTTCCTAACTGACTTACTGTAACAGGAACAAGCAACCTGACAAATCAAGGACGGGGGAGAGGGGGAGACGCAGGTTAAAAGCTGGGTCCGACAATGGAGGAGGAAAATGGGGACAAAGCATGAAGGTAGGGTCAATCCTGTGGTAGGCCATCATCCACAATGAGCAGTAAATAATGCACACGTAAAGACAAAGAGAATAGCAAAGAAACCGAGAGTTGGAAGAAAACACAGTAGAAGAAGAAGAAGCCAACCTGTCCTTCAGTCAATCATTTATTTTTTAGTAATGATCTGTAAGGAGAGGTCCCGAGTCAGTCAGTATCCTAAACACATTTTCAGCTGATGTTCCAAATGTTCCCCATCAACACTTATAAAGCCAAAACAATAGTGGATGTATTTACATTTTAGTGCATTTAGCAGACGCTTTTGCCCAAAGCAACTTACAGTAATTCATATATACATTCATACACTGTTGCGTGTGGCTGTCATGCAAGGTGCCGACCAGCTCATCAGGAGCACTTTGGGGTTCAATGTCTTGCCCAAGGATACTTTGACATGCAGGCCGGGGGAATCGAACAATCGTACTTTCCGATAACAAGGCGCTGGCTCTACCCCTCAGCCACAGCCGCCTCATCTCCTGTTACATTGCGTCCGTTCGGCTCCACCTCAGCTGCCCTCTCCTTCTTTCTGCATCAGCTGCAAAATCTGACAACATGGTAATGACTGTTTTTGCAGTCTATAACCACAGTTATCACATATCAGTGATATGTGTTTTTTTTTGTGGGGGGGGTGTTTCATTAAAATGTTGGTATTGAGCTACTTGCAAGTGTTTCAAGGTAGGACTGTTACTGTTCATCTACTTGTATTAAAGGTACAAAAATGGCATTGTTGATCTGCCTTTATCCAACACTGGTGATATAGTAACAGCGATACGCTCGTTGACATTTGGTTAGGGTTCAGGCACAGAAACTACTCGGTTAGGTTCAGGAAAAGATCATACTTTGGGTTGAAACAAAAAAAAAGTTCAGTGATGGTCACATATAATGTTTCACTTAGTAACATAAGTTACTTGTAAAAACGGGCTATAGATTCAAAACAGTGAATTTGAAATCTAGTTTTCTGTAATAAAAAGGTGGGTCAATCTGCCAAATTTTAATAAAAACAGCCTTCATGTAAAGGACCTTCCAATCTGAATGTTTGCAATTCATCTGTTAGCATAGTTCGTCTTGCTACAGTCCTCTGGTCCGTCTGTTTACCTGTCCTTTCTACTTGAAACACAGACTGACGGCAAATGGATAAATAAAGACTGAGCAGAAAATTGGCCGTGGGTGTGTTTGTTCTGCGGGGCATGTTGGCCGCCTCTCTGCGCTGACAGCCAGTCCGTCTCAGAGGATTGAGTGACGGCGAGGGGCAGCGGAGCTGGCAGGACGCTAATGGGCGCGATGCTAATGAGCTCCGAGCCAATAAACAAGCTTTTCCATCCCCTCATCTCACCTCTGATCTCATCTCTTGTTTGTTTAACAACCTCACAGGTAAGATGAGGCGAATTCAGCCATGTTGCCAGAAAACTGAAAAAGAACAAAAATAGAAACGGGCTTGGATAGCAGGGGATGAACCTCATTTCAATTTAGTGTCAACCAATTATTCCTTTAGTGATTTTATTTGTAATCTTAAGTGAGGTGCCACCCATAAAATGTTCCTTTTTCCACATGAGTTTTTGCAAGGGACTGGTCAAATTTCTACAGAATTAGACACATTCATATGTAACTGGTCTATGTGGATTATAATTAACTCGTTTTGACTGTGGTCCTTTACTATATTTTAAATCCATCCTCCTCAGCATGTTAATTGCTAACTTCTTATTCACATATTTTAAATGTCACGCCCTCAGATCTGATGTAAAAAAAAACAAAAAAAAAAGTTACAATAACAAATTCAGGCGCATTTTTTGAGCATTCCAGCACACAAATCTGCTACTCTAGAAGATGCTCGGTAAAGAATTGCACTGCTTTTACAAGAATAGGACATTTGAGTACACTTCTCAGCTGGGGAAATAACACAAAATTGACATAAAGACAACCATCTTGCCCTCATCCCCTTTATGCTTATGGATGCTTTTTCCGTGCTTTTTTAGCCTCTTTCTCTTTAACAACCTGTGATGTCTCGCACTTTTTGTCCCCCCTCTCTTTCCTACCCTGGAGAAATGTCACTTGGGCCGGCGTCGTCCGTCAAACTGGCATCTCTGACAGAGCGCTCGGCTAAAAGGCCATGCTCCGATTGGCATGGGATCCCCTGGCTGTGCTGTGTCAGGCCGCTGCCTTCTTCCCCCTCTCCTCTCCACATTATTAGCATTCTCAAAATCTGGAAAGATATCGACTCCCTCCAACACTCCCCATCCACGGTTTTTTTTTTTTTTTTTTTTTCTCCCTCCTCTCCTCCTGCCTCTTTCCTCGGAGCCTCGGAGTGTTGCGTCAAGCTCTCAGAGGAGTTTATTTGTGGATTTCTCTCTTTTTTTTTTCTTTCAAGTTGCACGTGTGTTGTTGAAAGCAACGCTCTGGACGCTGAAAGAACGCAACCTCTGCAAAGTCAGCACAGTCTGTTTTGTGTATTTGTTTTGTTCCCGAGCAGATTGATGCCTGTTGTTTCAGAGAAAGGATGTCTGCATTCTGTAGTGAAATTCGCAATCGATGTGCCGATGAAGCGCGGCCAGGGATCCTCTCATTGGCTTGACAACACTATTAATTGCTCATCTTGCTTTATCTGGAGCCTTTAGCTAATCACAATTCAGTTTGATAGGAACGAGAAGTGACCATGGGCTGTCTGAAGTGGAATGCAGCCTCTTAGCTTGTCTCTTGTTTTTCTTTCTTTCTTTCTTTTTCTTGCCAGTGATTAATATTGATTACTTGCGGAAACCAATAAAAGCTGAGTCCCTTTGTGACTCTGAACTCAGGTGAGGGCCACTTCTTCAGGAATTTTTTCCCTTTTAATTAAGCGCTGAAGTTTCCCTCAATTAAGTCTCCATCTAAATGAAGTTTGTCACACAAACAATATCGACACGCAGCTTGCATTCTGAGACACGAGCACATGAAAAACATGTTGAAGATGGCTTTGGACGATATCCAGCTGCCCTCTTTCCGGGTGCGTCGACTCTCGTCAGCGAGATAAAGATGTGTCAGTTGTTTTTTGGGGCAGGCTGCCGCAGTGACATGCCCACTGATTGTGCTCAGCTCCGTCTCTTCCCTCATACATATGGAGAAGGGACGACACTGTCGGCCAGAAATGGCACAGGCCACAGAGGGCAGTTTTTTTTTTTTTTTTTTTTTTTTGCATGTGGGCAACTTTGATCTACTGTATGTGTGTTATTATTATTTTATTTTTTTTGTGAGTGCTCATGTGTGACATCAGAGGATATGTGCGCTTGTGGTCGGTGAGTTCACAAAGAAGTATCCTAAGGGTGGCTGATATCTCTGTTAACTGTGTGAGATCAGCTGAAGAGCTTTTAAAAAAAAAAATAAAAAAATAACCATGAAAGCAGCTTGACCAGATAAATAGCAGAGCTGTTTGTGGATTTGCCAGAGATTTCTGTACAGCACACCTCCCAGGCCTCTTTGATCAAAATTATTTTTAAATTAGTGTGAAACCCGGCAGGGACGCTTCCTGAATCTTTAAGGGCGCAAAAAATAAATAAATTAATAAAAAAATCCACATACTTGCAGAGGAAGGGAAATGCAAGAAAACATTTCAAAAGCAGTTAGTTTTCTTGGGATTCTCATAGGATAAGAGTGATGGACTGATCCTTCGAACTTTATAACTAACACTAAACGCCTTTATCCGAGTTCTCGTGGTGTAATTGGGCTCATTTTGGATGGTTTTGCAGCGCTCACTGAATGACTGTGCAGCTGCGTGAGAGCCAACACATCGGTGGGCGAAAGAATATGCTCAGCCGGATGTGCCCCCCCGATTATGTCAGTGGATGTTTGCTCTGAGCCGAACTTGCTCATACAGTGCATTTAATCTGTTTGTGCGTGTGCAGATGTGTTTGTGCAGACCGACGCAACCTGAGGCATCTGTGCCGGGGAAGACTTCTGTTCTGAGCATGATACAATGCACGTTTGCAGACGCATTGTCCTGTGTTTGCTGATAATGTAAGCTAACGTAATGAGTTCCGCATGGCAGGTGATTGCGTCCGCTTTGCATGCCCTGCGACGGCGCTCACCTCACATAACCCGGCCCCTGCAGTTCACAGAGGGACAGATGGGGGGGGGGGGAGAAAAGATGACAATTTCCCTTCTCTTTATGCCATTTCATTTTGGTGTCCCTTGCGCGCACACACACACACACACGCATGCAAAGGGCGCTCTTGGAGGTGCAAGCAAAACGTTTAACTTTGAAAGTTGGGCTTCTAATTAGCAGAATTAGTGGTAGATCAAAGAGGACAATTAAGGGTGGTGTGGGGGGGGGATGTTTTTGGTGGCGAGGGCTCATTAGCATCACAACACATGGACACGGCCATGAAAAAAAGCGCGGCAGAAGGAGTCTCATTACGGAGCTCTGCCGCGCATACGCTGGGCCGCATGCAGGCAGATTGGCCGTCAGGAGAGAGAGGGGACAGCCAGCCTCTAACACACACACACACACACACAGACACACACAGACACACACACAGTAGGCATGGACGCACTGGCACCTGTGGTTACCGGTCCAGACACAAGAACTCACTCTCTCTTTGCGCACACACACGCATGCACACGTGTTCAGATGTACAGCTCGTACTGTTTGCCGGCACAAAGGAAAACAAAAGCTAGTCCCTGCCTGCTCTCATCCAATTTCAGCTTAATTAAGAGGGGAATTAACTTTGATCTGCCGCAGTGTAGTAGGAGTGCGGCAGCCCAGCCTGTAGAAAAAAAACAAAAAAAAAAACACAAACCCATAAGTATTCCTCAACCTCACCCTCAAAGTCAGACTCAGAGTGTTTTCCATTCATTCCGCACTGTTTGAAGTCAATACAGATAAGAGCAGGAAAGATTCTATTAGGACTACCTGAGCCTTCCTCGTTAGCTAGATCTAACAAAGTCCTGGCGGCGAGCCACCCCGTGTGGCTCTCTACACTAATGGCATAAGCAGAACAAAAGATCAAAGGTTTTTTGGGATGGCCCTTTATTTCAGCAGCATCAGTCACTGGTTCTGAGTCCTCGGTCCATCGACATTAATGACGCACCGCAGCGCGTGCTTTGAAAAAGGGACATTTTATTTCCTCTTTGCGGGGTTTAAGTATGTTTTAAACCTAAAGGGTAATGCAAACAATGATGTAAGGGATCACTCTGCAGAGCATGAACTTATATGTTTTACTGGGACTGTCAGAATTCTCTTTCTTTTTCCCTTCAAAGTATTTCATCAAAAGTCACATTACACACATCTTGGCATGTTTTTGGGTACTTTCACCATCCAACGCTCTCATTCTCAAAAAATGTTGCAACAAGATCTCTGTGGGGACTTCTGCTGAGATCGTTTCACTTGTTTCCAATGCACATATTTCAGGGTTTTCCTTTAAACAAGGGCTTTTATTTCAACCCCTTGTGCCAGAATGAATGTTGGCAGAGCACACTCCTGCAATCCAGAGTTATGTAGAAGCATAATGATTCTTTATGCTGCATCTTAACTTTTCCTTTTGGCTAGCTGTTAATTGTATGTTGTGACGACACTGTGCATGTGCTCTGGTCAAGTTTAGGCACAAAACCACTTGGTTTAGTTTTAGAGAACACGTGGCGGTTTTGGCTTGAAATACCTGTTTTGGTCGCCACTGAGAAGTCCTGAACAGTCCTGCGACATTCATGGCTGAAAATTATCCACAGGTCTCCTTAAAGATGTCCGGTGATGTCTCGCCTACAAAAGTTGAAACTCAGTCTTGAACTGTGGTCACTGACTTTAGTCTTCGCTCTCTTACAGCATCACACTTGCATGAATTGGGATTTGTGCTCAATTTTTACAAATGTGATTTTATTTCCTGTCTGTTGCAAGAAAACACACGTTTCATGAAATGTGACCAGGCCATTGATTGATTTGTACCTGCATGAGCAGCTTGGTTTTGTTTGTTCCTCAACAAAATTCACCATGTAGGAAATGTGTTGAGAGACTGAGAGTGACAGAGAATGTTAAGATAATATTGATGATAATATTTGTTGAGAGTTTCTGGCACACTATATGATGTCTTTCAGCTGTTTACCTCAGCAGACGCTCTCTGACAACACGGGCAACCACCTTATCCTCAGCACTCGATGGCCTTCATCCATATCACATGTGTTCCCTAGAAGAACGCCAGCAGAGAGCGGCAGTAACATGCCTCTCTCCGCCACCCTCCCTGCTCTCCTTTCCTGTTGAGGTGTTGAGTAGCTTCCTCTTCCTGCCACCGTCTCCCTCCGTCTCCCCCCATCTCCCCCCATCTCTGGGGAGCGCCAGATCCGTCTATCAGCAAAGCCCTGCAGGCCACAGAGGGGTGGGACTGCAGGATTGGGGTGGGGGGTGGGGTGCGGTGGCTGCTCTGACTGACAGTACTGATAATCACTGTAATGGGCACAGGGTGAGGAAAGTGGAGGGCAAGCAGCTGTTTCCTCAAATGCCATCACCAGCGTCCTCCACACAGGTGATACTGTTCGCTGTGAGAGAGGGACGCGGCGGGAATGAGGGAGTAAAGATCCATAGGAGGGAGGAAAGATAACAGGAGGAGACGCTCACTGAGGGCTGAGGAGATGTGGAGTCAGTGAGGATAAATCTCATTCATCTTCCTCTTGTACAACTGTCAAATATCTGCTCTGAAGGAACTAAACTTCGGTCTGGTGACAAAGTTCGTAGGGCCATACAAATTACACCTCTCAGGAAGTTTCATACATTTATTTCTTTAGACATTCTCTCCCTCTATTTTATGTGTTTGCTTCACCTATACGGGTCACTTCGTCTGTGGCTTTCCTTGAATGAAAGCAAGTAGTTCAGTTCAATTTTGAATGCGCAGATCAACAAAACATAATGAATCACATAAATTGCAGACGTTTGTTTGATTTACTGATTGCTTTCATTAATCATGTCTTCATATGGTTCATTATTTATGCAATTATTATTATTTTATTTGGCATAAAAATCGTACTGGAACTATGTTGAGCACAAACCTCCAGCTAGGCCCTTTAAAGTCAGTCCAGCCTTATCGAATATCAAACCCGATAGACCAGTATCACTCTGAATTTTGAGCCAACATCCATTCCCACATAAATTAACGAAAAAAAGCGTCTTACCTCGCAGTGTTGAAGAAAGTGTGGAGAGATTCCTGGACGCGTCCCTCTATCCAGATCTGCACCTAAAGTTAATAGGGTCTCTGGGGTAGCTGTGTGCATTTTGGCTTGTAAAAGTGACATGAAGGACAAACATTTTACAACATTCTGCGCCATTATGATCTATTTATGATTTGTTATCATTATGAAATATTAGATTATCTGCCGCGGTACACTGCGAGGAGTTATTTTACAGCCAGTTGTTTCAGGGTTAGAAATGGGTCCATTTCTCCGGTCAGGTCAGCGGTCCCAGTGTCCTCATGTCAAAACTGTCCAGATTATACTACAACTCTACTCTGCTGCGACCTCAAGCATGTGCTCCTCTTGACTGTGCTTTTCTCGGCTGAGTGTACAGAGAAAAATCGAATATATTCTTTGTAGAAATGCAGTTTGTGGTGGGAGGTTGAAGGTTTAAAATGTTGAAATGTCCTGACATGTTGCCCTTCGCATCGTCAGTCCTCGCTTTTCATACAAGAGCACATCTCAGGGTCCAGTGAATGCCCTGAGTGGATGTTGTCAGATTGCTTCATACAGTGCAAAAACAATATTTCCATAGTTTAGTCACTGTACAGTCTGATGAGTGTGCGACACTTTCAGGACAGAGAGAAAGTTGTTAATGACATTTCTTAAAAAAGAAACAGGAAAAGAAAACCTCCCCCTTTCATGTGCTTACTGCCTCATTTTTTCCCCTTTATTCTACCTTTATCATTATTATTTCTCTGTCATTCTTCTCTCCTGTGTCCCTCTGTTTTCACGGTTCCTCATTTTCTCTTTAATATCTGCTCATTACACTGAATAAATAGTATTTCTGTGCGGCGCACGTCGAACATGGCAGTTATCTATAAAAACGCAGCTGTGAAGGTACAGATATGCCTGCACAGAGCAGCCAGACTTTGTGCCGGGCCTTTGAACTACAAGCACGGCTAATCATATTTTGTCCGCACCACTTCCAGGACTGGATCAGTGTTTATACAATACAAAAGTGCCGCTAAGTCCCTCAGTGTTTTTCTCCTGGCTGTCTGTTTTTCTCCAGCTAATGGAGGGGCCAGCAAATTGAATGAGTTTCATTTTAATTCTGCTCTACAGAATATTTATCATTAAGGCTTCGTGTTTGCTTTTATGTTAGATGCGCTCACCGTTAGAGAATTGCGCTCTGAATCACATTTTTTGCGAGGCTGTTTTCATGTTTTGTCCCGGCCCCGGTGCCTGACCTGGCTAATAAGTACATTCCCTTTCACTTTTCACAGGGCTGCACGCCACAGTGCCGCCTCGGCTGTGACAGGACTCTGTCATAACAGAATCCAGAGGAGGGGGAGTGGTGTGCATTGGTTTGTAAAATAACCGTATATAATAAGCGGCCTGTGTAACGAAATTAAAATGCGGACAACATGCAGAGAAACGTACAGGTAACACGTGAAATCACAGATGCTGCAAGATGCCAACAGTTGTCAGCTGATTGAGTTGTTTATCTGAAGCGTTTCTAACCATCAGTCCTACTTAATTGCCTCGACCAACCAGTTACACCTGCGAAGCCGGCTGCATAGCACCTGCTGTCATGGAAAAAAATAACATCATTTAAGGTGGTTTTGATGATAGCTTCCTTATGGCAGCATACCATGTAGATTGTCAGCTTTTGATGTTTTCCACTCTTTACATTTATTCAGAGACCCTTTTTACTCAGCAATGTTGTTTGTCTTTCTTTATTGTTTCCTTTCTTTTCTTTACTCTCTTCTCCCTCTCTTTCTTGCTTCTTATTGTTTGTCTTCTTCTCAGAACTTATGCAGCAATGAAATCCAATTCCAATCCAATTTAAAACCAAAAATAAATGAAAAAAAAAGCAGATCAATTCTAAAAGCTGTTGTTTAGACAGTTTGGTCCTGGCTTTGGGGTAAAGAACTGTAATCTTTGTCTCTGCAACAGCACACCGAGTCGCACTTCAGTCAAAGTCAAATTCAATGCTTTGCTGTTAACTTAAAGTGGCTAAAGTCAGAATTTTAATATTTACAATATTAATGTGGTAATAATACAGAAAGAGAGAAGAGAGAGAGAAATATGATTTTTTGTTTTTCCATGACTGGATAATCAAGGTGCCCTCAGAGGAAAATAAGCTCCCCAGAACACTGTTTGAAGCTAGAAAGGTGGCAGGGTCTACATATAAACAAACAACATTATGAAATTGTGTTGTCTTTTTAAGGTCCAAAAATGTTGAAAGGAAAGAGTTTGTCTATATGGGGTTGTTTAGCCGTAAAAATCACTCAGTGATGATCTTTCTATCCTGATTAAAATGTGTTCCTCGAAACTACATAGTGCACCTTTTGAAATGTAGGATCCTTTACTGTTTAAAACTCGACTCATACTTCAGTCAGAATAGTTTGGTCTTCTGCTGCTTGAATTTAGCTCTGGAAACCTTTACTCTGCCCAGAAATATGTTGCCTTGTTCAGGACGGTCGGACTGGAAAACATCTGGCTAATTGCTGGTCACTTCATTCAAATTTCAGCAGACCCGACCGACTGGCTGTCACATTAGTAATCCACCCGGCCTGTCAGTCTTGAATATGATAGCTGGAGCTACAGTATCCGGCTGCATGTATTAACTCTGATGGCTTTCAAAGACGCATCAAATAAATTCAGAGTAGAGACAGTGAGGGGGGGGGAGAGTGAGAGAGAGTTTGTGTATTTATTTGTGCGAGACATGTCCAAAATAGCTTTTGGTTACTTTTGCACTGTCCTATGAAAATCAAAGCCTTCCGGCTCCCTTGGTTCCCCTTCTTGCCTGCCCTGTTTTATTAATATTTCCTCACAGTATTGCCCACTTTCATATACTTCAAACTTGTTATCCATGTCTTTTTGAATTTAATTTGCATCAATTTAGAAATAGATGAGATGCCAGCTCTCACCATCTCTTTTTTGTTTCTAAGTGATGGGCAACTCTCAGCCCCCGTTTTTTCTCTTCTTTATCCAGTAGTGATTAATCTAGCCAAATAGCTGGAATTAGCAATGTAAAAATCTGCTTATCCACTGCCAGCTGGAGCAGATGCTCAAATTAAGCATCAGTGCCAGATTTCTCGACTGGCATGAAGCGAAGCTGGAAGGGCCGACGCTGGGGGGGGGGGCGGAATAAATAAATAAAAAAATAACAAGAAAACAGGTTGAGGAGCTGGAGAAGGAAAAACGTGCTGGTGAAGGAAAGAGAGGAAGAGAGAGAGAGAGAAACAGAGAAAGACAAAATAAGAGGGAGAGAGAGGGGGAAGGGAAGAGCGAGCATGGGAATAAGAAATGGCAAATTCTTTAGTTTCAGCCAATTAGGCTGAGAAGCCACTGGTAATTAACTCTCGAGGGACCCACTGAACAGTCATGCACCTCGTTTACATAATGAGGATGAGAGGAGAGGCTCTTTTCTCCTCTTTCTCCCTGTTTCTCTCGCTCTCGTTCTCTGTCGCCGGCCTGTTGAACCAAAGCAGAACATCACTTTCCTCCTCTTCCTTATGGCCAGTGTCAAACATCTCCCACCGACCTGGTACACCAGGACGTGCGCTCTGCGGGATTTGACTCAAAAATGTTAAACTTTACATTGTTTCTAAAATGGACATCAAATCCCAAAGGTTCATTATCCTCTGGCGCCATATATATCAGGAATGTCTGTGTCTTTCACTTTGTTTTTCCTACTCCATACAGATTTCAGAACTTACCGCATATAAAGTGGAGAGTTTTGATCATGTAAATTTATGATAATCCTTTTGATTTCCTCCTTCTGGCCTTTGCCCCATTCCAACACCTTCCATTTCCTCCTCCCCAGATATGGGAAGTGATGGACTCTGACTTAAGTTCGGAAGCCCTTTTTGCTTGACTAAAAAAGACTCTGAATACGAATACGAGCGCATACTTCTAGTTCTCATAGCTACAGGTTAAAGGGTCATTTCCCCTCCGTAATGCGCTGAACACTAAATTATTCCCCGCAACCACAAATTCTTTTTATCTGCCCCGCCGTCCCAAATTGTATTTTCTCCTTGTCCATTACGATTAAAGGATTTTTCACAAGGTCTAGCTTCATTTCATATTTGGTTGGAAATCCTATGAACGAAATGCAAAAAATTCAAACCCATCAACCTGAAAATAAGGTTTTCCGAGCAGGTGCTGCTGGGAAGTCTCGTGTGTGCGGACCTCATTGAGCTGTAATTAAAACAACCAGGATTTAGTGCTCTCTGGCGACCTAAGGGTGGAGGAAGTACCCATGACACATTCATTCATTCACACACACACACACAGAAAACATCACAGAAACGACTGTAACCACAAGAAGCCACGAGATGGGAAAAAAAAGTTTGTAACGGTCTCTCAAGAGTTGACGGATCCCCCTCTCCCCGCACGAGGTTGAACGTAGCTCAGGGGTAGCGTGAGTGTAACGTAACAGGAAGAAATTCATATCTGCAGGTTGTGTGTTTTTTTTTTTGTTTTTTTTCCCCGCTGCTGCCTTATTTTCCCTCTTCCTTTGATGGCGGAGTCGGGATAAAAGCGTTAAGTTCACTTCCTCTTTTATTAAAAGAGGCTTAATTTAATTAGCTTGCGCTGCGTGAGCCTGCTATCAGGGCCCTTCTGTTCCCGTACCCAAGGTTTCTGACGCTCTGAGGAAGAGGAGGGGAGAAAAAAGGGAAAACTGTTGGGTGGTCTCCAAGGAGGAAGTGTCCTTTTAATCAGACTTCTGCTAAGATCCTATTACCATCCCCTGAGAGGGAAGGAGGGCAACACATAGACAGATGGACAGACATACAGTAAAGGAGCATGGGAAATATATTCAAGAATATGCAACATTTAGGACAATAAGATCAGAGGGAAGCTTGGATTGTGGACAAAAAGGGCTCCAGCTCCACAGGGATGATAACAATAATGTGTAATACTACCCATGACTGTAGTGGGTCTCCAGCGTCCTCATTTATTTTATTCTTTATTATGTTTACAGCAGCACTGTAAATAATTAAGCAATTCCCTATTTTTTTTTTATGAAAAAAAAAAAAACTATGTTATCATTCCCCTGTTTCCCCAATGATCAGCTGTCTTAAAGAGCAGATAGAATATTAAAGGTGGAAGTGCTGAGTTCCTACCCATCGATTTACATTTCTGTTGATCTTTAACAAAAAAAAAAAAAAAAAAAAAAAACACACACACACACACATAAAAGATACATTAAAGGGAAAGGTAAACAGTTAATTCTAGGTCAAAAATGAAACACTCATCACGTGGGAATGCAAGGCTAATGGAAAATGAAAAAAAATAAAAGTGCAAGTCTGTCCCGACTTTGAAGCACATCTGGATCGTCTTAATATGTTAAAAACCACACCCATAATAATGATGAGCTGTATGATGTCATGTGATGAACCAGTCCATTGGCCCGAGGCGATAAACATCTCGAAAATAATAAGAAAACATAATAAAAAGGGACATCGATCCCAAAGAGTCGGACCCCAGAGACAATGAAACATCGGATATATCAGATCTAACAAACTATACAGTGAATGTATCCGACACAGCCCAGATGGTTATAAATAACATGAAAAAGAAACAATTAATATTGTAAGAGAGTTTATTTTTCCATTCACATGCACTGTTAAAAGCAAAGTTCTGCCAGAACCGCAAAGACAGACATACGTGGCTTAGGATCGTCTGAGTTTTTCTCTCCACTGTTAAACAACCAGTTGAGTTCAAGTTCACTGTCACGTTCATCGAAATTAAGCCAGATATTTTCATTTTTTTAAAATTCCAATTCATTCATAGTATAGCCTCTTGTCAGTGGTCGTCTACAGTGCTGTCAAAATGCACGGTCTAGAGTCAGAGGCATCTTTTCATCAATATGGTACCATTAAAGCCGCAGTAGCATACAGTTTATCTTACTGCTAACACACGCAAGGTGCACAAAGCTTAACAATGCCTACTTTGCACAGAGTTCACTAATCTTACTGATGTGTGTGTGAGAGAGAAAGTGAATGCATCAGTTATGCCTGCTCTGTGAATATTAATGCTGATCAGGATCAAGAGTCCGCACTGTGGTGAGGGGAGTGGGCAGCCTGATTCTGTCAGCACATGGATAGCTATTAGAGTACATGGCCTCATGACTGTCACTCCTAGCCCTTAAACTGGGCCAAAGTCATGAGTTACTCGGCCTTCTCATGGCAATGGTGCCGCAGCAGGACGGCGGCTTACGCAAGTGTTTTGAAAAGTGAGCGGGATTAATTATTTTCTTTTTCTTTTTCAAGCAAATCTGGATATTTGTAGTGGTTTCATATTCATGAAAAACCATGATGGAAATCACATAAAAATTCTGAGGGAAATCTAATGAAAAAAACCCCAACATATTTTGCAAATGAAGTGCGCCGCATTTTAAACATCCCTCTTATTTACTTATCCATTTGAACTTGATGCATAATCAGCAAGTAATTTGGTTTTCCTCTCTGTTTTCTCTGTAACTGATTTTCCGAGGCCGCGCTTGATGCAAGGAGAGCTCATTTAATTCTCACAACAGAAAGCACACCTTTATTTGGAATGCATGAGTACATAAAATCCATGTGAAAATCAGTTTAAACCTGTTGCGTGTCACTCTGCCCGAATATTGATTCAAGCTCCATTTAACATGTCGGAAATTTCCAGATCAAACCAACACGATACCTCTTGAAAAGTGTGCCTTTGCCGCAGCCACGAGTAACTTTACTGTGCAAATGACATGCCAGTGCAGTCATCACAGCCATAAAGTTTAAATACAGGTCATGTTTCAATGCTGTCATCTTCACTGTCAGTCAAGAAATGCTAATGGTTTCAATGTCAGCAAACTGGTTTGTGTTTCTTGAGTCATACTTGGAAGGAGCTGTTTCTGTCCTCAGGTGTGAGTGGCCACAAAGTTGTTGAACCAGCAAGATTCAACTTAATTGTAACCTTTTGGAGACACGAAACAACTTGTGAAAAACATGAACGTCTCCCTGTGCTTCCCTTTTTCGTTTTCTCCCGCATTACTTAAGTGTCGTCCTCTTTTACCCAATTACAATTTAAAAAGAAAAGGGAAAATAATGACAGAAGCAACATTCCTGCACACCTTCTCACTCTGTGCCTATGCCAATGCCGGGGACCGTCGTGTTCGCTCTCCATTTTTGTCTAAGAGTTATTGATCGTTAATGAGTACGAATGTCTCCTCCAAGCGATGTCATTAAAGGACACTGAATCCTAGTTGTGTTAATTAAAACTTAATGGAATGAGGATTGAAAAAATAGAAGGGAAAAAAAAAAGAAAAACAAGAAATCACAGGCCCCTCATTATAGGACGGTGTTAGGAAAATATGGTTTTCAAGTTAATTAGACATTTTATATACTTTGCTGGGGGAATAGATTGTGTTAAAAGTCTCATACGTTCAGTGTTGTATCCAGATATCTAATAAATGTAGGACTGCTGAGAAAGCTGTAACGGAGAGAGAGGACGTCTCAGGCGGGGAACCATATAGTGTGCTGTTTCACTACAAATGAGTTGTCCCATTTACTGGTGCCACAGTTGCTATTATTTCATGACCTCGCAGAGCTTCGCACTTCACTCGGGAACCAGAAAAAGATGCCCACTCTCTCTCCCTCTCTATTATCTCCCTGAAAAAAAAGCATTTTTTTTCTTTTAGGAAATCCAATAATGTCCACAAATCTGACAGCCTGCTGGAAAGTCAAAACACAAGTCAACTCTAACGCCACATTTAAGAATTAATGCTTTTTTTTTTTTTTTTTGTAGAGATCCACCTGCCTGACGTCGATGTTTGCTGTAGTTATAAAATAAAAACACAGATAAAAGTTAACTGTCATATTTAAGCTTATTCAAATAGATAAAGCTTAACTAGGACACAGTGTAGTAGAAGCAAAATGCATTCTTGCATATTCAATACTTTTAAGGACCTGTTGTGCTGTTTTAGAATAAAAAAATGTTTTCTTCTGAGTTTTATAACTTCCCGTGCATGTAAAAGGTCTTGGAAGTTATAAAGCCCTAAGTGAGCACCAGTGGGAGCTCCTGTCTCCCACACAAAACACTGCTCCTAAAAGGCCTCATCAGTAGTCCCGCCTTTAATTCTGTGACTCTGTGACATCACGCTATGTCACACATTTGCCTCATATATGCGGATGTTCACTGTAAAAGTAAAGGTAACAGAAAACAATACAGTGCTGATTGGATACATGGTTAACAGTGCTGGCTCGAGGCGGGGCCTTAAAGAGACAGGATCTTAAACAGAGCGTCTTAGACAGAGGGATGAACACAGTGGTGTAGAAAAACTGAGCAGTGAAGCATGTAAACCTATTCTAGTAGTAACAAGAAATAAAATGATGAACCAGAAAATGAGCAGAATATGTCTCCTTTAACCTATGTCTCCTGTTTTCAGGATGACTAAAGTGTCCACTGTCACTTCAGCTCATAAACGTCTTTAACTGCTGCCATTTTTCAGCTTGTGGTGGATCACTACTCATGTGATGCTCACTCTCAACGAAGATAAAAAATGATAATAGATGGCTCACTCCTTCGATGATAAATGCATGGGTCTAATTCAGATTCTTTGGAAAGTAAGTTGCTGTATTTATGAGCCCAACGTGGCTTTTACATTTCGCAGGTAATCATGCAATCCTTATTATTGAGCCCTGAAAACCTTGTAAATACACCACTTTTTGCCACAACTGTGCAAGCTAAGAATCACCCTCATCCACCACTTAACACGGGCAGAATAATAAACTGTCTTTCAGTTCTTATTCTTCAAAGACACAGTGCAGAAGTTGGGAAACACCCATTCCCTGAATACCTACAACTTAAATCAGATCCTCAATTAACATGACTGACGATGTACTTCACCTCACCTTCTTAAATATTCAAGCTGTAAAAAGTTAACCTCTTAACTTTACTAATGTAATTCCACTATAGAAAACTCTGTCATACGTCCAACCACAACAATAAACTGCAAATTTACACACAGGTGTGTCCGGGAAGTTATTATTTGCAGCATACGTTAGAACATAAATAATATTTCTTACACTCACCTACAGATCCCATTGTCTTTATCTGTCCGGTCTCACACAACATAACACAAGCATATCACTGCCTCCCATACCTCCCATACATACATATAGACAACCGCTCCCATAAATAATACCCTAATGAAGCAGATCTAACCTCTTCTTTCAGACTTCCATCATCACTTTTATAAAAGCATAACACTGAAATGCAATAAGAGTGTTGGGAACTATAAAAGTCACCGCAGGTTCCTCATCTTCTAACTTTGCTCCAGTAAATCTGGCCCATCTGTGTCACCCTGCTAATCCTTCGCTGAGGCATGGTAACAATTAAAGTCACAAATCTCCAGTATTATTGGACGGGCTGCAAGTCGTTTTATTTCCTCGACCGCAGCATGCTTAGCGTATGTAGTGTGATATTAATAAAAGCTCGCCGCACCTGTGGGACACCGTGGCCCTGGCTAGAAATCTGTTTCTGGGTTTCAGTGTTAATAATTCCCCCTTGCTGTGAGATCTGCAGCCCTACATGTTCATCTCCAGGGATCTACATCAGGGAGTCAGCGTCTCATAACAAAGACAGGTTCATTTGTAGATATGGACATTATCCATACAATCAGACTTTTTATATAAACAATAGTCCTCATGACCACTTTTGTGTGAAAGAGTTTGCTTATTGCGATGAACCAGTACAGAGCTTTATTGTGTCTATCAGCTCATTGCTTTGGTGCTCTGACCCACAACTTCACCGTTCACTTCCAATTCAATAGGAGCATCGTTTCTGGCCACAACAGGCAAGTGACAGGAAAAATAAGCAACTAGCTAGTGAACAGGTGAAAACCCAGCAGCTTAAGAGCCAGACTTTTTCCCGAGGGGATGGTGGAGACCAAAACAGAGCTAAAATTAGACAATATTGGACTGGTATCATGGTCATTTGTATATTTGTGTCAATAGGCAACTGTTGCCACTGTTGAACTGGTGGACTGAAACTCTGCCGCTCCACAATTTGTATGATGTAATGTGTAAAGCACCTGCGCTGTTAAAATCGACGGCTCATGTCAGGAACACTGAGGTTCACTTCTTGTACATCTTTCTTTAAAGGGCAAGAGATTTTGTTTTATACCACAGTCTGTCTTCTCAGAGTGACTTGACTTTTCAGCAAAGGAGTGCCTCTTTCCTCTCTCTATATATCTCTCGCTGCGCCTTCAGACACCTCAGAGGCCCGAGGGCATCCTGTCAAATAGACGCTGCTCCAGCATTTTGTCTTTCTGATGTCTTGTGAACGCCGAGCTCCGCAGCAGGTGCAATACTTTTCAAGATGAGATGACGAGGTTGATAGATCCAATCCCTTTTCTTCCTTTCTTACTGTGTTTTGTCGTGAAGTTGAAGGAGTTTGACCTTTGAGCTGGCTGTGAGGCGGTGAGCGTCGGCACGCGACTTCTCAGAGCAGTGAATGGCGCTTGCTGAATAGGGTGGGAAACAGATATGGATGGGGTGATAACTTGTAACTTGAATGTTGCTGACGGCTAAGTACATGGATGTGCAAAAAACGTCAAGGAAAGAAAGAGTCACCTAAAAACAATTTTTGTATCCTTGTATTCTCAACATCAGGAGTATGTTGCATGTTTAAAATGCTGTATCACCAAGCAATCGTCATAAGGAAGTGAAAGACGTTTGTCTTGTGAAATCTATTCCAAACACCTGTGCCGTCCGTCTTTGATTAATTGTGTGTTTTCCTGTGTTTTTGTTAATGTGCCTTGCTGCTTCATGCTCATGTTTGCTGCATGCTTAATGAGAGCTGGTTTGAGATAGAATAAACAATAAACAAAACACAGATGTAGGCATAACGTAGACCTGCCCAAATGCCTAGCACCAGTAAAGTATGTGTGTGTGTGCATCTATATCTACTTGTTTACCTTGTATATCTGTGTATATAGCGCTGCCGTTTTCTTTTGCCAGATCGATAATGTAACTGCAATGCAATTATTAATGCAACCAGGCCTTACCTGAAAGAAAACCAAAGCAGTCGTGACTCGGATGAGCTCCCACACAGTCCATCCAATGATTCTGGGTGTAGCATGAAGTGTTAACAATCGATTTTGAGTGAAGTTGATATACTTAAATTGTCGGGCGAGATCGAGTCTGCCTCCAAAAGTTTTGAGGAATGAGAGGATATTTGTGCTTATTTATTCTCTTCAGTAAACACAAATAACACTCAATGTATGTGAGCGTGCTGAAAAATAGGTTCCTGGATAATAAGGTGAAGGGATTCAGGTTGCATGGCAGGTTTAATTTTGGGCAGCTATTATAGGCAAAGTTCTTAGCAATGACCAGCCTTGGTTCTGCACGAGTACAGTTACATTACTGAAATATCACTCAGTTACTACTAAACTACTGGTATTAAAATAATACTTGAGCAAAAGTAAAAAGTATTCTTCTCAAACACGGTGAACAAAGACGCTTTATTGGAAGCAGGCGTTCCGTTTCTGTGGTCATGGACAACTCTCCAAACCTCGGCCTGCTGCAGAGTTGTGCGTGTCTTGTCCTGATGTCAGGGGTTTTCATTGGCTGTTTGTGATCGGAAAGTTTTAAAAATGCAGGGGTTAAGACTATAATTCAAAATCCTGAGTTATTAATTGTGATTTAGAAATCTGCTCCTTTCACCCCAGGCTCAAACGCTATCTTACATACAAGTGGGATTTTTCTGAAGCGAGCTTTTGAATGACAAAGGGAATTTCCTTGTTGTGAGAGCTTTACTATTTTTGGTAAAGGTTTTTTACTTGTGCCATTTTTTATTTTATTTTTTTATCCTCCGTCGCTCCAAAGTCAGAATATTCAAAGGTGCTTCTTCAGTGACACATGAAACAATTGTTTAATAAGCCATAAGAAATTAGAATTAGCTGCTGAACAAGCTGATCAGTTCTGAGTAATTAAACAATAGATACTACACATGATAATCAAGTACAAGTTTGACACAATTATTTAATCTTTCTGGATTTTGCAGGATGCAGCCGTTGTACAAGATACTGTAGACATGAGGCAGCTTTGCACTGTCAACAACTCTAGTTGACAAATCAATGTTCATGTTGTACAGTGAGTGGTGTTAAACAGGTGAGTGGTCTTGGCCTGCTGGCAGTTGCAGCTGAGCAGTATAGACATCATTTCAGTGGGAGGATTTCAAGCTGTGAGTGAACTTGCTGAATGCTTCGTGGGCAACCTATTTCTATCCAGATGAGTCCAGACTTCACAGAAGCACACCTGTGATCTCAGATCAGGTCAGGAACTGAAACTTATCAATGACATCCTGCTGTTTATAGACTTATGAGAAAAATACAGGACTAACGCGCTCACTCTTTTTCTCTCTTTATGCCCCCTTCTTTCTCTCTGCGCTGTCGGACCAGTATGGTACGAGTTATTGATTATTTTTCAGCAACCACTTGCTCTCTGCTGCTTTTTTCTCCCTGTGTGTCTTCTTCCTCTGTCTATCTCTCTCTTCCCAGGCAGGTCAGGTTTGTATAAACACCAGCGGTGTAACTTACTTAGTGTTTACTTAGGACACTGATTGCCATGGTTCAGTTGCTGCAACGCACAGGTCTTGAAATTGGAGGGAGAAAAGTTGGCATGCTCTCAGTCTGCAGCTTGAGAAAAGGGAAGGATTACAGCACTGCCGTTTCTGTGACTGTTTTCTGACTGGCGGACAAACTCTGTCTTCATCCTTTTTCCTCTATGTTTTCATTTCATTGTTTTGTCTTGTGGGGTGTATATAATCGCATCTGTGTATTTTTATTGTCTAGTTAGCTGACGAGGAGAGTGTTTATGCTTTGCTTAGCTCAAAAGTAATGTTGTTTTAAATGGGATTCTGTCTTATTTTTTCAACCTGAGGCTGAGTCCGAAGGGACAGCTTAACAGTAGCTACATTCAGCAGCAGTTAGCGCTCACTTTAGCATCAAAGCTATTGTTATCTGTCTGCCAGGAAACTCCATAGATCACCTTGTTTCTGTAAAAGGCCTCTGTTGTCTTTCTTGGAGGCCATGTCATCCAGAGCTGGTGATGGAAAGACTGCTGGAAATCAATCGTTGTTTTTTTTTGTTTGTTTGTTTGGTTTTTTTTGCTCATAGCAGCAGTGGTTAAGGTTATAGAAATGTGTATTTGTATAGTAATCCGTGAGGTCTCTTTTTATACATCAGTTGCCGCGTCTTTAAATAAAGAAAGAGTTGCATCATAGATATTTCTCATGTTTTCGGTTTTCTGGTTTTGGTTCAAGATAACATATGATGGCAGATTTTTTGGACAAAAGGAAGATGGACTTTGAAAGGCTGAAACGGACACTAGATACACAATTTGTCAGGGACAGAAAGTTTTTTTTGCGTCTGTTCTGAGAGACATCAAAAAGCAGCCGGTGTACCTTGTTTTTAAATGATTAATTTGAGTAGCGAGTTTTAAACAAATGAGTTTTAATATGTGTGCATGTGTGTGCTCATCAGGTGGGCTGCAAACGGCCCTGGTGTGTTTGCTGCACTGGCATAGGATCAAGTCGCCTGCACCACTGAGAACTGGAATCCACCTCATTACCTGCAAGCAGCAGAACATGAGCACGATGAATCCAAAAACAGATTTTCCTGATCATTGGCTCCTGCAGAAAGCAGCTATTCCATGTGTCTAGCCTGAGCTGATAAACTGTAGGAATGTTAAACAAATGAGCTAATTTGGAAACATTTTCGTGCCATTTACCTCAGCGCTTTGAGTGACATACCTTACAATTAATTCACTGAATCATTCTCCGTCTGTCACATTTATTTTTCTTAACATTGCTATTTCGTTCCACCTTTGTTTGGACTGAATTCTGCTCAATTAAAAGAGCCTTTTCTCATTCCTGTTGTGAAATGCAGATGAAATCACCAGCATATAGAGTGCATCTGTGCACACACATACACAAAAATACAAGCACAAGTACATAGTCTGTTTTTCATACCCTTGTCTATTGTGCCTGTCCGTAACTTGCACTTGCTGGAACCGACAGCAGCTGCCAGCTGACATAAAGCTGCAGTAAGAAGTCTCTTCATTGTGCCTTTATGACCACTGTAAAGATATTCTCAGCTTTGCCTATCATACTCAACCGCCTGCGGCAGTGTAGAGCAAGCTGGCTGTGCCTGTGACTGGCAAAGTCCACACAGTCGGCATCCAAAAGTTTCCTGCCAGCTGCAGCTCTCAAGAACAACATAAGAAACAGAATAAAGATGGAGAATACTCAAACAGTTCAGCCCTATGTCAGAGAAGTGAAGCTATACGATATAAGAAATATCCTAAAAAAAATCCCACCTGCATTGTGCACGGGATGAGATGCTACAGGAACAGCAGGCTTGTGCGACTGAGTCATAAGGACACACCGAGAATGAACCGTCATTTAATCTGTCTGCGAATGGTACCAGAGGCCAACCTCACCATCATGCAGAATGATCGCCTTTACAGATTGCTATGCCAACACGTCTGGCAGTTTCATTCCTAACAGCCAGTCACACAAAATAATAGGCTGCGTTGCCCAGCAGTTATGATGCCATTTCCTCAATCGCAGGCACACTCGACTGAGTGTCTCGAGTTGTTTGTCACCTAGCTTGGGATGCAGCAGCCCTCCTTGAGCACCCTGTGAGCCCCTCCTGGATAAAACTCATTATCCCAGTCTGCTGCTCTTCAGGAAACTCATTATCCCATCCATCACCAGTGGACTCTCAGACAACAGGATGAATATGCCCTCTCATCGTTTAATTAGATAGCTTTGCCTAGAGTTTGTGGAGGAGCAAAACAGCAGCCCACGCTGCAAAATCAGATGTAATTATCTATCTAATATGACATCTTTCGTCTGACATCTGATACTACTCTGCTCCCTTTTTGGGGGTATGCACAGTCATACCTTCTGACAGTAACATTACAAGTCTGTCTGGTAGTTAAAGAGCTAGATGGCTTTGACTCATCCTTTTTGCCCGTCTTAGTCTATTAATCTTGGGACTGACTGGACACATGACCGGATGGAAATGAGGCCTTAAAAGTAGGGAAGGCGATTCTGGAGAAAGGTAGTTGATTGTTGAGTTTCATTCCCTGGTCATGAAATACCAATGCTTTGGGTTCAAATTTCAGGCGGCATACCAACCCAAAGTATCTGTTCTGGGAATGAGACTCAACAATCAACTGCCTTTCTCTAGAATCACTTCCCTACCTTTAACATTATTCAAAGAATATTGTAAAAGAATCTGACTATTCAACAGGCACCTTTTGTAGATTGTATATCGGAGAGTTCCCAGCTCAGGGAAACAGAAAAAAATTGATCACAGATATTCTTGATGTTAAATCCCAATGACTCTTACACACTTTACGTCTCACTGTCTCAAAGACCAGTAAATACATGATGCTAGGCAGGGGGCCCCAACCTGACCTTCGCCAGAGCATTGCTCAGGCTTAACGCTGGTTATGTGCGATGCTGGGTTGCACTACGATCCATAATGAACTGTGACCACAAGTCGTTGGGTAGATGGATGGCTTCTGGTTACTCAGCCCCCATCACCTCCCACCACTTCACTTTCTCCCTCTTCTATTCTGTTTCTCCACCCGCACCCCCAACCGATTCATCGTTCCTCTGCCAAACGGCTGTCTAATGACAATGGAGGGCCCTTGGACGAGTTGGAGAATAGATTATTGACTGGGACCAGAGATTTACACTGGAGCCACGGGGCCAGGCGGCCCCAGCAGAGATAAATGGGACATGTAATTGAGTTTGGTCACTCAGTTGTGTTGGAGTGGCTAAGGCCGGTGTCGTACCCACGGTGGTGCTCCGAGGATGGTGGTACTTGCGGGAGCCTGAGAGGCGTGGAGGTTTATGAGCCATACAAAGTAGCTGTGGAGGGTCAGACAGAGGGCAGTTGTAGGCTCGAGCTGTGTAGACGTCAAGGCACTGTCGCGAAAGACAGAGGGATATAATGTGGCTTATAGATCTCAACAGATCATATTAAGAACAGAGGATTCATTCAGGACAGTGACAGGACTGGAATTCTAAATGTGATGAAATGCCCTACAGTGACATGTTAAGATATATTAAAAGAATGTTCATGTGCATTCCAAAAATCCCTGAACAGCGTACATGTTGTGTCCTTTTTGACTTAATTCAATACCAAAGGAATTCAAGCAATTCTGACAATAAATTAGACTTAAAGTTAAACAGCAGGAAAGGAAAGCTTTCTGCATTTGCAATGAAGTCAATTACTCAAATTCTGCATCAGCAGAAAACAGGTTGAGACCAGTGTACTGTAGTTTAAACATTATTTACTGCTGCAGAACTGGCAAAGGAAGTGAACTTATATTTGATTAATCATTTAATTACCCAGTTTGAAAGAGGTATGTGTGTCTACAAGGCTCACAAAGTAATAAAATAGAGGGAGAGCGGCTCTTATCTTCTGTGCCATCATCATCCTCTGTAACACTGCCAGACCTGTGAAGATGCACTCTGCTTTTACTCTAGCGTCTAGCGTGGGGTTCAGTCAGGACTGAAGAGATTGGTTGTTACCACAGTAACCTGTGTGTGAATGTGTGCTGCTGGTATTGGTGGTAGGGGTAGAGACTGTCTGGGTAGACGCTTGGTTGGGTGAAGGATGGAGGATGACGCCCGTAGCATAACAAAAAGTCCAGTCACCTCTTCCCCCACCAGTCCTTTAAGCTCACGCACATTATGCGGTGTCACACACACACTGGTTTGACCTCATCACCGATAGACTTCTTGGTATGAAGTGTATTTAACCCCCAGCTGCAACAAGATTTTTTTGTTTAAAGGAGCAATATGAGAGAATTTTAGTTTAAAACATTCAACAATTATCAACAAGATGTAAAAAACAAAAAAAAACAAAAACAATTTTGACATTATGGTGTCTATTTATTGTGTTGTATTGCAAAGATAGCTACCAAGGTTAGCACGCTAACCAGCTAGCCCCATCCCTGTCCAAAGGTCCTTGGCTTCAGGTGTAAGCACCAACACTTACCCAGTGCTCCAAGCTGTCAATCCAGACTGCTACCTGTATGGCTAACTGAGCTTACTAGCAAACGACAGCTTCACTGAGTATCTGTAAGCAGTTACTCTGGTGATAAGCTGAGTATAATTTGAGCAGGTGGGCAACTATAACACATTGGCCCTTAATGTGCACAATTAATAACACATGAATATTTTATTGCAGATTAAATGTAAGTCAACTCACAGGGCAGTGAGTTACGATATATTATGATATATTCAGCAGTCACATTTTGCTTTTAATGCTGATTGGCTGACTATTTGTAGAGTATGATAAGAAGCTCACTGAATGTGATGTAATGTGTCTCCTTTGGCCCCGTCAGCTCCGTCACCTGGCATATGTGCGTGCTAGCATGTGTGTCCTACGGATATGAGAGAAAGGATTATCTGCTGGCCCACTGAGACCATATGAGCTCACCCTCTTCTGTACAAACTCCTAAATGAAATGCAACCCCGTCAAAGTTATGACGCATGTATTAGTGCTCTCAGACAAAAGTTACCCGTCGCTCTGCAGACACTCTTTTGTAACAGCAGCAGGCTGTATTCTAATGATGAATAATGCCTGTTGAAATACAATGAAATCCACATTAATGACGGACGCTGTTTCCCTAAATTGTTGCATTACGCATAATGAGCAACAGTAACCCGGCTCTAAACAAAAAACATTTGCTCGGGCTCTAACACCAAGCCAGAAGGATGAGCATTGCAATCCTTTTCTTCTTTTCCACAGGACTGTGCTCATACACTAGGGCTGGATAGCAGCCAGGCTCAGACGTGCGAACACAAGTCACGGGTGTTATTACTCACCTAGATCCTCAATGGCCACTCTGTTTGCTTGGACAGTTGCCCCAGAGAATGCTGAGGCCTCTGTAGAGGCTTTTACAGAAGCTTCCTAGAATCCCCCAGTGGCTATGCTGGGAGACAGACACTGTAGACAGTTATTTTGCGTGGTTGCCTGTTTCACTTGGGCAAAATAGAAGCCAGCAACCTGACAAATATTAAACACAATATTAAGGTGCACTTGCCCAAATCAGACTGGTTAAATTTTCTACTAAATACAAATGTTAAAGACACCAAGTGGTCGAGAATCATCTGTTTCTCACATCCTGACAAAGATCACTATGAGAGACCTTTTGTGCACATACCATAAATAGTCGGATGCATGTAATTACGAGCTCGATAGTATTGGGGATGTTTCCCTTGTGAGTAAAAAAAAAAGAATCACTTCTTAAGATTCTGTGTGAGTATGAATATCACAAAGGAATCGCTGGGAATACCGCCCACCTGTGAAGCTAAATGTAAACAATAAGTTTTAGCATCTTAAGAGAAGAGAAGAATATGTAAATCCTTGCTAACAACACAGTATTGCAGCTCCTGAACAGCTGTAAAAACTTTGTCTTTCCAAGCATGAGTAATAACTCAGTGCCAGGTTGAAGGTGTCAAATGAGCAGCTTTTGCTGAACAAACAGCTGCAGTCTCAAATCAGTGAGCTACTTTCTTTTTTTTTTTTTCTTTTTTTTTAGTTTAAACTCATTATTTCAACAAGCTGGAAAGCAACAGTTGATATGGCAGTTTCATTAGCAAACAGTTGCCTCTCTATAACATCCGGCAAAAACTCTGCTCTGACATCTATTTTGGTCTCCACCATCTCCTTGAAATGTCTTGCTCCTTAGCTGCTAACTCTGGCTGCTCTTTGGTGCTTGGAATTTATCATAAATTAGATTTATTAGAGCTGCTGCTGACAACAAGGATAATGAGAGTGGTGGGAGTGAACTCAAATGGTTGAGTTGTGGACTTTAAAACCAAAACAATATGCCGAAAGGTGCTAAAGTGCTGCTGGGAACCACAGAGTGGGGGATAGTAGTCGACTACACTCAACAGCTTTCATATTACATATATTTAAATCTCCTGTTTGTAGGATTAAGTTGATTTTAATGTCGGCCTCCATCTTAAAGTGTCAGTGTTTGTTGAGTTGGGAATGAATGAATCAACTATCTTACAAATAGGAGCTTTCATTTACAAATACTTCCCTTGTTAATCAAACTTCTGAATATGCCACCAGTTAATGGATTTCTTATGCAAATAATATACTGCAGCACAGTCCTCTTATTAAACACATCAGCACTCCCTCCACCCCTGGTGTGATACAAACTCTCAAATTGAGTTTTTCATCTGTTTGTTTGTTCACCACTGGAGCTTTAATCACAAGCTGCTGGTTGTTTGTTAGTGAGAAGGATCACTGTGCTTTTTCCAACAAAGGGTCCATTAAGTCCTCAGTGTGTGTTGATGTGTTTGAACATCCCTGGATGTACTGTATACATAACACAGAAAATGCTTTGTGTCTGCTTGAACGTGGCGTCAGTCGGCAACAGCGTAATCCTTTGCATGGCATTCTTTTCCTGGAGTTGGTGCATGAATCATGTGGTATATCACACCCATCTGAGGGATTTCTGGTCTTTTCTTCACTGCTACTTTACAGTTGTACTTTGTGTGGTCTCATCTACTGTGGTTTGATCATCAGCCACCGCAATTGGTCTTGTGCTTTATAAAACGATCAGTTTTAGGCTGTAAGAGAAGGCCAATAAGCTGTCAACTGAATGGAGTGAATACTGTGCAGTTACAACCTCTTCGTTTTGATGTACTGTAATTGGTCTGTACAAAAAGTGTGTCGGGGGAAAGCCATAATGGCACATATTTTAAATTACACATAGCAGTTAAATGGACAGTAGCTTGCCCTTTGCAGTGCTGAATGTGTAGGCCCCTCAGTGTCCTGACTTACGTCACTGACATCCAAAAGGCAATGCCACAGTCAAGTGTGCTGGATAATGGAAAGTGAGTGGATGGGAGTACATTTATCTGTAAACCTTGCAGAGGCCGCCGGTCAGCGTGGGTGATATCCAAAATGTTATATCACCAAATTGTCCCGACCAAATGTTGCGATTGATGATATTATTGTTGCGTGTCCGCTAGGCAAGGACAGTTGATCGACCACAAATTTGCAGTCTCAACTCAGAGTCCATCACCCGTTTAAACCTGAAATACTGCTAAATAACATTCTCAGAAACTACGTTCTGCGGTCTGAATGTAAAGGCGCTACCTGCATGCCACTGCATCAGACCAGTTAACCTGTAGTAACCTCCCAAATACAGACATGACAGCGTCTTTAAAATAAAAGCCCCAAAGATGCCATAACCTCTTATGCCAACCAGCATCCACTTTTGCCTTATTTCCTTCAAATAACCAGCCATATTGCAACTGAACCACATTACAACTTTAGTTACAATGCAACCTGCAAAAGCTACTCCTTTGAGGGACTCTTTGTGTGCAATTTGCCATACTTATGCATTGTGATTTAGTCTGATGGGTGCCTCTCAGGATGCTTCTAAGTTTGCCACACTGCCTGCCGATCGGGTCCAATAAGACACCAAGGTGGGTGCGATTTTATTCATTCATGACAACTCTTACACGTTGCACGCACAAGCCCTGCATTCCCCCCTGCAGCCAATTTGCAACGTCCTCTCAACATGTTAATTTTGATACCTCTTAACGGAGCTGATTCTGGATTGGTTTGAAAAGGATGAGGGACACGGTAATGGAGTTGCTCCTTGACATTAACCTGCGTCCAACATGCATACGAAAATGCATCAGCCTTGAAAGGGGGAAAAAAAAATGTGTGTGTGTGTGTGTGTGTGAAGGCGCTGAGATCGCAAGTAGTAGCCCCCTTTTATTCACAGAGGCACTTTGTTTTATAATATTGACCAGTTTTCAGACTCGGCTGACTTTTAATGAAGTGCGAACCAGCACTATTGAAATTCAAGTCAATACAGGGAAATATGTAATTAAACAAGATGAGGTTTTTATTTGTGAATTGAATTGTGCTGTGCATAGAGATTTAGGGGGGGAATGAGAGAGCCAATAAGTGCAGACAGAGACGCGGCTTAGCTCGATAGATAGGCTTGCAGGGGTTTTTCCTTACACTGACTTAAAGCTTCGGGTGAGTACTGCTGCGGACAAGACCGGTAGTACTCGAGCAGCTTGTTCTGGTTGTTTTTCATTTAAATATATTTTATTGTCTGGTGCTTAGGGTCATAGAGGTGCACACCAAGTCACGTCAGCTGAATGTGTTTATTTCCAGTCAGTAAAGACAAATGATGATGTTTGAGTCTATATTGGCATCGACCGCACTATATAATTGGTCATTATAATCCCTCAAAAACATCACTAAGAAAGAATTTCCATCTGTCTTCTAAAGTCTTAACTTCAGAACTTAACACGAGAACAAGTGGTCATTTCCTGCAGGTGAATTAGTTCCAGTCGAGAAAAAAGGATCTTTATCTTCCTTTCATCTGACATCAGAATGTTCTTTCTTTTCTTTGAAGATTGCTTTCGTGGAATGTAAATGTTCATCAGTGAGGAATGATAAAAAAAAAAGGAATACAGTGGCAAAGTAATTCCCCCCCGAAGACGTTCCCTGGTGTGAATCAAAAGGAGTGAAACTGCTCAGCATTTCATACAAGCAAAATTACTGCACTTTCTTTTCCACAGTGTCCTCGCTTTGCAAAAAGAATCAACAAAAAGTAACAAATACTCTCTCTTCTCTCCCCCTTCCATAGCACATTCTGTTTATCGTCTTATCTAGCAGACGGGACCTCATTTGGTAGCATTAGATGTGTTTTCTCCTCTGGTCTGTCGTCGGAATGCTTCACCAGGTGGTTTTATACATAACTGCCTCACCAAGGTGACTAAATTGGCCTCAGATATTACTCCTCATGTCAGCGTCTCATTTACCGTTCCAGTACCGAGCAAATGCCTTGTTGCTTACTCGACTAAATAAGCTGCCCTTATGTCTTATCCTGTGCTCCGAGCTGATGGCGGTTCCTGCGGCATGCCCTCGGGGTACATGTTTGACACATGCTTGGAGCCAGTTGCATGGAACCAAGTCACAAGCTGTGTGGCGGGAAAGTAATGGCCCAGTCAACGGTGGATAAAAAATGTACGGTATGAGCACCTTAACGGCTGCTTTGATTTATTAAAATGGCAATGGCTCAATTGTGTTTCTTGTAATGTCTCGAGGGCAACACATGCAAGCAGGCTAAGATACAGACCAACTGTTTTCGCCTCCCATTGGAATTGGATACTAGGAGGAAGAGGCAACACAGCTGGTAAAATGATGCCAGTGTGAACATGTTGGCAAGACACAGAAGAGCCTAACTGATGTCTTACTTGGCTTGTCCAGGCAGCATGTCGATTAGATACACACTCATTCATGATCGCAATCTTGCCGCAGACCCATGAGGTCTTGCAGACTGCTTGACTGTGAGTGGGCATAGGGATTAATGATGCAATAAAGACATAATAAATATATGACCTTGCGTCTGGAGAAAGAGAAACACAGTTTGCTCATTAACCCTTATCCATAACCCTGGCAACAATATCTCACAGGTTACAGGCATAAAAAGTGCAAAAAGTGGTCGTCTGTTGAAGTCGTACTCCGTACAAATAGGAGGCAGTGCATTGCCAGAGCAAACACTGACTGCCGCTGATTTTTGTGATGAACTAGCTCGGATAGCTGTACAGATAGCAGTCTGGACTGGGACCTTGGAGAGTGTTGGTGTTGACCACACCTCCAAGAGGTTTTCTGGCCTGGGATAGAGTGGACCCACCTGTTGCTGCCATTAGCTAGGTAGCCCAGTTAGATGTGCAGTTAGCAGTCTGGACTGGGAGCTTAGAGAGTGTTGATGTTGTTTACACTGTGGACTGGTAGGACAAAAAGGTTTTTCAGGCCCAAGTTGGAGCGAACCCAGCAGGCAATGCTGGTGCACCAGAGCCGGGCAAGGGCACAGTTTCCGAGACTGGTGGAGGCCAGTTTGACGAAAAACAATACAATACCGAGGTGATTAACAGCGACTACAACCAAGAGTCTGAGTCCTGGTACAATGAAGACAAGAAGGACCCAAGCGAGAGAGGAGTGAGAGGGTCGTCAGGCATCAGTCAGCATGCTGAGGGTAGATGGTAGGGTGTTAACTTCAGTAGCTAACTCTGAATAAAAGAAAAGGCGTCTTTGGCATAATGTCAAAATGTCTGCACATTCTGTTGAACACTTTATTCTTTTTAGTTGCTGATTTGTCGTTACCTTGTGATTATGTTAATTCAATGCAGATGATCTGAGAGCAACAAAAGATTTCCAAGAGCAAAGGTTGTCTACCATCAACAACACACTGGAGATCTCTGAAAGTGTATTTCGCCCAGTATGGAAGATGTCTACTGAGCTAGACACCCTGCATGACTTTAAACACTGATCCAAAAATGAACTAAACACACCACTCACTTTTAAACAATATCTCCTGCCAATACGAGCCTGTGCCCCATCTCCTCCTCAGAGGCCATGAAGGCAACCCGGTGAGATCACTGCTCCCTGCAGAAGCTGGGAAGATGTTATAATGATCTGAACAGAGCCCAGCTGAGCAGAGAGTGTTGTAGGTGTGTAATTTTTGGACAGAGTCTGGCACTCTGCCTCTGTATGCCTTTGTGTCCAGCTCCCTCTGGAAACAGAAGAGTGCATTTTCCTGCCCAAATACTCCAGCTTAAGAGGCTGAGGATGACATGGATCTCGGTGCCTGTTGCAATAGCAAGCTGGTCTGCTGTGTTGCCAACTGTGAGCCGCTTGGCATCTCTCAGGCACATCCACTATAAATGCTCTATCACCATATCCATCTCGGACTCACATCGCTGCCACTCGATGGTGTTCCAGGGTCGCGCAAGAGGGAATCAATAGCGCTTCATTCTTGCTTTATTGCTTTCTTGGTATAGTAAATAGTACACACAGCAAATTTGCTTTGGGCGTCAGTCACAATATGTGAAAGATGATATGGGAGGCTTGGATGTATGTTTTCAGATATAGAATCAAGGTCAAATTGGCTTGGCTTCCTTTGCACTTAACCACTCTGTGGCTCCATATTCAATTTCTACTTTTAGACATATTCGAGCGTTCCATGTTGCTTACTCCCAGATTTGATCAGTTAAAGAAAAACCCAATCTGTCACCACTCACAGTTAATAAGTTGACAGGAAATTGTCTTCTCGAGGGAAAGAGAGATGTGGCACATCCTTCATTGTCAATGATTTGGAGTCCAGCGTGACATTTGGAACGGCTCATAGGGGTTAGTTTATATTTTGATAGGGGTAATATTACAATTGGCATCAAGGGTGCAACACGGACCCCGTGCCAAATCATCACACCACACCATCTCTACTTGAGCTGTAGCTACACTTTCTGCAACCATCACTGCATGAATACAAAGGGAAGTGGCAGTCTGCAGTTGTTTCCATTGCTTTAGTGGCCATTGTGGATAAATCTGAAGCGAGTGCAGTGTTAGGCCTGAAAGCAGGGGAAAAGCTGCCTTCCATGTCTTTTTGATAAAACTTTCACGAGAGCTGCATGGTGCCATTGTCGGCGCTTTTGTTGTTTTCTTCCACTTTCCTCCTAGTTCTTCTCTTTCTTCACAGAGGAAGTCAGTGGCACGGGAATACCATAGATCAATGCGGCAAGAAACGGCATGAGATCACAGTCTTTTACATTTTGAGAGGTTTGCACCAAGTCCATGTGTAAACTGCAAATACACAATAGCAGACTCTCACACAAGCTTGCAAGGCCCAGTGCAAGAATTATGTAGTGGGTCAGGATGAGCTACAGTAAGGTTATAGGGTCATCCAGAATACATTTCCACTGGAGTTTCTCTCTGTCGTTGGAATACAAATGTGCATGTGGTTGTGTTTACACTGCACATGAATGTGTGTGTAGGTGTGTGAGAGAATCCCATCTGGAAGAAAAGAAAAGCCAGCATAACTTTTTGTTGCTGATGTGCATCCACATACAATCTTTCTCCATCAAGTTCAAAGCTTCCTTCCCTCCCTCCCTCCCTCCCTCTCCACTGTCTCTCCCTCTCTCCCTCTCCACTGTCTCTCCCTCTCTCCTCTCTCAGAGCGCTCAATGGATGTGGTTTGTAATCTGTCTCGGGGGAAACCGCATGAGTTTGCTCAAACCCCATCTGTTTAGCTAGCGAGTAAACCTGATGAATGAGATTCTCCGGTGTCTCATGCTTACTGAGCTAAAGCAGAGGAAAAAAAGAGAAGGAGAGTTGTACAGTGAGTTAGAGAGTGGGTGTCTCTTTGTGTGTGTGTGAGTGAGTGAGAGAGAGAGACAATACCTTTATTAGTCTGTGTTTGACTGTGTAATTATTACTGTTAAGGTGATGAGGGTTTCACACACACTTCCCAATGCAACATCAAAGTTGATGTTCTGTTTAAATGGTGCCATAAAAAAAAAAAGATAAACCCTTGATCAGTTAGTTTTCACAAAGTCGTTCCCTCTCATCTCTGTCAGGATTAGCAAGGCAGTTCTATTAGTTGAATCCTCAGCTGTTCCTCAGTGTATTGACCGATTTCTTTCAAATGTCAGAAACTTAAACATTAAAGGTATGCCTCAGTGACTGAAATTCTTAAAATTAGTCAATTTCTACTGAGTGAAGTGACAAGTCTGATCAGTGAATTTGATTATTGGCTTCTGGTCCCAGTTCAGTGTAGACAGTTTTATCATCTATCTGTAGGTGTTATTTATTTGTTCATTTTTTCTTTAATGCTCAGGTGTTCTACATTTTTTGTGGTGTTGGAGGTGAGACTGCAAATTTGTGGTGTTGCCCCGCTTCATTAAAGCCTCCTCGTCAGGTCGCCATTGCCGTAATGAGGTGCACAGTGTGTCTGCAGCCACGACAGGTCTGGGTGCATTTTCGTTTCAGCATTAAATTCGTACAAAGGTGGTTTAAGAGCTGTTTAGTGTTCGATATTCTGTAAAATATTGAACCTGGCCAGCAAATTTTTTTTGATAATATCTGTTGTCGGCCCAAGCCTATTCGATTGAAAGACCTCAACATCAATACGGGGCATTATGGGATCTGACCATGGGAGGAGTGCTCATATTCTAATCCTCGACTCTGGAAAGAAATTAACATCACATCAATTTTGCTGTCTTGTAGCTGGTCCACAGAAGCTCGTGATCAGTACACTACAGTATCAGCAGATGGGATCCTCATCTCACCCAAATGCCACCTTTTTCCAAACCTTACAAACACATGATGTGATTGCAGTTGGTTTTGAAAAAGGGCATCTTAAGCCCAGGGATGAAGGAATCTTCTCTTCTCATCTCATGCATTTACATCACATATGGCTGCTCATGATATCAGTCTGACTGACTGAAATGTGGTGGTTTTCAAGGCGCAGAATTCTCCGAACACATATTTGCCCACTGCAAAATATTGAACTACTAAATCATATATATATATATATATATATATATATATATATATATATATATATATATATATATATATATATATATATATATATATATATATATATATATATATATATATATATATATATATATATATGTATATATATGATTTTGTAGTTCAATATAACACACACACACAATTGTCTCTTGCTTCATAACATGGAATGTACCAGGTAAGAAGTTTTATGACGGCAAAACTCATTGTCTTACCTTTTCCATTGACTGCATTATCACATTAAGCATTAATTGTCTCACAAAATGTCCCTAATAAGGCAGGTCCTGAATTCATTATGCTGGACTTTATGTTGGAATATTACAGCAGATGATGCTGCAGATGGCTGAGTAAGGGGACAGGTTGGTGGGGTTTTTGGGATGGGTTTGGGAAACTGGTAACAGACTGGTTTCCTCCAAGGCCCCACCGGGCTCTGGCCACAACACCAATGCTGCCTGTGACCCAGATCCCCAGAGACAAGAATGGAGAGACGGATGCATCATGGGCTCTGTGTTGTTAGTTGTTTCTCGGATTCCAGTTGGCAGGGGAGTGTGCGTCCCTGTGCATGTGAAGGCAATGGTATTAATAGCACAATAGTCTGCGATAAGCCTTTTGACTCATACACATACAGTGAATGCACACACACACACACACACACACACACACACACACACACACACACACACACACACACACACAATATTCTCCTCCTGCTGACACCTGCACACAAGTTACCCTCAAGGTAGCACAAACACACACGTGTGTGCACACACACACGCACACACGCACACACAAATCCCCCTCTGTGACTTTTTGTTTTTATTTTTCACTTGTGTTTTATCCCCAACCCTCGCACTTATCAGAGCCTATATTGCTTCTGCTCCATTGTCTCGGGCAAAGTGATTTGTCACGATTTGTGTGGACACAAGAATTCTTTTCCCTCCATGGATGGGCTGTCTAGACAGTGCGTTCGTACAGCTGGGGCCGCCTCTATTTCTTGCAGCCGCTCTTTTCAGTTTATGAAAGCAGAGCGCAGATACTGTACACCCTGGAGAGCCATGCAGACTGCACAAGGTAAAGAAGGTGCACAAGCGGATATCAATGAGCGCCTCATCATGTTTTTGTACAGTTGCTATTTTTTGGCTGTGTCAAGTGTCTTGTCTCAACATTATAATAGCAGAATAACTTTGCACATATTCTGTCATAATGTTGAGAGAACTCATTAACTGTACAAAAACATGAAATTAAATTGTAGTTTGATTGAAATCCAATTAAGTCAGACTTGTACATTGTAATGGTTCTTTCCGTTTGTGAATAAGGAGCATTTCTAATGACATTTTTCAACTATAGTGCATTGTGTCTGGGATAAAGTTATTTATAGGTACAAGGTACAGGGTCGTTTCTCCATCATTGTACAATACACAGTTGCCTTATGAAATGGAAGTTTGCATTCTCCTTCGTGCTACACAAATAACAGAACATATATACAGTTTTTTATATACAAATATATTTTAACAAGTAATACATCTATTGAATTTGAATCAAGTTAATTGTAAACAGTAGCAACTTTATGGCGAAGATAGTAGAGTCAGCATTTTAGTATCGAAAGTTCAGCATCTGGGATACGCTGTCCATCCACTGAATGTTAACACCAAGCATCACCGACATAAACACATAGTCCACCTCTCCTTGTCCGGCTGTAGTCCTGCATTCTGTCGGTTAAGAACACAATATTTCTGTCGAGTGCAACAGCTTGATCAGAGATGTTCTCTTACAAAGATGTGGGTAAAACAGTCTCTGATTTGACGTTGTTTGGCCAGCCTGAGCGTTTCCTTTACCTGCGAGTGGTAATTTGCCTTAAAACCAAGATTATTCTTCCTCCCTAGGGTGCTCTGGCTGGTCAGGATATGATGGTCTCAAAGTCCACTGCTATAATTCTAAATCATCAGCTCCAAAGCTGTATTTCTGCCACAGGCCATAGGTGTTTCAGCAATAAAGCCGAAAAAAGAAATGGCAGTTAAAAAAATAGAAGTGGAGCATAAATTGGAGGAGCTGCTGGCCACTGCATCTTAATTTTATTTTCCCTAATTAATTTGCACTTACTTTACCTCTTTAATATCCACACCACTAATGTTTAATTAATCTGATGTCTCATTTGTGCCATTATTAATGACACACATTTGAAAGACATGCACATCTTTGATACCCCACTAATCACAGTAGTAGTAATAATTTAGTTTCTAGCATAATTAATGCATAACTCTTACATTCAGGCAATTATGTGATAATGCTACTTTGTCAAAAACTGCATGAAAATTACATCATCAATGTATGTACACTTGCTGTAAACTGCTACTTTTTTTCCAAGCACAACCTGTTGCGTGGTAATAGAAAAAGGCCTCGCTTATTTTCACTGTGGACAATCAATCGTTTATTTCTCACAAGTGTCCAATCATTCAGTCAAAAGTACAACAAAACAGGCTGTACAGCCTTTTTGAAATATCTTCTGATTGAGAAAAATGCTAAAATTGTCTTAGAAGTGCAAGACAATGTTTTAAAGTTGTTGAAAAGATGAGCTTATTCTGTTTTCCTGGAAAATCTTCCACAACATCCTGTGGATGCTACATCCAAACCCATAAGTAGGCAGACTAAGCCCCATGCTTTAATTATGCTTATTATTGAGTAAGACTTCACTTCCCACCGGGACTGGATCCCTGCTTAACATAACTACACATCTCTGTCCAACTGTTTCTACTTATTGATTGACTACCTGTAACTCCCAGGACTCTAGGCCGAGGTCTGATACAATATGACATGATGCACTTTCTCTCTTTATCCAATCTCTTGCATGTAATCTCTGATGTGTGATTACGTGTAGGCTTGTACGTATGTGCAATTTACGAGTGTGCGCATGCATGCATGCATGAGAGTTCCGCTGCAAAGGAATCAATAAGTGTCTCTGCATGACAGCACGGAACAATAGAGGTTAAGTGAATTAACACAGCACTTCTGCTGCTCACACCTCTGTGGGAATGTTTTCATAGGGTAGAAAAAAATCAATCCCTGGCTATGTCTGTACTATTGTGTTCGTTCAACAGTTGCTGTGCTCAATGCTTGTAAGTTGTTATAAGATGATGCACATACCTTACCTACATCTGTAAAGGGAGCATTTTTAAATACATTGTTTTGGCAATGAATGGATCACAATTTTGTTAACATTTGCTAAATCAGAGTTCAACATTTTTAAGTAGTACTTTACCCAAAATTTACATTTAATGGAAACCAGTTATGTTTTTTCCCCCTTTGCTTCAGTCTCTTCTCTCCCACCCAAAACAATGCTCTTGAATGCCTTGCCAGTAGTCCCGGCTTTAATGCCACATCTTTGTGTCATTAAACTATGTCACCATTAATTTACACTTAGTAGCTAGTTTGGCGCTCAAGAATTGATTTAGCACAGCTGCTCTGTTGCTGTAAGCGGTGCTGGGTCAGGCATGTTTGAGCTGACCAACCAGAGCATACTGATTCTAGTAGTAACCCAACTTGGATTTTTTATCTATATAGATTTTTACACAGTCTGCAGCTAATTAAAGGGAAACCTGTGAGATAATGCAGGTTCTGATGCAGATTTCAATCTAATTTCTAACAAATAAAAATAGGCCTTATGTCTTATATCTTCCTTTATATGATTACTTATTTTAAAATTTCTTCCAATGCCTGTATCAGTCTTTGCGTCTGTTTCCTTGTAAAAGCAGCAAACCCTGGGAGTCCCCTACGTACGAGATGATGGTTTATGACGACTGTTGAACCATAAAGGAAATCTAGTTTGCTGCAGAAGCTCCAGAGAGTGTTTTCTGCTCCTTTTTTATTTGCGCTTGTGCTTTCACAGCATATGCTTTCTGACATGATCTACAATAACAATAATAAGAGAGTTCGACAAATGGAGACTGATTGGATTTTCTATCTGTCTCGTGGGGATTTAAGCAGCCGTTCACCAACTGTTGGAAGAAATATGCTAATCTGCAAAGGACGCTGTAGTTACAGTCACGGAACACACCCTGACAGCTACACAAGCTGAGACCACAAGTGTATGTCCTTTGTGTTGTTTACCAGGATTTTTAACCTTTGCTGTTCTCTGTGGAGTTGGGACTTAACTGCTGCTGCTTCATGATTGATGCAGCTTTAGGGTTTCACTTCTAAATGCCACACCTTTCCCCAGAAATAATGAATAGCTAACCTTTCCGCTGGAGTTACTCTTTATAATGATTGTGGATTATTGACACTCATTAGGGAGACCTGCTAATGAGTAACAGTGTCCGTTTTCTTCATATCGGAAGAAGGGAGACGCAGCGGCAGTTGTGGGTGGTGTGACAAGGATAAGCTAACCCCAACCCAGGCCTCTCTGAGTCCTTTTGTCATTGGGCTGCCGCAGAATCACTAAAAATGTACACCTTTATTAGACAATCTGCAACTTTCTCTTGTTCACTTTTCTTAAACTTTGCATGTTCAGTAAGCCTCTAAGATAGATTTGGAGGAAGCGTATTTCCAGCACCACAATCGAAAAGTACTTTCACTCTCCTGTGTTTGAATTTGTAGACAGAAAATGCAAGCGATGCAGAATTTCTGCAAATTTTCTGCTAGTGACATTTGCTATTTTAAAAGATGATTTCATAGGCTGATTGTATGTGTCACATTTTCTACAATGTGGTGTTTGCAATGTTTTTCCGATCATGCTTAATGAAGTAATACTACTTCAAATGTGAATAATTTATTAAAAAGTATTGAATGAATACATTTAAATGTGCAATATGTATAAATTTTAGTGAAAAAAAATACTCAAATAAAATGATGAATTGACAGAATGTCAGTTTTGACACAATGTCTGTATTGTTTTGCAAACATACCTAATGAAGTTAGCATGCTAACCAGCTAGTCCTGGCCAATCTCCAGCCAAAGCTCCTGTGCTAACAGCAACAGAAACACTCCTCTGGTGCTTGGAGCTCCCAGCCCAGTCCACTAGCTGCACTGCTAACTGATCTAACTGGCTAACTCCAGCTACCATTAGCAGCAGTTTGCAGTTGTTGTGGTGAAAGGCTGCCCCCTATTTGTTTTACATCGAATGTGACAACTGTCCACATTTTACATATTGCACCTTTAAAACCACAATTACAAAGAATTGATTTTGAATTGAAGGATCACATTTACACGAACATGCTCAAAAAAATGTTCGAGTAAATAACACGCATGCAGATGCACATTCAAAGGTAGTCCTTCCTTAACACACATTCACACATATAATAACCGCACTGTACTTTACATGCAGACACTTTGATAAAAGTGAATTGCGATATGATAGATGTGTACCTCGGTGGATTCCTGCATTGGTCAAGTGTATCTCTGCTGTTTCAAAACATCACAACAGCCTGAGGAGATAAGGTCGTTGCATCCACAGTCGTACCTTTGGGTTATTTAGCGAACCTCTGAGGGAGAGTTTGGTGCAATCCTTTGTAGTGACAGAGACTTGCAGGGACTGAGGGGGGCAACAGTGGGCGGACAAACCCCTCTCCACACACCCCCTTCAGCCCATCCATTCCCCCAAGAGTACGACCTGCTTGTCGCTGCTTGCTGACTGTCTGGAACGTACAGCTGGGGAATTCACTTTCACCTGTTCTGCTCTGCGTGAGGTGGGTTGACCTTGCCAGAACATTCCCATGTGCCAGGCGCCAGTACAGTTCTTATGTATTATAAACATCTCGAGCCAAAAACACAATACTCCACATGACAGGACAGAGGGAGGCTCACAATGACCAGGACAAGGTAAAACATGATGTAGATTTTGAAGATCTCTGTATTTATTCAGTTTGACAATACAGAATATTGACTCTCTATCAGGTAAATGCTGAAGTTGCTTCACTCAGCAACTTTTGCTGTGATGTCCTTGGGTAAGGCAACAAACCCCTGACTGCTCAGTGGGGCTACAAGGTGGCCACTAGTGTAAATACAGTTATATTGAACAGGTCCCTCAGGCCATAGGTAGCTACAAGGTGTGCATAAAGAAATGTGAGGCACTTTTGGCCATTTTATAGTCTCATGTGATCAGATGTGTACACAGATGTGCATTGTTTAGCTTGACAAAGACGAAGGTAAAGATTGAGATTCGCCATCTAATCCCAGACCTTATGAATGTGAATACTGCCTACAAATAACAGTCATTTTTATGCTGAGGGTGTAACTAGGCAGCATGGTAGTAATGCTGAAACACAAAAACACTGCAACCCACTGAAATGTTATTAAGTCATATTTATGCAGTGGTTACATGTGAAAATAGCCATTTTTGATTTTTACCATCTGCGGCTACACGTTGCCTTTGTTTATTTGTAATTAGCCGTAAAAACATTGATGCTGTTCTGCTGAATTGATTTCGCACATCAAGCATACAGCAGCTCAAATTTAACAATTAGAGCAGCAGTTTTAAGCATTGCTTTTTTACGATTCATTTGCTAACTTTGCAAAAAGGAAAATTGTTGCTTAGGGAGCGTAAAAAATAGAATTAGGAAATGTACACATTTGGATATAAGTCTTTTGTATCAATCAGTATGTGAATTTAACAGTTAATAGACCTCAATATTTAAATGAGTTCAATAAAATTGGTAAGTTAACTGCAGGTGCTATTTCAGTCAATGGCTGAGATATGTTCTTTGTAATGACTGTAATATAGTGTACAATTTAAATTTAGTGGATGTGGTGGAATTGTCACCACGTCAGACAATTTTTTTGAACATGGACCTGATGGTGTTTTTTGTTGTTGCTTCATAAGGGTACAATTTCACACCTTACATTCCACATTTTCTTTGTATTTTTCAGTGTGTTATTTTCAGTTGAACCTCAAGTTCTGACTCTGGATTCGTTAATACATACAGTATGAGGATAAATTGTTTGGATCTTTTATCTGAACTTTTGGTTGTTTTAACATTTTCACTGTGTTCAGATATTGTATATATTCTGAGATTCAGCAACATTTCGTGACTCAGTATATTTCAGTTTACACATATTTAGAGCATCTTCAGCTCAGCAAACAGATGATGACTGCCGATGGCATTGACGCCAGGATCGATGTCTTTGCTCCAGGAGTAAAGTATGTTTTGAGGGAAAGTTAATGATATCATCAGTTCACCATGGTGTGGTCATATTGAAGAAACCGGGCTAGTCAATTCCTCCTGGAGACATGACAGCTCCTGCATTGATTAGTCAATATGACGGCTGTGACTCTCTTGCCAGAGAAAATAAAGTAGTGCAAGTGTAGTGTAGTGTAATGTGCAAAATGAGCCGAATGTAGTGTGAAGAACTCTGAACGTGTGAAATGGAAAATAGTCTCTGATTTTAAATAACAGGATCCAGGTAGTAACGTTCAGTATGATATCTCCATCAGGCGATCTAATTGTGAAACACTCTGACACACTGAAATCACAAAGTAAACATTATACAGGGAGCTTCACACAGGCCTTACATTGTTGATTATATTGCATTAGATGAGCGTTTTTTCATACAGTAGCTTATATGAAGAGGAAGTGACACTCAAAAGATCACCAATACAATCAGAAAAATTAATTATGTTATGTCATTAAGGTCAAGGGTCACATTAAATACAAAATTTATTAAATTAAATGTGACCCTTAACATTGAACCTATGTAATAAAATTTCATGAAAAATGTACATATAATTAAAATACAAACTGTTTTGGGGGGGAGTGGGTGTTGGCAGAACCATACTGTCATTTATTGTGCATCCATATTTAGCTGTAAACTGTAAACTAACAGTAAATATTGTTATTCTTGCTTACAATTAGTCATTCGAAAATATTTAAATATCTTGCCAATATCGAAAGAGTGGTAAAAGATGATGATGACAGGATCCCACAAGTTTTATTTTTCACACTCACACTATCGATTGTGTCAAAGAAGGTGATAGATAGACTGACAGAGCTCGACTTGTATTAATACCACACCTTTGGATCGTGTGCCCTGGGGCCTAGAAAAACAATATGTGTGTGGTGTGGCTGGTTGTGGCTTTTCTGGGAACCTCAGAGCAAGACCGTGACAACAGATCTCTCACTTTATTTTGGCAACTTTGAAATCTCAGTCCTCAAAGGCATCTTTTATTCATGTCTTTATTGGGGGGTTGGGCACACTGAGAAAACAGCTCCTGAGATATTTCCAAAATACCTTTTGTCAGGTCTTTGTCTTTTGCCTTGTGAAGGCCTTATTGCTATTCATGTCATCTCTTTGCGGTCTGTCACATTTTGCCATATCAGCTGTTTGGAGAGACAGTGTTTCTGATGTGTGTTTTTCCTCTTGATGTTTCTTGCCAGTTTTGTTTTTCAGGTGCTCCGACTGTAGAGAATTTTGCGTGGCCTGACGAAGCCTCCTGGATCTCTAATGAAGATGCAAACCTCGATTCTAATTCAAAGCTAAAGATTCCTTTGAATAATTAATGAATTAGCGCAAGTGACCTCATTTTGATTCCGTACATGTGCACGAGTTATCTCTGTTTAAAGACAGACTTTGAAATGCAGTGTAGATATTTGACCTGAGGTCTTCTGTCAATACTAAATGGACATTTTATGTAATCACATTTTAACACAAATTATAAGGTTTCTTATGTGTCTCCTTTGGCTCTGAAGTTAAAAAGGACTCCATCTCCACTTGATTTATTGGTATATTGATATTCATTTGTTCTCGTATGTGTTGATCAAAGCCTTTGCACGCCTGTATTCTTTCCGCTGGGATTCATTTATTTTCAGGCACAAAGCATTGCGCTGATTCGATCAAAGCAACAATATAGTGTGATTGCATGATACTCAAATGCTTCTAATGGGAGATGTGACCTCTGGTGTGTACTCTTCCCAGAATGATTCGAGTGGATTTCAAGGCTCATGTCTTTCCTTCAGTACGTTCATCATTGGGTTTTTATGCTAAGATCAGAAAATGGATAAAAAGAAAAGAGTCTCGCGAGGTCAAAAAGCTGAAGTCAAAGCACATAGCTAGTGCTCTCCTTTTGATGAATATGAATGCGAGCAGAAAAAAAGAGCAGAAATTCAGTCGTAATACAAACTGTAGCTCATTTAAGTGCCTCCATACAGATACATGTAAGGTGGTTACAAATAATTCAATTTAGTGAAGGACAGAATTAAATGTACCTATACAACCCTATATAGTGATTTACATACATTTGGGGTTTATGTTTTCACCCATGCCTGGCTGGTTTGTTAGCAGGTTTACACCAAAGCTACTCAACTGATTTCTACAAAACCTGAAGGGAGGATGGGTCTCTTTTGGTGCGCATCTGGATAAAGGCAAGGATCCATAATTTTCTTTCTTTCTCACTCCCTGTAACATCGTGTTTCATAACATTTTCATCAGCTTTTCAGGGAAATGGCTCTCAAATCACTCAAACCGAAATCATGGATCTTGATTAAAAGGGTATTTAGGTGGCTGTGGACTGATGTGGTTTGGGTTTGGCAACTCAAACGACTGGTCAAAGTAAACGAAAACTTGTGTACATATTCACCTGATTTGCAAATGTTAATTGATGGATGTAAGCGCTAGAAAGTCAGACATGCTACTTACAGTACTTTCCACCTAGCTAGATGAATGGTACCCTACTTCCTGCACTGAACATTGCCAGTAGACATAAATCATGAGATGCGGATTTGATCGCTGTTCAGAGTTAATCTTGCATCGGCAGTTGATCTGAATGAGCCATCCTCTGTCAACGTGTCTGTCTCATAGCATTGACTGAAATGTTTCATCACATCCACTAAATTTGAATTGTTCAATATAGTAAAGTCACCACAGAGAACACCTGTCAGCCATGAAATGAATAACACTGACAGTTGACTTACCATTTTATTGAAATCTTAATTAAATATTGATCTTGTTCTATTAACTAAGTTGTTGAACTCAACAAGACTGATTAATATTGTCAGCCAGAGCCTGAAATAGTTAAATCATTTTCCAACTATCATTGTTGCTGTTGATAGATGTACTGTACTGTAGGGGTGCAGTGGCTGCACGCTTGTGACACAAACACAAAAGAAGTGATTGTAATGATATGGTCAAGCCGGTAGACAAGATATTCCTATAAATGTAATGACATGGTGTGTGTCCACCTCCAGGAGCTTGGAAGTATGGAGCTACAGCTTCTCAGTGTTCTCGGCCTGTGTAATTGTACAGGGATAAGTGTTTCCACAGCGAGGATCATCTTCTGCCATGGATACCATTGTCTTCCTCCACCTCCGCATTATATGTTTTTAGCTTACCTTTTCTGTCTCCGTTTCGTGCCATTACCTACTTCCTTCAGCTTCCTCCCCCCATTCTTTTTTCCTCCTGCTTCCTCTTTTTATCTTTCTCTCCCCCCTCTCTCTCTCTCTCTCTCTCTCTCCTGTAATACCTCCGGTGTTGTTCCCCTTCCCCTCTCTTCTGCTCTCCCTCACATGTTCCCCACCTCCTTCTTTCTCTCCCTTTCTCTGTCTCCCTCCCTCCCTGCCCCTCTGAAAGACGGTGATAACACCTGACGCTGCTCGTCGCTGCTCAGTCAGTCAGGGTTATCTTGTTCTTCACCCCCTTATCACTGTAAAAATGACACCGCCTCTTATTCCAACACAACAACCTCCACGTCAACGCGAATGTCTGCGATTCTGTGCCATGCACCCCATAAGACTGGAATAATTGTTTACGATCCACTGCCCAGTGAAATTTGCTTTCAGAGAGTGAGAGCCATTTATCGAGGTGCAGCCTACAACATTGATATTTCTCTCTAAACCGGCAGTGTGTCAGGGGTGAATTCATTAGTGTACATTTTTTTCTGAATGTATTTTCGCCCTGGGCTGTTGGTTGAGACACCCTAAAAGAGATTGAGAGATGAATTGATTAATCTTAAAACCGAGTTGCTGTGCCTAAAAGACCTTTCGCTGGTAAATCCAGTACGTACTGGAGAATTTTACCATAGAGTTAAACCCCAGCCACCTGGGAATACAAATATTCAACCCTTTATGTATGATATATATATATATATATATATATATATATATATAATATACTCTTTCCACCAAGGATGTCGAGCCAACATAATCCCCATAACAACTTCCTCAATTCAGTTTTCCCCAAAAAACATTTGCCCAACTCGTCCGGTTGGGTTGAGATCTGGTGAGACCATGGCACATGATTTGCTCATGCTCTGCGAATGCACGTGTTGTCATCCTGGAAGAGCAAACCCCCAATCATGCTACAAATGTAGGGTTAAAGATGATCACTCTGAATAACTCTATTCATTTGCAAATAACCATGACAGGATGTTGCCCTGAACAGAATAACAGAGCTACCAGCTACTCTTAGATCTTTACATCCTGGCCATTTGAAGTTCACGTTAGCTGGCTCTAGACAAAATTTAATATTCGTCATTGCCGTTGACTCTCGATACAAGTTTCACGACTGTTTCCAAAACCACACAGCCTACCATTATGACTGTGGGAGAGTCCTGGCAGCAGGTGGTTTTGACACAATTTTCACAGTTTAAATACTTACATTAGTTAAGTTATGTAAGTAAAGTAAGTAAAAATATGGTATGTAAGTTAGAATCAGTCAACTTTGATTTTTGGTTTTAAGAAAACAGTCTCCTAGGTTAATGTCTGGGTGTGTTTGACCCATCTATCCACCCCAGCCTTTTCCATAGGCTGACTTTGCTGCTGTTTAAAATACATCACCTGACTTCCTCCTTTGCTCTTGTTGTAATTACAATGGCCACTAGAAGTCACTATCGATCAGTACATGTAAATATGGCTCGTAATAAGCTGTGTGCAAAGACAACTTATGCAGACGATTTTCTGGTGAGAACGGACTGTTATCGTACATGCCAACACTCCTGCATCTCCCACTTTTAAGCCTATCTCCTGCTGTGTTTGTTATGGGTAGATTTTCCCATCAATCTCTCAATTTCATACTGATACAACTTTTTGAGGTTGTGTGTGTCTTGGTACCTGGCAATCTAACTCAAAAAGGCATATCTCAATCAGTTGCTCAAGCCCCCTGCTCCACTCAGTTTGCCACTAAAAATGGATGAGGCAGCTGTCAGAAAGAAAAAGTTACACTTCTAAATTTGACTTGGTGCAAGACTTTTCTCTTTATTGACATTTGCCTCCTGTCTCACTTGCATGGGTTCTTGCCTCCACTCCTCAGACTGTAGCGCTGAATCATTTAATCCATCCTGCTCTTCTTTTTGAAAGTCTACCCGGCAATGATGGCTCCTCACACACACATTCTCACTCAAGGTTTTCTTGTGATGATGGTACGATTGGTATATTACCATCTTCATTTGTTTCTCCACTCAGTGGTCCAAGACACTCCTTTCATATGGTTGTAGTTTAATCTAAACATTTCATTCACTTTTTTTCACAAAATCTAAACATTATTTACTTCACAAAGATTTTTGGAAGTCAACCGTGTTGAATTGCATTAGACTATACAGGTGCACTTATAATCAAGTTTAAATAATCAAGGACACCGATGTGACTATGAGCTGCAGCTGAAGGTGTCTTTTCTATGAATGCTGCCAGAATACTGGAACCCAGTCCTGGAAGAACAACCTCACAAACTACTAACTGTTCCCTCTTTCACCACACTGTATGTTTTACTGAGACTCCAACAATAGTCTTGATTATGATTGTGGATGTGACCTGTTCACCTGCACGTGTGAGCTGATTTGCGCTCATGTGTAGCCAGTGAGTGTGCACGGTCATACCACGCTCACATCCAACCCGTGGGATGATTTATTTGCCTGTTTGAGGTCTGTCAGCCAGGGAAGGCAGTCACAAGGCATTTGGTTATGGCCTCCTAAATCGCAAGGGAGCCTATTGACTGCCTATAGTGAGCTAATTATTGATGCTAACTGCCTGTAATGCTGCCAGTGTGTAAGGGATTACTGGCGCTACGCAGATAAACCTCTCAACCTTTGCTGCCTTGTCACTGTCAAACACTGCAGGCTCATGCACCCACGTACAATACATATGCACATGTGGGGAGACACACAGGGAGATGAGTCTGACGAACGGAGACATACATGGTTTAATTCAGTGAAAGTCATGATCATTTTTCACCAAATATGACAAATCACATACTTGTAGATGCCTCCCTGCAGGAGGTGTTAGTGGGGCTTCGTGCTAAAGAAAATGTGAAAAAAAATTCTTCGATATATCAGGACATTTTATTCAAGGTTAAAAGAAAACTTTTTCTCTCTGTGAGCTACAGAATGAAAAGGTCAAAATGTATAATGTCTTTTTTGTTTCATCCTACAAGATTGGTTGGATTCTCACAATACACATGGGTAATTTTTCACATGTCAAGATCCATTTTACTGAAGAGAAGAGCTTTTATCAAAGTTTCTATTGAGTTTTGAATTATTTAAAAAAAAAAAAAAAAAAAAAAAAAGTGTTGCCGTAGGTTCGCTGGCTCGCTGTGATTTTATTCATATCATATCATATCATATCATATCATATCATATCATATCATATCATCTGTGTTTTTTGAATCTGAATGGAGAGAGAGGAGACATATCTCTGTACCGCGATCCAGCCAGATCCATCCATACACATGAACTCTCTCTGTCTCTCTCTCTCTCTCTCTCTCTCTCTCTCTTTCTCTGTCTCTCTCTCTCTCACACACACTCACACACACGCATACCCACACACATGCGCATGCGTGCACTCACACACGCACACACACTGCTCATTTCACACTTAGATACCCCGGGTGTTGTTAATGGAGGTCACATTGAGATGGGCCTCCAGTGGGGCTTTTACCCACAGTTCTCCTTTATGATGATGAGAATCCCCCTTTTCACTCACATCACACATGCACACACACACACACACACTTTTCTAGACAGCCAACTACATGTATGAGAGACAGCAGAGCGTAACTCAGTTTTCTTTAGATATTTTTTTTTTCTGTCTTTGATTGTAGGTTCTGTGTGTGTGTGTGTGTGTGTCTTTTCAGTCAAAATGCTACAATACTGAGTGTATCTAGTATATCTATCTTTCCATCAACTTATTTTTCTATGCATTTTGACTTGATTTTTACGCTTGAGGTGGTGCTTGCCTGTTTTAAATAATGAGTTCATACACATTTTGGAAGAACAAAACGCCTCTGTTGATGTAGCAAACACAAACTTGAAGGGAAACTCCAGCAACTTTACCCATTAAAGTCTCTTCACAGGTCTTGGGGAGTACTTCTGCACATGTGAAAAGGTAGTGTGATCTGATAACCTGCCTCCAGTGATGTCACACGATGACTAATTTGCATTGTGGGTAATGTAGACACTGTTGGACTCATTATGGGCAGTTTGACAAACCAGTGATCAGAATCAATACAGCAGAACCAGAGATACTGTCATTTGTATTCCACACATTCTTCCTTCTCTTCAAAACCTGGTGCCTACATTACCCACAATGCCGTCAAGTGACATCACTGGAGACAAGTTATCAGATGAAACGCAATCTGATCTAGACACACAAAGGGCTGTACACTATTATTTTTCAATATGCAGTATGCAGTCCTCCTCAAGACCTGTCAACACACTCAAATGTGTAAAATTGCTGGAGTTACCTTTTTAAGGTTACTGATCAGCTGTTTTCCACTCCAAGAGAAGAAGAATCTGTATCAGCTGTCAGCGTTTTCCTGGATATTCTCACAGGATTCCCATTGCATGATTAAATCCCATATTTCGTTGTCGATTGCTGAGGCAAATTGTTTCTCCTTGGAGGTTTATGGGCAAAGAACTGTTTTTGTTTCTGGTTCACAACGTCCATGTCTTCAGTCATGCTTATTAAAGCCATGCATGATGTTAGCCTACACTGCCTCCTTCTAAGGGGAAGCCCGTTGATGGAAGTGCTCCTGAAACTGCATTTTCTTTTGTTTTTGTTTTTTTGGAAACTACCAGTTACGTGCAAACACCCATCTTGACAGCCCAATGCTCAATGTCCCACTGTATACTTCCCTTCTCCTTCACTTATATCCGTCTCCCTGTCTCTCCCTCCCACTCACTCTGTCTACCATCAGTGATACGCTAGACTGATCTGTTGGCCCAGCAACACGTTCGACCACCCCTCTATTTGACACCATTGACAAATAGATTGCCGACCAGTGAGTCAAGCCTGTGACCCTGTCATTCCTTAGCCAGACTGATTGGATTCCATTTGTCCCTGCAGAGGAAAGGCAGCGATTACAAACAGATAAACAGAGTGGGACTGCATGGCGGATGGCCAGCGCTGGCTGCCCGAATCCCCTGTGACAGGAGAGGAGATTGAGAGTGTGTGAAAGTGGTAGGGTTTAAAAACAGGGAGTTTCAAGGCCAGGTTGTTTACTGCGGCGGTGCGGCAAGGATGATGGAGGTAGCAGCGGGCATGATGTGACTGGTTTGTTTTTTTTTTTTTTAGTCTAGAGTTTGCTTGAAATTCCAGACTGTCTTCAACACATTTCAAATATGGCACTTGAATGGCTCCAATCCTAAAAATGCAATGTACAGGAGAGTCTTACTTCACTTCAGAGCAAACTGAGAAGTGGCAAACTGTGAGGCTGGTTCAATAATGAGATACTGAATGTGGTCCAATGTCCTCAAGTCTGCATGTGCTAACATAATAACTGAGGTGAGGCGTCGGATCGATACGTTCCCGCTGAGATTCATCTTATTGCAACATTTCATCGTTTTGAGCCACAACAGAAACACGCTCTAGAACAACTTTTATCTGCACGATTTATGAATGAATGTTTGCAAGGTCGAACATAATCAGTTTGCAGAGTGAATTTTAATTCCACCCGGCCTGTATCAAAGTTTGTTGTGAATCTACTGAGAGCTTTTGTTTCGAAGGCTTCCTTGTTTTTTTTTTTTTTCTGTCACAGCCTTGTTGTGGCATGGTCTGAACACAGCAGCCATCCTCGCCTTGACCTTGTTTATTTTTCTTCCTCTGTTATCATCTTGTCATTAGGAGTGCCACAAAAAGCAACATGCTTAAGAATTGTATTGATTTCTTTCACGGAAAAGTAAACGAAGAGGAGATTGTGGTTCTCCTTTATATGCAATTACATCTTCATTTTAAGGTAGATTTGCAGCAGTGCCCCCCTGAACCCAGACAAATTTTGAAGGAGTCCCCTGAAAAAACTCACCCATACACTGGTGTGTTTCATCAATGACCCAACTTGTCTATGCATCCCATTGTTGTGGTGATTCAATGGATAGTTAAAGGTTGGCTCCACCAACTTTGTAGTATACTGCATATTCAGTAGCTAAATTGCATTGTGGGTAACGTAGGCATCAGGTTTTGGAAAGCAGTTCACTTTAATAGCGTTGGACTTGTTGTGGACGATTTCAAACAAATAATAAGAATCAACAGCCGCGTGAGGAGTTCAGCACTTTTTATTCCACAGACTCTTCTGCCAAACCTGGTGCCTACCTTACCCACAATGCAACTTAGCCACTAAGTGACACCACTGGAGGCAATTTTTTCAGATTACATGCAGGTTTCCTATGGTACTACAACAACGCTTTTATACTACTTTGTCATTTTTAAGGCATATTTAAAGAACATTGAGAACATTGTTCTCAATCATGATCAGCAACAACCAGAGATTTCTTGACTGCACGTTGTCTTTTTTAAAGATGTCTTTAGTCTTTAACGCATTTCTTCGTCCTGTGATGGATTGGAAACTTTACTTTATGCAAGTTTTGAGTGTAGCATTAATAATAGGATTCCTACACATGTTTGTGCATAATCAAATTTTGAGTTTTGCATGAACCAAACCATCTGCATTTGATGCCCTGGGAATGAGACTCAACTACCTGTCTCCACAATCACCTGCTGCACCTTCAACACACATCATAACCTTGACAACATCTCTACACGTCTCACTGCATGATCTGTATAACATATACTTCTTCTTACATAAGCAGATAAAACAAACAGGCCAGGCAGGTTAGCCCCCTTTTAGTTTTTATGTTTGTCATTTTAACTGTGGTTTTGTTCTGGAATTGTTTTGTACCTCAGCTGTGTACTTGCATGTCTCTAAGGTGAGTTAATGATAAAGAGGAATATCACTGGTGCTGGTGGGGCGAGGACAGGCCCTGTTAACTTGGCTCTCTGGCGAGTCCCAATGACAAGAGGCTTCACGGGCCATAAACCCAGAGGGATGAGGGAGAGTCGAAAATGGCCGACCGTCTCAATTTTCTGCCAGGCTGCCTCTCGCCTGCGTTCTCTCTCTCTCTCCCTCTTTTTTTTTTTTTAACCTGTCTTTGTGTGTCTGCTTGTGTGTATCGCTTATTCAGATTATCCCATCCTCTTCTGTAATTCAGATTTTCTGTTCAGTTCATGATTTCAGTCTCTTTGTCTCTAACACACACACTTGTCTCCATATTTCATTGTCAGTAGACATACACCACAAGACACTGATCCTGACAGGCACATACTGAAACTCCACCCTGAAGGTTAGGATAAGCGTTTGTAGAGATTGGATGCAAAGTTCGAGCTAAGTGGTGCATGTTACCGTACACACACACACACACACACACACACACACACACACACACACACACACACACACACACACACACACACACACACACACGCATGCGTTATCTCACGGTTGCTTGTGGAGCATTACTAAGCCAGCAGAGCAGAATGGCAGCTTCATTATGATTGCTGCTGGCATATCAGGTCGCAATTATCAACGCTGGCTTATTCACTCTTTAATTGCCTCATTTAATTTGTTCACATTTGGTGCCGAACAATGTCAACCTGCTGCAGTTGAAAGCAATTTGCTCCAAGGACATGTAACATACACGACCACGAGCCCTCTGTGTGCGCGCCTGTGTGTGCGTGTGTGTGTATGTGCGTGCATGGGTGAAAACATGTTGCATGCGATGCAATGCTTGAGTTCACTGTGAAGAGGACAAGAGTTAATTGTGACAATCATTTTGAGAGACTTGCTGATTCATTTTTCTTTCTCTCTTTTTGTCTTATAGACGTATTGTTTTGAGACCAGACTAAATATTTGCGGAGCCCGTACACATACACATGTTCAGCACCTTCCTGCTTCTTCATCATCCTCATCAAGTGTAGTGGAGGTTTTAAATTGAAAGGAATACAGGTTGTATTTAGGGTCTGTCAATAATTAGGCCCCCGTGTGAACGCTTGAAAAGTTTACTCGCTATACACATTCTTCCAGTTCCTTTATGAGATGTTCTAATGCAGTTCAGATGTCTAAGTGGTGGGAGACAAAAACTGCTCTTTCATTGAAAAAAATGTGTTCCAAGGTTTATCAAAATGAATGTCTTCCAGTGTTAGTCCTTTTAGGTACAGAATTCCCTTTCTCTTTCCCCTGATAATGTTTGTAACCAACCAGAGATGGTGTGTGGTAATACATATTTACAGTGTGAACTTGAGGACAATTAAAATCATTTACAGTTGAGTTAAGGTCTCGAGTTAGATAAGACATGACCTATAAAGGTGGTTTGCCACCAGTATTTTAATAGTTGCAATTTGACTTTTTATGATTATGACAGAGGTCTGTGGTGTTGGCCAAAACCCATTCCACAAACCAGAACACATTCCGATATCGCTCTTGTTGATTGAAACAGTGGTGTCATGGATGTCTTTTGACAAGACTAAAACTTAGTGTGAAACTGAAGACATGGCTGCATCGTTAATGAGAAAGTTGGTGCTGAACTGGATTTGTTTTTCAATGACTTGGCTGATAGTATTGATGTAATAAGATTGCCATAGTGCCCTGTATCAGAGCTAACCAACAGGATATTCTCAATACTCAATATTCTGAGTAATCCATAGGAAAACACCGCGCACAGAATGTGTGTCAACCATACATTGTCCCTCGGTGTATCTAATGACAACAGCAGAAGTAAAAGCAGCACATTTGTGTGTTTTACTGTGTGTTCCTGGATGTAAGTCGACAATACTTGTGTATATACGGGTTTGCCACTCAGGCCTCTGCGTGTGTGAGTGGGTCTCATTGTTAAGTCCAGTGGTGACGCCAGCCTCATTAAGACGGATGAGGAGCGTCCAATGTCATGGCTGGGTTAGCAGCCCACTGGCAAGCCAAGAAGAGAGAGCGGCCCTGCCACCGAGCTCTCAGCTCTGCAACGCACCACGTAATTATGTGGTTAACCGTCAAATGAACAGGGTAATTTATTCACCTGGGTTATTTATGAGGGGTAGGAGGGGTGGAGTGTGGGGGGTTGGATAGAAATGTTTCTCACCTGCCCTTTTCAAAAGGTGAGACAAACTGCTTTAGGTTCACCTTGCTAATAAGAACAGCCAGGAGACTGGAGGAACCACTGCATTTGGGACTGAATTGAGCAGAGTCGTCTCACTTAAATACGAAATGACAGCTGTCAATTATTCAGGTCGTCCTTATTATTAATGACATCTCTTTTTTTTTTATCATGTTGAAACAAGTCCCATCCAATAATGGAGAGAACTGTATCATTGTTTTCAACCTTAATAAGAGCAATTTTGAAATAAGTGTATCCAGAGTAACAAAAATATTCTTTAGGGTTTCAAATATTTATGATATCCATTTACTTTTCTCAAACACATCCTCCTACCTAATGAATGAAAGGGTCGATTCTCAGTGTCTCCTATATACATATATATCACCATTCCCAAAACATGACTATGTGTAGGGTTTGTTCTCATTGGGTTTAGTCAAGAAAACTTGGTCAGGTTTAGGCAAACACTGTTGTTTGGCTCAAAATCTCTACATTGCTTTGTAACTTGTATTAAGAGGCATAACTTCACTAAGTTCAAAAATTAGAAGAACTATAGTTGACTTCCAGTTTCTCACTCGACATGAACCGCAGTCTCCTGAAAGTACCGAGCTAGTTCCACCCCCATCCTCCCTGTACGGACTTTTTACTCTTTATACTACTTTGCAAGAGGCTGCTTTCATTTTTTCCTAACATGGCTGTGTTCCTGATGAGAACAGGCGATAAATGTAATTGCTCATTTGGGCCTGTTAATTGGTATTGGTATCATTCATTCGCCACGCAATGATACAGTTTTTCCTCATTATACTGACACAAAATACCCTTGGTCCAAAGATATACAGCAAAACTGACTAACTATATACGTATTGTGTGAATATCTGTGTGTGTCTGTTAACCTTTCAGTTCCCAGTGTTCAAAGACTGACCCTATCCATAATAGAAATACCCAAGCAGACGTGAAGCACATGGAAAAGAGATATTTGAATTTCAATTTTGATACAATATTGATTTTCCATTTTCAGTCAGAAGACTATTACACCTGCTTAAAATGTGGCCTCTTATAAATCACATTTTGGAAATCGATCTTTCCAAACATCAGAGGCTCCACTGCGTACATTTCTAGCAACTTTTGAATTATGTTTAAATAATCCTGCAACAAAATGTTAGACGGTGCACAGTCTCTTACAAGCTCTTCTAACCTGGATGTGCACCTGAGTTACGTTTAGGGGCTAAGAAAAAATAAATAAAAAAAACAAGTAGACGGCTTTGGACAATCGCTTCTCTCTTACTTAAATCCTCCTGTAATGCCTCAGCTTGGCTAATAAGCTTCCCACAGTGCACAGAGGATTGACTGAAACAGAAACCCACAGCTTCAATGATTCAAGGATACTTTCTTTTACAAAGTGGGCCAACAATGTGCAGCGAATTCCTTATGAGCTGCGAGGAGGTGGGGTGGGGGTCTTCCTGTGGGGAGAGGAAGTGAGAGGAGAATACTGATACCAGCACCCAGAACCTCCTCATTAGGAAACACCATATGGTATTGCCACACAGACGCCTGTAAGCCACTGGGCTGAAGCCTGCAACTGGGTGCTTGTTTTGCTAACTTTGAAATCACGTTGGTGTGGTTTCTCCATAAATGAGGCTTTTTAATTTTTTTTTTCTTCTGCTTTGCTGGTCAGTTTAATTACAGATGGTTGGCTGGGGAGAGCAACGTGGGTGGAGAGGGAGGCCTCTTAGCCGAATGAGTTGTTTCACCAAAAAGTCCTCGTTTATTTTGGAGTGAGGGATTTTTTTTTTTAGATTTGTTGTCATGGGTCAAGGGTCCTGAGCTGTTTCAATCAGGATTCACACTCACAGTCAGGATCACCGCTTAGTCTTGAGTTTCCCTTCCATATTACATTCGTCCAGTTGTTTGTAATGAAGGTACTGGCTCTCATAAACAAATTGCAGTTTTAATTTGCAGGTGAACCATGTAACATGTAAGCTTAACCGATACTAGGGCTATGTATGACCAAAATCTCATATCCAGATAATAATACACAATGATTAAATAGTTCATGAATAAAGCAACTGGACTTGAGTGAAGTGCTTCTGGCTTTTTGCCTTGGTCGAGTGTTAGCATCAACCCACAGAACCATTGATTGTTGACTGTGGAAACACGGGCCCTGTCTTTGAAATGAAAGTGGCAATGGCAGCCAGTCTCTCCTTCCATCTTCACGACTGTTTGCTGTGGGAAAATGTCTCTTGTAGCATCTGATTGTAGGATTTTTCAACCTTTTTCAGTCATCTTTTGTCTTACCTGCTGTATTTTCTCGATCAAAAGATGTTTCCTTGTTGTAATGAGCAACCATACAATGTATTTAGAAAATGCGGAGTGTGTGGTTGAGTCAGCAGCAAAATGGTACTTTACCCGAGGCATTTTGGTGTTCAAGGCTTTTGAAAAGTTTCTTGCTAAGTGGTGTTTGAGTCTGTTTTTGGGTCCAGTCCGTGGCATCTTTTGCAAAAAAAAAAAAAGGACGGAAAAAATACTTTTCCTTAACCGTATGAAGTCAGCATGTAGGTTAAAGCTCCATGTTTTGTCTTGACTGATCTGAGTCCTTCTCCTGAATGACCTCGCTCTGTGACACATTCATTGTTTCTCCATGTTTTTTCTGTGTTGCGTTCTTTCAGACTGCAAACGTGCTGTGCATGAGAACACAAAGCATTGTTCAAATGGCAGAAAAACATCGCTATAAAGCTTGGGATATGCATCGCGAGATACGCAATCTTGCATAACACGCAACAATAATGGCTCTCTATCATCACATGATCTATATTGTCAGATTGCACACCCCTAATTGGTACCCGTTGATTAGATTGGACAGCCAGATGGGAGGTTAACAGTGCGATGCAACGGCAGCGTAACCTTTTGATCGGAGCTTACTCTAATAATCACAGACACAAGGTCGTGTCGAGGGCGAAGGATGGTATGAAGATGTTGGGCAACCTTCTCTTTGAAAACATGTCGGACTGTAAAATATTAGCGAATCAAACTGTCTGGAGAGAAAAGGAACAGGGCCGTAGTGAGTATTTATTTGCCTTTGCCCAGTGCTTTACAGGACAAACTTCACCGTACTGTAGAGTCTTGGATGTTTTTCTTGGTTTTTCGTGTGCAATTGTGAGTAAGATTCTGTGATTCTGCCTCTGACTGATCCAGAGAGGGAACGTGGCCCACTATGGCTGAGAGGTTGAAAGGGAATTCTTAACACAATTCATGCCCTTCAGCTGTTTTTCCTGTCGGACAGAGATAGGAGAAAAATAATAATATGGTTGGCATTATGTCTACATAACTCTTCTTTTTCATGGTTTGACCCAGTGGCTGTCAACTGTGCAACAGCTCAGCCTTCTTCTGATAGATAATGACACTATGGAGTAAAAAAAAAAAAAATGTGCAAAGAAAAAAAAAGGCCAATCTTTTTCAGCATGATCGCAGAGGACGTAACATCCATCTTAGCTGACCGGTGTTGCAGTAGGCTGCATCACTCAGACATGATGGCTTCTGGTGGAGTCTTGGTGTTTCATTTTGTAACTGTGAGAGTAACATTCAGAGTTGCAGCGATCAAAAGGTTATCAAATGACTTTGGAGGGAACTGGCTGCCAGATTGCTCTTATTCTGCACCGCTCCAGAAAACCATTGTCCATTATCTTTTTTTCAAAACCATATTCATATAAGCATCTGTGATGTGAGAAAAAGTACAATAAGAAGGTAAAATAGTGCATGGACTTCAGTGAGACTTGGATTTGCACCAAGTTTTTCCAAATGTTTTTTTTTTTTAAAATGGCATACTGTATTGTTCATTTTGACAAATCTCCAGTTGTATTGTTTGCCAACTGTTGTGCTGATAGAATTGAAGGATATCCTGGAATCACAATTAATTTTGCAACACAATGATGATTAAATTACCCCTGGTTTGCATGTTGAAGTGTCCTTGGGCAAGATACTGAACCCCAAACTGCTCCTGATGCGCTGGTCTCGGCACCTTGTATGGCAGCCACAGTGTATGACATATGCATGAATTACTGTAAGTCGCTTTGAACAAAAGTGTCTGCTAAATTTAAATGTAAATATACTATTATGAGTATAAAACAGTAAATCGTGACATGGTAGTTAGAATGCATTACCATAGATATTTAGTGTGCTTCCTAAGGTATCTCACTGAAGAGAGTTTGTGTCACAGAATTTCACATTTGTCAGAAAAACACAGCACGATGGGTGCCAGCAGAGCAAAAAAGCATGACCGCCCGTTGGACTCCTCAGATGCCAGGCGTTCCAACGGACTCAGGTGGGCAGAGAGTGGGAGGCCAATTGTAATCTCTCAGCGACTTTCTCTCTGTCCGCCTGTGTCTCTCTCGCAGCGGAGAAGTGATATTTTGAAAGATAAAGTTTGTGTTAGTGTGGGAAAGTGACTAACCGGCCCCGTCTAGTTTCTTATCTGTCAAGATTGTTTGTCACACTCAACAATGGCATCACAGTTCAGTGCGATCCCTCTGTGACTTCTGTCAATCAAGCTTTGTCAGTTCCACAATCAGAGTATGATGTATTTATGATCAGTGCCATAAACACTGAAACAGAGTTGCGATAGACTTGTATTGTTTTGTATTGAATTATTAAAGCATGTGAAAAAAAGAGTTTGCATGGACTTGCTGGCAAAGTTTTTTGCATTGAATTATACATATACACACCCAGAATGCAGGTGTTCAAGCCAAGTTTCAACCCAGTCCACTGAAAAGAGGCAGTAGGTGAAATTCAGAGTGCACATACTGTACATAATACACAAAAATAATTGAATTCAGCTGATGAGGCCAAACAAAGTTCATAACCTGAATAGTATCAAGAATGTGGCTACATTACTTTGAGGTTTTTTTAAAGTATAATTTTTGGCCCTTTGGCTTTATTGACAGAGCAGCTGAAGACATGGCAGGAAACTGGTTTAGAGAGGAGGGAGTGACACACAGCAAAGGGCCCCTGGCTGCTGCAGAGAGGACAAAGCCTCTGTACATGGGATGCCCGCTCTACCGACTGAGCTAAACGGCGCCCCGTTACTACCTAGAAACCTAGACGCCGTGTAAAACATAAATCAATGAATTCTGGAGCAAAATCCTTCATGCAATCCAATGTTTTAGCAGCAAACCTCACCCCGTCCTTACTTGCGAACAGCTGAGCCTTACGAGGATTTCCCCCCCTCCGCACCCAATGATGATACGATCACCTGTTACCAATGAACCTGTTTAACCTGTGAAGTGTTCCAAACTGTTGTGTTTTTGTTGCCCCTGTCCCAACTTGTTTGAAAGGTGTTCCTGGTGTCAAAGTCACAATAAGCATACTGTATATCTAACTGTGAATCAAGGAGTTTATCTATAGGTTGTTTGTATTATCGCTCAGGACCCAAGGAAATGCAGATTGAATTTGGTGCAATTTGGACGCTCAAAACGTTCAATATTAACACATTTTGAAACTAATGCTGCTCTGTGCATGGATTCTGTCAACAATAGTTCGCTTGCTATACAGTATAAATATTAAATATATTGTCTTTGGACTAAAAAGGATTTGGGAACTTATCATGTCCTTTTTTTAATGTTGTACAAGAACAACAACCTTTCTGGAGTCAGGGTTGTGTGTGTGTATGTTGGTGGAATAAAGGAGTGCGCTTGCTTTTGACAGCCCGAGTGGCCTGTCTAACAAGTTTTGTAACTTGCTAACCTCACAAAGCACATCACCGTGCTGCACAGTTAATTTAGATTCGAATTGGTTAAACTTTTAATGATCCCCACAGTAAAGTGCGGTCACTGCTGCTGAAAATGCATAATTTGGCTGTAACCATCGTGTCCATATAACCTGCCATTTGTCACAGCTCATGCTACATAACTGCAGCGATGAAATAAGTGGTTCTTTTCAAAATGAGCAAGTTTCCACTAAATGGGACGCTGTGCCTAAGGTGTCCTTCGGTAATGCCACTGCAGTCTGCGCAGCCTTGCGTCGGGACAAGCCCGATCCTGAAGCCGTCACCCCACGGCGTGATTTGTTGGACGCCAAGAGTATTGGGCTTGCTCCATCATGCAGGGAGTTTTTTATGAAACTAATTGATTTCCTTATCAGCAAGACCTGAACTAAGAATAGATGCTCTTCATTATTTGTCCCCGTTCTCTCAGGTGCGCCCACAATCACAGAGCTGCAGAAAGGTCAGATAAATTACCTCCCCTGCCTCTGTGTCAGAAGGATTTGTCTGCTGCTGTGTATTGATTATTGAATTTGACGGATCTTTCAATATTTCAGCTCAGTTTCTTTTTTCTTTTTGGCAGGCGCACCTATCGGGGCCCATTTGCATTCCTGTTTGGCAAGGGCACCCACTGCGCAGCTGATGCTTTGAACATGCTCCCAGATGTGCTTATTCCAGCGTAGTGGTTCATTTGAGAAACTTGGTTAATTAGTGTGTCTGTATTTGAGAGGGACTCCTTTGTGTTTTATTCCTTCGAGTCTACACACGTCTCTCTGAATGTGTAAATGCGTGATTGTGGATAATATTCCTGCGTGTGTGTGTATGTGCTTGCCTGAATCTTAAGCTTTCTGACTGAATCCATGACAGATTGTTTTTCCTGTACCATGAAGCATCAAAGGACGAGGATTCATTTTTCAACAGTCAGCCTTCTTCGTCTTAGCGTGCCTCTGTACTTTGTCAATAATGCATCATGTATGTGAATATACGCACCCATTATTTATGTTCTTTCTTCTTTTATGTTGATTGATAAATTCATTTACTGATGCCAAGCTGCCTTTTTCTCGAAATAACCCCCGCCAAAAAAAACTACAGTGCAGCAGAAGGTGATACAACTTTTAAGATCCTTTTCATCAATGTTGCTGATTTCATATTTCTCATGATGTAGGTGGCACTTTAAATGATATTGGTGGCAGCCGCAGTTCACATAAACTATACTGCTGAAATGTTATGGTGGCAGGAAAACAGATGTCAGTGCAGCAAACATTCCCTGCAAAAACTCTGCAGAAGACGAAAACTCACTCCAGTTTTTTTCCCGAAATTGCAGCAACGGCAGGGTTTTCAAATACCGATTCGTCAAAGACTTTGACGCGGTGCGTCAGTCGAGAGAGTTACTCTTTTTAAGCAGGCTGAACAACATTCTGGCCCGGAGCAAAGTTTGCTTAAGACATGTGGAATTTTACTGTGCCGTCTTCTTTTAAAGGCATTCGTGGGTAGAATATGTGTCTTTTGTTCCTGCCTTGTCAGTCTGTAATTAAAATGAATGTATTGTTCTCGTCTCACCTGCCCTGCACACATTTCTGATGTATCCAACCAAAGTCCTGCATCATGCAACAACAGTAAATACATGTCTCACTGTCTCCTGCTATGTCTCGGTGAAGAGAACGGTGGTGGGTGGTGTGCATGTGTGTGCTTTTATGCGGGGGTATACTTGCGTCCCTAGGAGTTGTCTCAGATCAATAGGTGGCGGACGGGGCAGTCATCGATCAGCTCAGTGCATGGAGGCTAATTTATGCCAGTGCTCTGGCGATCCCTCCGCACCAAGGCACCAGGGCGTGAAATTCAAATTATTATTACAGCCAGGCAATTCCATTATCTGGGGGAAGGATATGTCGCTCTGGCACATATTGGCTGTCTTCCTTGTGTAAAGGGAAAGAGAAGGAGAGGAGGAATGGGGGCCAAGGCTGGCCCTCTGTGGCCATGGCAGTTCGTTGGGGGGGGGTATTATTACCCCACTTTATCATGGCAGCTTTTCTACACTTAAGGTATACCGCCTCTAACCCCCTTCATCCACAATAAACAGAATTAAAGCAGCTGCATGGCCATTTTGCAGCTGGTCATGGTGTTGTATTTTAATGGGAAACTACTTGTTTTTAACCTTGCAAAACATAACATAATTTCCCTTTGTAGAGAAATGTGTCAATGCAAAAATGTTCAGAGGCTAACAGTGGCTGCCTCTGCATGGTCACACTATATGAAATGTACATGCAAACAAAAGGCGGACTACATCTCCAAATGTCCTCATAGAATGCCCCTAACAGGCAGTGTGCGGGCCTCGTCGTCATGGCTTGGTAACGTTCCCTGGACACTGCACCTTGAAGAGCCCCGCCACAAGTAGTAATGGTAATGGACAGAGTGATGTGTGTTTAAGGGGGGGGGGCACATTTTTAAACCGACAGTAGGGTCTTGTCTAATGTGGGGACTCTTTTCCAAGGCCCTCTATATCCCTTAGGTTAGAAATACTGGTATTTACCTGCGCAGTGGTGGGACCACTGACAGACAAGATATCGAAACATTACAGACCTTTTGCCCCTTGTACTGGCACAAGAAACCATCCTGAGGGTAGAAATAATCTTACACGTGCCATTTATAGCAAAGTCATATGCAGAGTACTCCTGCATGTATACTGCTTGGAGAAGCAGAGCTGTGACCCGACCTGTATTTTCTAGAGACGGTACCTTGAGTCTATATTTGAGGGATTGATTTATTGACACTTGACATCATTTAACATGCCCTCAAGGAAGCTGCCATGGAACCTCCAGGTGCCATGACTGCAGAAGAGGAGTATAACTGCTTTTTTAACTCCGTATCTTCGCTTTTACTGAAATACTGGTGTTTCTGCCCAAATACATGGGAAGGTCAAAGTCTAAGTGTGAGCGTTTTGTTGGCCTCTGCTACAAGATGCTTTTGGTTGCTTCCTCAGATCCAGATCCTGTGGAGGTTCGGACCTTAATGGCTGCTGGTTTTGTGGTACCGAGTCATGATATGGCGCCAAGATAGAGCAGTGTAGCTTGTTCTGTGAACATTTCTGTCAACAGAACCTACTCTTGAGATCTTGCTGATCATTGGTGTCCTTACTGTTGTTGCTGTGAATGTGGGGTTGGGATAATACGACCCTTGTTAAAGGTGCAGTTTGTGAGAGGGTTAATTTCTGAGTCTCATTCCTGACTCATCACATACTGACTCTTTGGTTTTCACATTTTCCGATGCATCAGTAAATGATGAGTCGGGAATGATACTCAAAAATCAGCTTTCTTACAGACTAGACCTATAAAGCCTTTTGCTATATTAGAGTTGGGGAAGGGTTCATCCTGATCACCCACACTGGTACTGCCTGTGTTCCAGTGCCCTGTTCTGCAGGGGAATGTGGACAGGCCTTCTGAACTAATCAGACAGCCCCTGTCTCTGCCCATCCATGTCTGGTCAATATGTATAACCTCTGCTCTTTTAAATGGCACCTGGGGAGATCTAACTGGCTGTGCAAGGAGTATACTGTGGCTTTTAAAGCCAGTGATGGGCCTTTAACATCCGCCTCACATTTTTACTTTTGTCAGTGAGGAGCAATGTAATAAAATGCATTTCCAATTTCTGTAACCAATAAAAAATGTAGATAATGTCAGTTGCCCTGAGATTTATTGAAAGGTCCCTGTCTGAAGGGAATCAGAAATACTTCAAAAGTTTACCTTTGTCATAAAACTTGCAGCGTGTCCTTCAGTCCTCAGGACTGTAATAATTGCCCCTGTCAAGTTTCCTTACTCTGTTAATTACTAGACTAGTAGCCATGTTTTTTGAACAGCTGCTCTGAGTTAATTCATTAGTTCCCTACTTCTCAATAATATTGCACAGGCATTACATTCCTGCCATAACTCAACTTACTCTGCCAATGTGCATTTGGGACCTTACTCCTGTTGCCTGCATTCATTATTTCACTTTAATCTCCTCATCATTCAGGAGAGGACAACCTTGAATTTTGGACCATGGTATAAGTAATATTTAACTCCTTCATATCATAAGCCAAAATGCAATCACTGCACATGCAATTGAAGACAAAGTGCTGATTAGGGCATCAGTTAAAAAAAACCAACCAAACAAGCAAAAAAAAAACACTCATGGGTCATTTTGGAAGGCACTATCAAAGATGGCAGATGGAGATATACTGAGGAGAACCAGGAGGTTAAATAAAAAGTAGAACAGATGAGGAAACTGTAGAGGTGGAGGGACTTTGGAGAGACTCATTAAAACCAAGTACAACGAGTACCGGACAGTGGGTTGCTCAATGTTCAAATGAAGGGCTTGTTTCTTGGCCCTGAGTCACAATTAATTAGCACCACAAGGGGCATCAACACTCCTCCGCATCTACAGCATTTGTGTGTGAAATGAAAACGAGTCAGAGATGAAAAAGAAACAAGCAAATGAGAGAAACCAGACTCATAAACAGAATTCTGTGACTGCTCAGGGATGCATATCATTGATGGTGGGGCTGAGGGTCACGGCTATGTTGTTTCCCGACATTCCCCTTTTATTTGCGCAGCTCGCCTTCTCTAGTCGAGTTTCTAGCAATCAGAAATCTCATATAAAAATGTTACCCAGAGGCGGCTTTTTCTTATAAAGTGACAGCATGCTTCAGAAGGTTTGTTTTGTCTTCACCTCACATAATTGTCAAGACCAGAAATTTTGGAGGACGCGCCAAAAGGCAGCAATCCTCAGACGGCGACATGAGACTCGGAGGCAGAACGGTTGCCAAGTGCTTACAGTACACAAGGGAGGTGCTGCTTGGGGGTTGTCTTGCTTGTTCTTTACGTTTGAAGCCGTTTAAGGCAAAAAATGGAGCATTTAAACTCGACAGACGTATCAAAGCACACTTATATTTATTTATACTGCTTTCTCCACGTGTGAGTGTATTTGTCTGTCTATGATTTACATGCTTCCACTTTACAGTTTTTTATACATATATTACTTGAAAGCCGTTTGTCTCTTCCTCACCTCCCTTTCCTCGTCTCCCCACCCTATTGACTTGATTAGATTAAGTCGACTCTGGCTTTAAAGTCTGCCGGAGCAAATGGTGAAGCATTCAAAGCTCATCCGTAGATTGTATGAATAAAAAAATAAAATGCTTATTTGTAGATGTGTGCGTGCATACAGGCTAGACATAAATTATGAATGGTCTTATTGTGAATTTAGCTCCATAAACACTTAGATCATAAGACACCTAAAATGTGATATACAAACCAATTACAATAAGATGGTGCAACTGATTATTCAAGGAAAGGTTGACCCCAATTAAACATCTTTTGTCCATTTGGACAATCTGTCATGTCAATCAAATTTCCATATTCACTGGATCACTAACAAACTCAGCTTTTATTTGTCTGATCTAAAACAACAAAATACATATTTTTTCAAAAGGTTTTTTGATTTTGCTGCCAGTAATTAAAAAAACGGCACAGTTATTCACCTTGCCATCAAATCAGTTATTAGTTGAGCAGTAAAAAAACAAAGGCACAAAAGCAAGAAATAAAGAGCAAAAAGGTTGCTTAACTGCAAATCAGGATAACACAAGTAGCAGCATAGGTGCAGTGATACACAAGGAGCGAGTCAGGACTGAGGAACGGACACGAACAACACAGCTGCTCCAAAAAACACTGACTTAAATACACTGGGTTGAGGCAGGTTACCAGGAAGTGACAGACAGGAAGTGAAAAACAAAACATGACATTTGAGGAGAGATTTTCAGCATAAAAGAGGAAATAACAAATATGTAACCCAAATTCATGACAAAATCATGCAGGTAAGGAGTTAAAAAAAGGAAGAAAAAACTAAAACAGTCAGACAGACAAAGAAAAGTCATCTCATCACTTCCACTTTGTCATCAGTGGGAAATGTTAGCCATCAGGTCTGATCACACATTATACTGAAATAATAAACTGTATAAGTCAAACAAATGTTCTTTCAATAGTCATTGAAAGAACATGCAGGTTATAGCCAGGCATCTATTTTCTTTTCTTTTTTTGTATGTGCCTTGTCAAAACATAAACAGTGAACCTGCTGTTTCTGTTAAGTAGCACAGTGAGCTCTTGTTGAACAGCATGTACAGCACTTAGTGGGAGTTGATGTATCAAAAATACCGAATATTAGCAGAGCTTAACTCATCTTAGTTCCCCCAGTGATGTTTCACCATTCGAACCTGCGATGGCGCATTAAAATGGCATTTCAGTATGCATGTTGTCTGTCTGCTTGGGTAATGGTTCCTACGTTTTTTAAGACCAAGGAACGAGCACTGGAAAGGGTCAGCCGTTCATACACATAGTTTTTTGCGTGACATTTTCCCATGGTTGCCTTAATGGGTTTGACCTCCTTCTCACTCCCATGGGTTTCCCTTCCATGTCAGCCAGCCGCAGCAATAGGCGTTAAGACGGCAGCTCTGTGGACAGGCCTTTTTTCTTTCGTTTACCTGGTGATTGATTCCCCTGTCTCACCGCCCTGAACGGGTTAAACATCACCAGGACCTGTGTTACAGAGAGATTGCATTTAGCTGCTGCTGCCAAACCAAATAGGCAACCAGTCTGTCTGGTAAGGGAGGACTGAGAGAAGGAAGGAAGGGAGGGATGAAGAAAGAAACAAGGGAGAAAATGTCCCCACATTTGACTGTTACCTGCCCTCCGTCTTCGTGCTTACTCTTGCTTTGCCCGTTATGAAGATAAATCCTGGCGAACAAATTGTCCAGATGGACTTCCTTGTGACACATTTTTGCATCAATTTACTGTAACAGACATTTAATCTACCAAGCCTTGTTAGCTATCGTCAGCAGATGCCTGTTATCTGTGCTTTTTTTCCCCCGCATGTTTTACACAAAAGACAGATTACAAGCAGCGAAGTGTTATTACATCAATATTATAATCGGGGTGGAAGGCATGAAACAAAGAATGCGCAAACTTGATCTGTGCGTCCGCTCCGGTAGCCTAGCAAAATTGCATGCAGAATACAAGCCAGTCATCTGATTGCCATTGTCTTTCTCTCTGTCTTTGCAGGTAATGTGCTTTCCTCGTCCCCATGGGTGCAGCCTGAGTGATGGCCGCAGATGTGATGAGTAACAGAGCTTTACTTCATGGGTCACAGTTAAAAGTGCACACAGAGCAGGAGAGGGACGGCTTGCCACTCTCAGGCGCCGTGCACTGACACCGCGGGCACACCCGTACAAACAGTGACGAGCAAACAGCCGTAACACACACATGAACGTGAACATGCACGCACATACAGCATGCAAATACAACTGGATGCATTAACATTGCTTGTCGTGACTCGTAAAGGTCTGTGTGGAAAATCCTTGACCTTACAATATATCTTACCTTGATGCAAACATTCAGCATTGGCCGTATACAGCTAACACATTCACTCAACTTTTGGAGTTTTGGAGCAGAAATTCAGAATTGTGATATTTACAATATATACTGAGGCAATAATACAAACTCAGAGACTGAATAAACAAGCTGTTCTCAGAGGAAAATAAGATCCCCAGAATGCAAGAAAAGGTGGCAGGGTCCGCCAAATATAAACAAAATGGAACAGTATAGCATTGTTTTTCAGTCACAAGAAAACCAAACAAGTTTGTTTACTTTGTTTAGGCATGAGTCAGTGGTCCCCAAAAGTACATAATGCACCTTTAACAAACTCCAGACTCAGCGATTGTGCTATCAGCAACAACGCCGAGTGCACAGTTACACCCATGTATATTCTCAAACAACAACCCGGCAGAATGCACACGCATCTTTATTTACACTGGCTCGAGTGGTTTTGTTTGCCTGATCTGGTGAGGGCGAACATGGGCAATCTGTGAGTAAAGCCGTTCTCCTCCGTGTGGGTGGCTGGAGAGATATTAGGGTCAGTCTGCGAAGCTTTCACTTAAGCAAATAATGTAATCAAATACAAACGTATGTGCCTGTGTTTTTTTTTGTGTTTTTTTTCAGTGCTTGCACAGTTATATTAATCACAAAACACATGCAGAAGTGTCAGAGACGGTTGTGGGAGTGCCACACATTGGGGAGTAACTGCCAGAGCTCTTCTTTGCGCTACAATGCGGTGTAACTGGTTGAATGTACTGAACGGTGTGGTTGGCTTGACTTGCACAAGCTTGACCTGCAGATTTTCTAGGTCAAGTGTACCTTTGCTTTTACTTCTACTTTTTTACAGTTGCCTTGTAATTGTTCACTTGTCCGTGTGGTCTCCGATACAGATGGGGCAGGCATGCTTTTTTTTTTTTCTGTTTTTTTTGAGTTGTAAGAAAAAAGGTGAATTTTGTATAGGTGCACAGGAGAGATTTGTCGACCCATCTATATGATTATGTGTAGGCGCCACTGAGCACACAAGAAGGCGTATCCACAGAGGCCGACTGTTGGTAGATGCAGACAGGCAGGGTGATTACAGTGAGCTGAACTGAGGTCGAGCAGCAATCGGAGGTTGCCGTGGTGTCTAATAGGGAGCAGATGAAAGAAATGACAAGATAAAGGACAAAGCCAAAGAAAGGAGCGGGATTCACAAAGAAAGTTGAAAAAGAAGTGATATTCAAAATTGGCACATGCAGTCAGGGAGAACATTTTTGTTAGCCAGCCTCAATTGTTAGTTGAAACAGAATTTCACTAATAATCAAAAAACTTTCTGCAGCTGATACAACTTAGAATAGAGGAGTTATTGCCAGCTAAATTGCCTCTACTACTTTCATGTCTGCGGGAGAAGTGTGGAGCTTGAACCGACTGGGAATTAGCATTACGTAGCCTAATGACTGAATGCGATTACAGTGAATTTTCGAAGCTTCACTAATTGTAGGTATTGGTAGGTGTATTCAGTTTTGTTAGCTTTTGTCAGAGTTGTACTAGCTGTTTCAATCTGTTTTTCAGTTATATGCAAGGCTAAGATAAACCTCCAGTGGCTCCAGCTCTATACTTAAAGGTGCAATATGTAAGAACTGGGCCACCACTTCAGAATGGGAGCTAGGCTTGCAGAACCAGGGGAGTGTCTGTTTTTATACAAAGAGCCACAGGCTCTGAAGCCAGATTTTGCATAGCAGCCAATCCGTGCATTTACAACGTCACTTGATGCACTGGCGTCCAAAAACACTGATTTCCATAAGCTAACACTGTGAAAGAAGCACTTGTAAAGTGGTGGAAGAACATTTTTGAGTGTCACAACCCTGAGCAAAGTGATTTGTTTGACTATCATAATTTGAGCCATTCGGTTGAATAAAATGTAGAAAGTCTAGAAGAGCCACAAGAATAAAATAATTTCAAATCAATTCCAGTGATGCCCTTGGCTTGTACCATTATACATCATAAAGTCAAAACTACACTGAACATGTTCGACTAAAGTCTTACATACTGCCCCTTTAACGCAGCTGTAAGTGATATATATTTAAGTGATATATTTGTAATAAAATTAATTTAAGTAGCTCTGTATTCCAACAGTAATCGGTATAGCATGTTAAAATACATTTTCTGATATCCCTGCCCACTCTATCCAATCAGGAGAGAGATCTTCATAAAGAGGCGGTCTCGCCCTCTCGCGAACGAGCACGCTTATTGCAGAGTCTGGTGATCACTGCTGCACGTTCATGTGGCGACACAAGGTGGAGGGAGTGAATCGCTCGCTGCCAAAAGCAGCCAGGAAGTTCTCTAAAACAGCAGCAACGCTTACAGCTGCTTTGACACAAAGACATGAGAGTGCTGTGGTCCTCCTATCTGAGAGAAAGAAAATAAGTGAATGTATCTCAAACTGTGGCACGATTCTTTAAACATAGCAGCAGAAACTCTGACTATAATGCATGAGGTGGGGAGTTTACAGCCTTCCACAGTGTACCACAGAGTGCAGAACTGAAAACATAAAAGAAACGGATTACCTTAAGAGAACTCTCTGGAACAGTTTGTACACATTTGCTTATAATAAACACATTACACTACATTTTAATGTTTACTTATGCAATTTGCCAATGATGGGAAGTCAAGGCAGGCAAATCCCCACTAACCTTCTAAACCGGGGCCTCCTGATCTGAATGTTAATTTGAAGGGGGATGAATTGCATTTTTTATTGTCTTATAAGAGTAGATGTTTCTCTGTCCTGAATCTTACCTGTGTCCTGCAGCTGTAGGTGTGACAGAAACGCATTGTTATGAGTCCCATCACGCACGCCTACACACACAACAAGTCACTGTGTCACATGCTCACTTCACCGTCCGATGAGAATAGCTCGTGCTGAGTATTGACGTGTCGTGCGGATTTTGTTCAGTGGGTTCTGCTGGATGGACTTGCAGTTGCAAGTGCGTAATGGATTCGACACACATTATTGAAAATTAATTTTCCCGGTGGTACGAAACAGTGATGCAGTTCGGTGTTTCGTTTTAATGAGTAAGCCATTAGTTTGCAAAAGGGATTTGGTTTTATTCTCTTTTTTTAAAAAAATATGTATTCATACACGAGGAAAATCAAAGTCAAAAACAATGAGCGATGTGCTTGTGTTGTGTGTGCGCGCGTGTGTGTTATGCACTGTGTTGGAAGTGGTAATTCCAGTCACCGTCTGCTCATAAAGATGTCAGAACACATGCATACACCTTGCCATTGCGTTGTTGACTGACGGCATGGTTACCTGGCGCTTAGCCAGCACAGCATACTTTTGTGTGCGCGTGTGTTTGTGTGAGTGTGTGTGTGCGCATGTGTTTGAAAGTAAACAGTGAGTGTGCAAAAGCCCCACAGCTGCAGCAAAGGCAGTGAAGCAGAAAGAGATCTGAGCAGCGCTTTACGTCCTGTGAGAAAAAAAAAGTGTGTATAAAGAAGGAATGACTGAAGGAGAGTGTGTGTGTGTGTGTGTGTGTGTGTGAGAGAGAGAGAGAGAGAGAGAGAGAGAGAGAGAGAGAGAGAGAGAGAGAGAGAGAGAGAGATATTGTGTGTGTTAGAGAGACAGAGTGAGAGAGTGGGGCCATAAAGCAAACTCAATCATAGCGAGTCAATTTGCTTTGATTTGATCGTCGGTCCCATCTGCAATTTAAAGCACACTGTAGTTGGAGGTGATTTTATTATTTTTTTTTTTTTAAACCGCTGCGTGGTTGTGACCGCTATATGGTACATTGGGAACAATGAGTGCCTTGTGTGTTTGCTCATATGGGTGTGTGTGCTGATTAAATTAGTTCCTTATAATGCTGAGCTCAGGAGAAATCCTGAGGGGATTAACGATATGTTGGCATAAAAAAAAGAGCAACGGAGTGAGAACCGGCAGAGCGACACAGATCAACCAGTATAGGGGTTACCATAGCGCCACACAATCTGTGGGAGAAAAAGAAAACAACAACACGTATGCTTGCATTCACACACATGGCAGCCTGAGCTTTGGTGTATTTCATGACAACCTGACACACACACACACACGCTGCTTATCGAACATGTCACACAGGCGACAGACTTGGTGACTGTGAGCAGAACCGGGATCAGTATTTCCAGAACGCATGATGTGAAGACGGAGCTGTCACACGATTTTAAAATGTCTTTAATGCCTGACCTGCAGTCTCTGTCTTCACCTCACATCCATCACCTGATCCCTCCCACCCTCCTGCCCACACACACACACACACACACTCACATACATCTAATCAGTCGTCTGGGGGCATATTTCCTCTTAATTTTTAACATTCCTTTAGCTTTTTAATCAGCCACAATTTCAAACAGGGTTCAGCCTTCCCGTTGGCAAGGAGAGCAGCGTTTGCGAGGGTGTGCGTCTGTTTGTGTTAGTAAGAGGTCGCCGGGACCTCGGGTTGACCCATCCTCCCGTTCGACCGACCTGCCACTCATTAGCGCTGACCCCTTGGCTGGCCGGTGAGGGTGTGAAGGGAGAGGTCGCCACCCGAGCGACAGCCAGTTGTATGTCTGCCTGGACTGAATAACCATATGAAGGGACAGGAGCAGGTGAAAGAGGTAACAGCCACACAGCTTCAAATGAGACCCGAGAGCCAAAACACACTCATACACACACACACAAACATACAGTGTGTGTATGTGTATACTGCACGGCTGTATATACTGTAGATCGTGTGGCTGATATGCTTTGGTACATGCGGTTACACATCTGACGCGCACATTTACATGACGTGCCCTCGAGTGACTCATCCGTAACAAACACATTCACACAAAAACTAGTTAGAACATCGTCGTATCGTCACTCTGCATCAAAAGTCTCCTCTCACACAATGTTTAAAATACACATTTTAGTTGTGTTTTTGTTTTGCACAGTGGTACAATTCCATTAAATCATCCTGAATCATGACCCTTGTTAGATCGTTAAGTCAATACTCTGTTCTGGTTACATCCATTAAATAGCCATACATTGGCAGAGGTTTACAGTCCCCAGGTACAGCAGCAAAGGTGTTCAGCAAAGTGATGTATATGTTGTAGCAACATTTTCCCGATGCTATTCAATTACACTTGTTTTGTGGGTTTTGTTGTTGTTGTTGTTGTTATTTTTCTCTTCAGTTGTGATTGATGGAGCCTTGAGTGTTTTATCATATTTTATCCTGTTTGGCTGTTGTGTGCACAGACAGATGCCTCGTCTTCTACTGAAAAACCAAATCAACCTGAAACAATAAAGAATAAAAGTTGGCATTTCTGCATACTTTCTACAACCTTGCGTTTCTTTGGGTTTTGTTTACAATTTTCTGTTGTATGATTTGGTTGTAGTTTAGGCCCAACAATCACTTAGATAAGGTTAGGAAAAGATCACGTTTTGTCTTAAATGACCTGTTTTGGTTCCCACAAACACGACTCAAGAGTTCCTGTTTTTCGTCGTTGCAAATGCGACTGGAAATCATCCTGCGGCCTCCTTCGAATTATCCAGCGGTTCACATTTACAAATGTGGAAACACAGTTTCAAACTGTGGTCCCTGGCTTGGCAGACTTCTCTGCTGTACCTTCACCACCATCTCCTCCACTTCTTGATATAAAAGTCAGGTCATAGAGACGTAAAGAGAAAGTGATGTGTCACGTTTTAAAGAAAAAGGTTGATACGGTGCGTGCACGTCGACCGATGACATGTACAAATGTGACTTTGATGTGAAAAATGTTAACTGCCAGCATGTCAACTTGCCAGCTGAACTGCAATAAAAGTATTGAAATGAATCTGATATTACTTTTGTTACAGTACAGTGAGGGTTCAGAAAGTTCCCCCCTCTGTTACAAGGGAGAGAATACCAAAGGGAGTGCGTAGCTGCAAGAATAGATCTAATAGCTATCTCAAATCTGCACACATGCTCTATCCTGCGAGCGCATTTCTCTGATCTCTATGATCCACTGGCTCGCTCTATTAGTGTGGTGGGCCATGGCGTTCTCTGCTACCCATTTATCTTCCTCTGCTCTTTACTTTTATCAGAAGAACAAGGGAGAAAACTTTTCTGTATGATATAAGCGCTATCGTGTGTTTGTGCGAATCTCTTTACACCGGGGATTTTTTTTTTTTTTTTATCACACACTAAATTCCACACTTTCAAGCTGTCTTCCAGCTACCTGGATTTAATAAGAAATCCGCGATCTTGGATAACCGGTCTCTCGAAGATGGTTATCAGCCTGCGTCTGTTAACCCTGAGTTAACTCACCCAGCTACGACTGAGCCCACACACGTGTGGTTTGTAATTACAATCACATGCAACGGCAACAGATCAAGGGAAGCGCATTTAATAGGAGATGAGATAAGAGTTTCTGTCCCTGTGGGGAAATTAGGTCAATGCGTGAGCTGCAAGTGATATTCAGCGAGATAAAACACATGAAATATAATCAGACAACTGGAAAATGATTATATGCAATTGAGGTAGAAACACATGACGAAAATGAATAATTGGCTTTAAATTGGTGAGGGTTAGGTTTACAGTCAGCCCTCAATCAGTCAGGAAGGTTTTCTCTCTGTATTTTCAGGCAGAACGAGAATCAAAACCAAAATATTTATTGACATTTGAGCACTTAAGTCTGAAGATTAGTGGACCAAAAGAAAGGAAAGACTAAAAGCGATATGAATGTCAAAGATAAGATAATTTTTATGCCACTGAAGCTTGAAAAAGAAAATGATCCACATCTTACAGTTACTGCAAGTAGAATAACTTAATAGGAAGACAGCATAAATAACAGATCTGAAATGCTATCAGACAACTAAGTGGTCACATAAGTTCCTTCCTCTGTTGAATTGCAGCAGAGAGACCTGAGCTGTCTCAGTTATTGTAGGAGACGACGATCTCCTCCTGATCTATAAAAATCAATCACACATGAGCTCATTTGTCACACTGACAATAGTTAGGGCGTCCATGTCAGGCTCGTGTAGCAATAATGGCTCAGTTTTCCGGGAAGTTGATTGATTGGCTGGGGAGCCGTTGACACACATTTGATCTTTTGAACTGAACCTGCCCTGGATGAGTCCAGACAGGCATCGAGCTGAAAGAGTTCCAGCTTTGTGATACAAGAAACACAAAGCGCGCTGGCGAAGCCGCTCGTCTCTGTTTGCGATTGTAGGCCGGCGTTCTGGGAAAGTGTGCAAGTGCGTGTCATGGCACGTACATGTTTCCACAAGTGTGTTGACATGTGCAAATGTTTGTTCAGTTGTGATAAAGTGTGTGTGACTGTGTTTGTCCTGCGGTGTGAAATCTACATGGGAGTACAATAATGACATGGCACGACGCCACATGCCTCGTAATCCCAGTGTGAAAATAAGCATGTGCAACACCAGTAATAACGCAGCTGCTCCAATATGTAGAACTGGATTAATACCTTCAAAAACCGCTGATTGTATTTTAAATGCATTATTGGTTGGAGCCCCCTAGATATTTGGGCTGTTGTTTGTGAAATAAACATTTTTTCTTAAGCCTTGAAGGCTTACATTCCTCCCGTGGCCAAGTGGTGCAGAGTTGTACGAACCTTGACTAAATCCAATGTTACTTTTATATTCATATTATATTATCATTTATATTATTTCATGAAGTGATTGCATCTGAACTAACTTGTCAAGTTATGATGAGTCCTCTACAGTAGTTCTCAAAGATGTTTGTCAGATAGTTATTCTTTGCAAGTTTCTTCTTACTTTGCAAGGTACAAGCTACTTTCAGCCTTCAGATGTTTTTTTTGTTTTTCTGATTTTTTTTTTTTTTTTTTTAAATATGGCTGCTGGCGCTGCAAATTGGCTGTTTTCCACCCACAGGAGCTGCTGAATCACTGGAGTGAAGTTTGAATTCTAAACAGCAGCGGGCTGTATCCTAAGAAAAGCTGGACTTTCTGCATTAGATATTCCCAGGTGTGTTGCCTCTCTCATCCCTTTGGTGAATACCAGTATTAAACATCACAGGACAGCTTGGTGGAGACATTTTGAAGTTCAGCTTTTTAAATCCGTTACCTCTGGCTGCTGTTTGGAGCTTCCCACTGTGCAAAGTTTCCAAAACTGTTAAAATGAATTGCTAAAACTAAAAACAATCAGCAGAAGGAAATAATTTCATACAAAAAAGAATGATTTTTTTTTTTATTCTTTCCTAAGCGTTAGACAGAAGTGCTGGCAAAAAGTCAACCCAGTCACCAAAATAAGTTTTGGCTGATGTACGCTTCTGCATTTGACAGCTATGCTGAAACTTTACTTTTTTTATGACACCGCTTATTTGAACCTTCCTTTCTTCTTTCAGGTTTAATTTCCCTTTTTTTCATGACAGTGCTGTGTTTATGGTCTGGTTAGGCTAAGGCGGAAAACTCACTTGCTTTTGGGCTAGGAAAATATGTTTTGTCTTAAAACACTTAGTTTTGTCAGCACAAACAGGGCTGTACACAATTACTGAAAATGCAGCTTTCAAACATGATCTAATACTTGTAAACCTGGAAAATCGGAAATCAGGCAACAAACCACTACGAGCCATAGCCATTGTGTGTCTATATCATCCACAACAGTTGCTGTCATCATCTCTGTCACTCTAGTCATCTGTAGCAGCCCAGTTCACTTTAATCATCATCTAGTCTATCGTGATACCAATTGGCAGACTCAAAAGGAGAGCTTGGATTCTTTGTCTTTGCATGGGCGCCTCACCAAAACTTAGCTCAGCTGAAGTTGAAGTTAGGAACTGCACTTCGGGCAGCCAAACAACTTTTTTCTCTGTGTGTATATACTGTATGCACAGAGCATTATGGATTGTTTCGCGTTATGTAACACGCAGTCGGTGTCAGAGCTGATTTTAGTCCACACCTCACACAATGCTGCTCATAATACATCAAAGCCAGACAGAGCAGTGAGGCTCAGACTTGTACTGTTAAAGCTGCTGCCCAGCTTGGGTCTGTGCTTGGCAGGAATCAGCAGCAGTGCTTACTCGCATGATAAAGACAGAGCCACCAGGAAAAAGGCAGAGATGGCTGCTCACGGGAACCAAGTCGCTGTGCTGCAGACGGCTTTCGCCATGGCATGTTTGTCTGTGGATGTGTGTGAGGCTACCTTAGAAGGGTTGAAGGAGTGGTTTGGTGAGATAAGCTGTTTTTCTCACAGTTAGACGAGGTCAGTTCACCTTCCTATAGCGCGTTGCGGTTCCAGAAGAAGTTGCACGCTGCAACGATTTCTTGGGCTCTTGAGGTACATTGTGCACGTGCAAAGGACGGAACCAAAAGCGGTCTCTCTGATCCTATCTGGCTACCCACGCTATAGCCTTGAAGCGCTGCACACATGCCCACATACATTGAATAGGGATAAAGTATTTCTGTTTTGTTAAGTGCCACTGGAACAACAGACGTTTGTCACCAAAAAGAGGACGAACAACTAAAAACTGAATGTTTTCAACACCTCCGAGGCACCATCCCAGTCTGCTATTTGAATGTTATAGCACCTGGCGTTGCCCACAGGGCTTTAAGGGAGTGCTCCTCTGAAATGGCTTACGGTATTTGGATAATGACACTGTCATTTTTATAGAGAAAGTGTCAAAGATAAGGCAAAAATATGGAAAACATCACCCCCCGTACTCCCCTGAATGACCAAGGTAAAACTTAACGAGAGGGTGGATGAGGAGCTGCAGCTAAACACCTTTTTCGACATGATTTCCTTGACAGGAGCGCACGGAAACCTTCAGAGCCATCTGTTGAAGCCTTTTTATCTACAGGACAGAAATAAGCCCTTAAAGGAATCAATAACAAACAACCTGGTTTTTATTTTGAGGACCATGCATTTTTTTTTTTTTTTTTAAACGAAGCCATGGGTTTTGAATAAAGCCTCAAGGTTGTGAAACTTCTTTCAGATCATAAAGGACAGTGTGAGCTTTCAAGACATAAAAAGGATCTTCAAAGTTGGGGAACAACACAGTCAAAAAAAAAAAAATGAGAGAGAGACAGTAGAAAATCCGCACCGGCAGCGATCGCTTGTTCTAGAAGAACAAAAAAGCTAAGAGGAGAATCAAGTAAATAGTGCATAAAGCAGAGATAAACGTGTACACATCAGAGCGAATGGGAGAGAAACCAAGAAACAGCTGGATGGTGAGAGCTCATTATTTAATAGCGAAGTGCAGAAAATCCATTTTACGTGTGGGCTTTAGCATGGGGATAAATTAGCATATGAGTAAACAGAACACCTAACTTGTGCATATTCTGAGCCTCCTTCGGGACTCGTCTCCTCAGGTTTTTTTGCTTGATTTTTTTTTTTCCTTTCTCACCTTGTTGTGAGGTAATGAATTACTATGGATACAGATGTGTGCAGACACAGATCCTCCACATTAAAACGCATGCAGAGGACTGCTTGGAACGCGCTCTAATGCCCACATTTCTTCACACCTGCACCGAGAAATCGAGGCATTGAGGGGTTAGATTAAATATCTGATGTTGTGTGAATCTGCCGTCAACTGCATAGACCTGCACGCACGCCTATATGCCCACACACACACACACACACACACACACACACACACACACACACACGTTACGGCTTACACTGCATCAATAAAATTCACTGGCCCAAATAGAGGCAGCCTCTTATTTTTTTTCAGCTCTACTTGCGTTTACAAGGACAGACACATTTAGATACATTAGACTAGATGACAGACAGTGCAGCCCTTCAAGGCCTCGCTCATACGTCCCCTTTAATGAACTAAAACAATGCGTTGTCTCATCTGATGGAAGACAGCACGCGGCTGGAAAGGAGGCTCAGCAAGTCATGCGCATCTGAACCAAGCGGAGGCTTAGGAGGTGTTGGAAATGACACCTGCAGGAAGAAAGAGTATCTTAATTGGGTTTATTAGACCCTCATTTCCCTCTAAACGACACTCCTTTTGACATTTCCATTTCCATATCAGTTCACTGCCTGTCACCCCCCGCTGTAACTTGCCTCAACTTTTTCATAGCCCTCTCAAACACTTGTCATCTCTTCATCTCCACTGTCTGGCGTTATGCAAGCCCCATTTATCCTTCTGCTAGCATAGCTTTTGCTTCCTTTCAACTGCTCTGTACTGCCGGGTTGCACTGAAGTACATTGTGCTCAACTTCAAATGTTCTTTATAAGGTGGTCCATTTTACAAATGGTACTCCTTTGTCCTTGGCCTGGGGTTGTGTGGCTGTTCAGCAACTCAGGTCTTCTGTAGTTAAGTCCGTTGTTATCAAAGACACATTTCAAATGTAACCATTTACCAACGTCCTTTCATGCCTTCGTTGGGTACTTGAGTGAGAATCTTTCCTAGGCGCCAAGTCATTATAAAGAAAGAGTGAATAGCATTACATAGATCTCCCCGTGTGGTTCTTCACTTTGCGTCAATGGGATATGGAAACAGGATGGTGTGAAATAAATAGCAGACTGTTACTGCTGTTTTTTTTTTTTTTTTTCGAAACGGATCTAACCTTGGATATTTGCACATGTGAAGCCGATTGAGGGGCATAGTGTTTCAGGGATATCATAATAATCAGAATCCTTCATGAAAGCAGCCAACTTCCATAGAACCTTTGACGATAATGATTGATGACCTCCACTGAGCTGAAATCAGCGGGCGGGGGTGGGGGGACGCCTGGGGACATGTACACGGGGAAGGTCCACGGGGAAATAAGTGCATACAGTGCAAGACAATATGTGACAACTGACTAATCACACAGTTGTATCCCTGTCACACCCCGCTAAATGATGTATAGATTTTCGGCTGGAAATTTGATTTGCGATCGGTTTAATGATCTCAAAAAAACGTTTGTTTCATCATCGGTGATGCCACGAGAGATTCGTCAGTGCGGTGAAATGCAGTTAAGGGTTGGTGATCCACGCGAGGTTGATTGTCCGAGGTGTCCAACGGCTGCCCAATTGATAATATCCACACATGTTACTAACTTCAGTATGTAATTGCAAAAAAAGAAAACACAATGTTATAAATTTATAGTTCTTATATTAATCTTTTAGATAAATACATCAACAATAAATCAACACTATGCAACGGTTGAAAATGAAATTCATAAACTTCAACACAGCTCCTTCTCAGTGCTTATACACCCTTTGAATAACTTGGTCCAGTATGACCAGCAGTTCACGGTAGATAATGTTAGCGATCTTGGGATAGATTGGATTACATCGCTGTTCTGACTTTATAACCCTCCTGTACGTGTGCTGCTCTACATTTAATCATTTGTTGTTAGCCTGTACTTCCCAGCTTTAGCTGCTTTTGACCACTGCTCAAAGGCGAGAAAAGAAAACAGAGTCTAGTTGAGAGCCGGGTCGTCTGGAAGAATAGACACCCGGAGTCACATGGAATTCTGCTCTGATTCTGAGTCAGTTACTGACAGTACTTTGTCGGGTGATAGTGTTCTGTAAGGTCGACTGCTGACCGAAGCTGGAGGGGAAATGTACTTTACTTCACTAACATAACGTAACAGAGTGGAGAAGAGGAAGACAGGGGTGAGAACTGGAGGCTCTGGTGAGTGCTGAGTTCAGTGATTGACCTGAAGGCAAACACAGACACACACCCTCGGCGCGCACAACAGCCAATGTGCAGGAATCAGTTTTGGGCAAATAAAAACTGGCACTCGTAACATGAACACAAAAAGAAATAATCCCTCAGTCAAAGGCAATGCTTTAGTTTCAGTCACGCAACATTTAGTCTAATTCATCAACTTTCTTCCTCGCTGTCTGACTCAGTCCTGGAAAACATAGCGACAGGCTTGTTGATTTCTGTTGAAATCTGGGGTAACCTGAGCGGAAAACTCTTCAAAGTCGCTTTCATATGAGATGTTTAAATATTTTTCACATTAACAAAGAAAATCAGAAGCAGCTAATCCAGGTGATTCTCCATTGATGAACATTATTATACATATTATTTTGGGCCATAGAAATATTAAAAAGCTGCTGAAATGGAGACCTATGTTAGCGTCACGCCTGTTGGCTGTGTGTGCTCATTCTGAGATGGCCCTCTAAATTACTGAAAAATAAGCATGTCGGGTGTCTCAGTCTCACCCTGTCACCTCTGATGTCACAAACCATTCGACAAGCCTACCAGGTCTGTGATTCGGGGGAAAGAAAAGCTCCTGACTATCCGGAACTGATCCAATGAAACAATTAAAAGACGCGATTTACTCGGGGCAAACACCTACATTGTTGTAATATTTATATATCATTTTAGTTAATCAGATATGGTGCTTGTGGCAATACAACTGAATGAATGAAACGACACTAAAGGACATTCAAAGGACAGCAAAAACAAAAACAAACAAAAACAAAAGCTACAAAAGGAGAGTAGCGTGTCAGATTGCACAACCACTGTTCACGATTCCGAATCGCCTGAGGGCAAAAACTGTTTTTTCAGTGCTGTGGTTTTTATTACTGCATTCATTACTCGTGCTGGTTGTGGGGAGGAATGCTGACGAGATGCAGGACACATTGTGGTTTGCATGAATTTCCAAATGCTTAAACTAAACACCAATCAGTGATGTTGAATATGGCATGCTCCTTTTTTCCCCTCAATTTCAGCACACAACTCTCAACCAGGAAAAAAAAAAAAAAGAAAAAGTTTTCTCTAGTATTATCCTGTCAGGAAGTGGGCCGTTTTGTTTGAATAGCAAATTGAGCCGGTGATGATCCTGTCATTTCTCCACTGTTGCATGTCTAAAGCTTGCAGTCTCTCCCGGTTGGCGTTAATTTTGTGCTAACCCCGTTTTTGTTGCCATAATTACATGTGAAGTGTCTCGCGTCCCGTCCCACAAAACGTTACCGTCATCTTGAAGACGTGCTTTCACAGAGGCGTGTGCTGCCGAGCCTCGCGGAGTGTTGGCTGACATGTTTGTCGTTGTTTCGCTTCCTTCCGTCTGAGTGAAGCTTAATTGGTTCTGGCTTCCCTCCGCCCTTTTGATTCGAAGGCGGCCCTGACTGACTCCTCATTGGCTGCCGAGACGCGACAGCGCCCACATGCCGTGGAGGCACATGACGAGATCCGGCTGGCTGATTGCTTGATTCAGCCGCTACCGTCGAGATTCATCATAAACTGCGTATCTTTGTCTCGTGAATAACCACAACGCTCGCAGCTGACATGACCACACGCGCGCATTATGGACTGTGTGTGACAGCGTGAGGATGGCGTGATTGATAGTGCGGAGGCTGGGGTTGTTAGGCGGCAGGTTCTGCGTTGACATGAATAGTCGCCTGCAGTCATCAAACATGATGCATGTTGGGTGTGATGCGGAATAGGAGATAACCCCCAGTAGGGAGGTGGACAAGTGCGTTGACACTAATTTATCCATTTGACTGACTTGCCTTTATTACAAAAGCTTGGGGGAGGGATGGTATGGTCTGCTAAAGATTACCATACACTGTTTTTTTTTCTTTTTCTTTTCCCTGTGAGGGAACGTGTGCGTGGAGAATGATGTAAGACAGTGAGGAACTTTGATGGGGCATCGACAAAAGCTGCATCATACAGCAGAACGAGGAGTAAACAATGTAGAGCGCAGTTTGACTACAAAGTGGCGCACTGCACTGAAGGGATATAAACAAGAGGGGAGAATATTTTCTGGGCATCGGGGGCGAGGGGGGCTGTCTCAAAGAGAACCGTAAAAAATAAAAAATCGAATGAAAGATATTACTTGGAAAGTGCTTCCTGATTTTATTGCCTGGAAATTCGGATGTTTGGTTGAAAAGAAGCTAAAAAATAAAAAGCTGCAGGTCCTGGGTTATTTCAGTAGCTGCAGACAGCTAAGTGCTGGAAGTGAGTTGCTTTTTGATGTGTGAGATTAAAGGGATTTAGCACTTGACTACCTTCTTCGTCTGGACGCTCCTGAGGGTTGTCTGAAAAGAGGCCGGAGAGCTAAAAGCTCCTCTCTTTCCCATCTCTCTTCCCCGTCTGTCATTCATTCTGATGAAGTCATCGCCTCAATTAAAACAATTTCTCTCGCTTTAACATCCCCCCGATTTAAAAATGCTTCGGAGTGCATTGCAGGCTTGTTGCGGGCTGCTTGCGCGCGCCTCAAAGTGCGTTTGAAGGTGCGATTATCACATCAGTAGATTTCCCTTTCAGTCGGTGGAGCCGGATGTGTTCTGAGGATGCGAGCGAAAGGGATGAATGTGGTTTTGTTTTTTGGTGAATTGAATTTTCTGACTGAAATTTTGACGGTGGCACACGCGTCAGTGTGGCTGAAGGTTAAGAGGCTGCGAAAAGGCCAGGCCGGGAGAGAGGCGCCGTGCTTAATCTGCGAACGGAGGAATTAAGTTGAACACATTGGTATTCCTGTGAAGCCCTTATGAAATGCATTAAAAACTAGTTTATAATCTCTCTGTCATCCTTATCTCTCGTCTGATCACAAAGAGCAAACAAAGCTTAGCAAACTTCAGAAAGATTCAGAATTCACAGCCAAGCCAGTTTTCTTTTGTGTGTGTGTGTGTGTAGAATCCACACCAGTATCATACTGGTTTGGTGAATAAATCACCAAAGTTTCATCTTTTAGGTCGAGTTTGCGCTCTGGAGATGGCAGTAATTTGAAGATTTGACTCGAGGTAAAGCGATTGATTGTGCCCCTGTGTTCTGTACCCTTCTTTCTCATCCCCGGATTGATTTATTACTGATTGATGAAAGCGCTCCCGTCTCCTCCCTTATGAGGGTGGATCATATCGAGCGGTACGGTCAGTTCTCATGGCCTATTTATGCATCGCATATGAGCGGCGGACAAATGCATCTTTGAGCTTGTGAATGCATTAATGCATACGCGATGTGCGCTCGCTGAAGGGGCCGAGCGTGTGTGTCCATGAGTGAGCATGCATGATCGGTTCCTCACTAACGTGCATTCACTACACTTTAAGTGTAGTGTTCAAGTATTTCCCAGGTCGCCTGGTGCAGGCGGTGGTTGTAGGAGCGGCGCTCGGCTCAGGTCCAATTGAGAGGATGCCAGATGGTCCAGTCCCTGTATGTGGGTGTGAGAGGAAGCCTATGTGTGTTTGCAATTACAGAGTGTGTACTGAGCGGCTCGCCGTGTGCGCTTGTGTGTGTTCTCTCACTTCTATCTCTGAGTTGTAGACCTTGAGAGTGAGGGTATTTTTGGAACCTTGCACCAGGACTCGGTTCATAAACTGCTGCTCTGGATGTTAAGACTCGCCTAAAGTCCCCCTCCGCTCAAGAATGTGCTTTTCTTCTCGTTCCTCCAGTTGGATGTTTGAACTTCACTGTGCATAATGAGCCGAGTTTGACACTGGAAGGCTGTTTTCACATTCATCTGCTGAAAGTTTACATTTTTCCCGTCGCTCCTGGAAAAAAAAAAAAACAGATTTGAAGAGGCATGTTTTAAGAGGATGTGTAACATCACAACTCATTTAGAAGCCAACTTCTGGTTCAACATTCGGCGTACTTGAAGCCTCCAGTGCACATATATACTGAGAGTGGACTTAGAAGTAAAGTAGGATACACCTCGTGTCCGGCAGTTAAACTTGTTGGGTGAAGAATAACTGCATATTCACAGGTTTTCTTTGTGTTCATGTGTTTGTGTGTCTCTCTTAGTTCATCCTTCCTTTGATGACAAAAGAAGGAAAGGAGAAGAATTCAGATAGGCTATGTTCTGAGACAGGGAGGTGAAAGACCAACAACTGGACATGCATGTGATGAATTCAACAATTTTTCAAAAGAGCTTTTGCACGCCGATGAGCGCTTTAATTTCCCTCTGCTGCTGCTCTCGTGGTAACATCAACACTCTCTGATTCTGATTTTGTCGCTCCACTAACCTTCATTCTGTGCTGGGGTTTTATATCCTCCCCCCGTTGTTGCTGGCTGAAGACTCTTGTCATTCACAAATCTTCTCAATAACTCATTCTTTTCTCCACATATCTGCACCAGATCTGTTGTATCGCCCTCCGTACCAATCAGCACTGGGGCTGTATAGGAAGGTCCCTGGAGATTAGGAATCGTACTTTACTTAGAAGTTATATATGTCTGAGAATAAACTGTTACATTTTACCTGTCAACGAACAAAGGCTAGTAGCACTTTTTACATTTCAGCCCTGCAGAGCGAATGACAATTGAATACTTCAGGGCACTCTACAGGGGAACTGTGTTGTGTTATTATGTTACTGAGTCACTCAGGAATGACGCATTAAAAGCCTTGATAAGTATTTTTGGATCTAAGCGGGGTTTTATTTTCAGAGGTCTGATACTTTTGCAAAAGATGAACAAAGAGGAAATGAGAGGAGAAATCAGGCTAAGGCTATAAAAGGGAGAATTATCTTCAAATAGAATGCAACAGTACACACAGCAGTAAAACAAAATCACAGCAAAGGGTGAAAAAGCTGAAGTTTATGTGTAGGTGAACAAAAAGTCAAAGTGAAACTGGAGAATACGGATCGTATCAGTGCATGGTTGATACTTAAAGGAACATCACGTAATTTTTTAACCTAATAATAACAGCTTTGACATCATGTTGATGCTACAGTGTTTTGTAACAGAGTGAATGGTGTCTCTGTCTCAGCCACTCCACCCCCACATCACTTGTTTATGCACTAGGTAACTTCAGTGAGAGGGTCGGATCACGGCGTTACACACATGTTTACTTACATACAAGTTTTCAATAAGTAACATGTTATGAAGTGATGAGTTTTGTTTGTACTTTACTTTTACTTTGCTTTTGTACATTGCGTCTGACAAACTGTGGCAGACCTGGGATCTGTATTTACGACAGTTGTGTTCCAACTAGGAAAATGTGGGAGGGGCACCAAATTGCACAAAATTTCAAATTCTACATAATGCCGTTGGTTTTTGTTGTATGAAGACAGTTTCTGAAGGTGATAATCGCACCACTTGTTCAGAAAAACACATGACAGTGATCACTTAACATAACTATGATAATCAATACATCCATAGAATAAATTTCCATGTTAACCATATAAGTATCAGTAAATTTGAATCAGGTTGCGGATTATTAAAAGTGCCTTGCTTCTGCACTTAGTTACTCCAAAAGGTAACTTACTGAATAAATAAAACATTTCAGGGCAAATTTTATGGCAATAAAAAACAATACAGAACTTAATTTCTCAAATTTAACCACCAGCAGAAGCTCATTTAGTCAGGCTACCGTTGATAAAACTGTACAATGTGCTTTCATAACTCAACATAAAATACTACTCCTGTCATCCTTTTTGTCACTGTTTTCTGGTCATTGTGTGCTGAGTGACAAAGTGTTACTCTTGAGAGTCAAACGCTGTCAGTGTTCTGATTGAACACTCGATCCTGAATTCTGTGTGAAGTGTTTCTGTTCCATTCACGCATTTCCGATGTGATAATAACGGTTTTGCTCAGCTGCATGTTGATAAAGAGAATTGTGTCAGGGAGAGGAAAAGAAGTGAACTCAGTATATAGAAATCATACCTCCCTTAATCTTAACTCCAACTTTAAACCCAAGCTGAAAGTTTGACTTTTCTTTGCCCTTTGGCCTGTGGGGGTTCATTGGAGAGCATTTTGTCTGTTATTCCCAGGATGAAATTCAATCCCATCAAAAAAAAAAACAAATAACGAAAAAACAGGCAGCATGCCTCCTGTCTGTTCACACAATATGAAGATGAGACAGTACTGCGCACCACACTGTGTGCCGCAATCCTGATCAGGCAGTTTTTCAACTTCAGCAAGACCAGGCATGCACCCATCAGGGATGTGTGTGCCAGTTTGGGGTTTAATGTAAAAAACGGTTTTGCCCCAAGCTGACAGGGCGATGTGTCTAGTGTGTGTGTGTGTGTGTGTGTGTTATAAATGGTACTTGGAGCCTGGCCCACTCCCTTTTGTCTGTTTTCAGGCCCTGCATCTGTGACCTGTCTGAACTGCAAGTTTATCTTTTTCTATCAGACACGTGTGTGCATGTGTGTGTGTGTGTGTGTGTGTGCGTGTGCTCGAGATTTAAGTTGGGAAGTGAAACAAAATTGCAAGGTAAATGTTTACTTGTTACATATTCAATATGCATTTCATTGATTTACGCTGTAGAATACTTACACGTTTAATAAGCAGCAGATTGTTGTAAACAGATTTTCATCCAGATCTTATGCCCTCATGCATCCAAAATATGTTGCATTTCCTGTTGCAAGGAAACTCTATGCACCACAGTTTCAAGTAAACAAGGTCCCCTACAAGGACGTTTCAGAAAAATAGGTCTGTTAATAGAATTTTCCTGTACAAAGCAATAAAAAAAGAATAACTGAAGCCGAAGTACTACAGAGGGAGCTAATGCTGTTACTGTCTGATAGAGCTGATCTGGCTCATGAGACAGTCAGCAACCGGTTGCTTATTTACACATTCAGCAGACAATGGAGCAACACATTTATTTGCATTTAGCCACCTGTCACATTTCAGTCCGGTACTCTCCGGACACTCTGATTTTTACTGTTTGCCTTTGGTGCTGGGCAGGTACCATGATAAGTAGCATGATGAACTGAAATATAGTTTTCTATACTCTCTCACATTTATTTGCTCAGCTGACTTTGTTGCAGTTCATTCGATGCCATTGTTTCCCCACTCAGTAATTCTGTCTGTGCCATAAAGACACATGCAATGCATGGTGTTTTTGTGCTTCCCTGAAGGTGACTCACTGTTCACTTCAGTGCCTGGAAAATGTGGACCTGCTGCGAAGGACTGAATACAGTTTTCTATTATTGTTTGAAACCATATACTTATGCCGGGCTTAAAACCACACAAACAAAAACCTCCACTGAACTGAGTCGAACGAGCTTGGGACCTAATTTCCTAAAGCATGTTACCGAGATCAATAAATCACTTGGTGCTTTACTTTATGTCACAAACATTCTTGTTAAACCTGAAAGAGGTAATCTCCCATGGTCGAAACCTGAAAAGGCAATGCAAGGTAATGGATTGAATAATGATACTTGAAAACCCCCAGATGTCACATAATGTGATGTCAGCCCACGCACTGCACGGACCTGAGATGGGGCTGGAAGAGTTGAAAAGGTTCAGCTATCAGTGGTGATGTCAGCTCTCTGTCTCTGTCTCGCTTGTTCTGAGGTTTGTTTCTAGCTCAGAATCTTGTTCTTGTCATCTTGCCGCTGCCTACAGTCGACACAGATCGGGGAAATACCCCGGCCAAATAATTTATTTGTGTGAGTTTAAATAGTTCAGCTTTACATGATGCAGCTTTCGCATCCCTCAGAAATGATTTATTGTGTAGCTCTGATCATGTTACAGTATCTGTTGTTAAAGACAGGAAATATATCTATATGGAGAAAAAAAAAAGTTGTTCCAAAAAGATCACCAAGCTCACCTTGTGAACTTGTGCTTAACAAAATTTGACATCTCAAATCAGCATTCCCTCAGTGAAAAAGAACAAAAGAATAATAATAATTTGCGGCGAGTGGAACACCTATTCACTACTCTCTGGACCAAAAGGTACATGGGTTGGATCAGCGGGGCCGGAGGAAGTGTGCGTTTGTGTTGTGTGTCTAGAGCACATAAATAGTGTTGGCAAGCCAATTAATTTGTTTATGAGTGTGCTCGGCGGGCTATGTGACCTCGGTGCCAGGGAGAGTTAGAGTGCATTTAGCAAGCTGATGGCTCCAAATTAGAACTGGTTTGCATCTTTAGAAAAAGAGAGAGGGAGAGCAAGGGATGCAGATTAGATAGATAGATAGATAGATAGATAGATAGATAGATAGATAGATAGATAGATAGATAGATAGATAGATAGATAGATAGATAAAATACAAAATGCCGGTTGTGTTCACTGTGTAGCTGTTAGAGGGAAGACAGTGATGAATGCTTCTATACTGAAAAACAGAGTGAGTTGTCTCACCTTAAACAAAGTGCTTCTTTCTGCGAGCCCTGGTTCATGTTTATTGTAGGTTTAATGAGCAGTGCAACAGTTTGCTAGCTCTTTAATCAATGCTTCGCTAATTGGTAGCCTAGGTGATATAGGTAGTGTTCCAGTGTGTGGCTTGCAGGTGCAGGATAATGTGATTTGGGCAGAGGAGGGGGAGTGATGGATTTGGATGGAAAAATACAGTGTTTTTGTTTTGTAGATGGCTTGAACGAGCAAGTCGTCGCGTCTGCTTTGACGTTCCGCTGCAGCTTTTTTTTCACCAGACATCTGTTCTTTTCTTGTTGGCAGAAAAAGAAAGCATGAATTTTCATGCAGACTACCAAATTGAGAGTGAGCCAGTTCCATATTGTGGTTCTTGAAAAAGAACACCGCGAAGATAAAGTTAAATCCGGAGAGGCTGACATCCGTGTGTTTCTTTGCATTGAATTAAAGGTCATGTTGATCGAACTTTTTTTATGGAGACGAATGATTAAAAGTAAATAGTACAGCCAAAGAACTTGTTGAAAAGTGCAGCCTCTTTTCATTAAAACATTATCATGATTGTTAATTAATAACTAAAAGTCGGATCGGGTCCAAAATAATTGTTTTGTTTTGATCTCTGTGAGAGTTCCGATGGGTTGATGTAGTACTATGCGCCAGGTGTACTGTACTGCCCCAAAGTCAGCTTGCTAGCATCAGGAACATTAACGTTAGCAAATGTTAGCAACTTGCAACTCGCTCGCTAGCATCAAAATGTTTTGTCTCGTGCAACAAACTTGAGGGGGCAGACGATTTGAACAACAGCAGCGTCGAACTGTGAATGCAATGGAAGAACATCTCCATCTATCAACCCTGTGGCTGACTTGTGATCTGTTCAGTGTGTAAACCCCCCCCCTTAACTCAGAGACCCTCTTTAACAAGAAAGGTAAGGCTGATGTATGGACAGATTAAATTAGGATGATTATCGGGGACACTGACGTGCCCCTCAAAGGTGCTTAGTGAATATTAATGGCCCACTCACAGACCCACTAAGACTAATTTGTCTTCTTCATTCTTTACACTCCAACTTTCTCTTATGTGTTATTCAGGAAAGTCAAGGAATGAGAAATCTAAATCCTCATAGTCAGCAGTTGTTTTATCAAGCCAATTTCAGATGTTATATGCAAGGTGTGCGGATTGATTTCCACTTCTGCCCAACTTGTGAGGATATAAACTCCCCCTCTCAGGCCCCGGGACGACCTAATGTTTGCTGCTAATCTTTTGGATGATGTACCTTGAGAGTTTTGTTTGGACAGTAACAGCATCTAGACTGAACAAGGACACGAGGACACAAACAAACATTGAAGAAATTGAAAGGTTCTGGGTATGGACTAACTATTTATGAATACAAATTAAATACAGAAGATGGCCTGTGAGTGCACCCATGGCGGATGTTTGGATGTTTGACAGAGATTTGGGGTCGCGATAAAACCTGTGAGTGCAAAATAAGTTTGGTAGCCGTTTTAAAAAGAGGTTTGTGTTGTTGGAGGGGTGTGTGACATGACAGTGAACGAGGAAAATTTGGAAGAAATTATTTTGAAAGGGAGTGAGCCTTTAATAATAAACAAGTTAATTATGAAGCGGTTAGTCCCGGTTGTAACTGGCTGAGTGGACGTGGAGCCCATAAAATCTTGACACACTCATGCACATGTAATAGCAGTTAATGTAAATATTAATATTAATGGCCCCGCTTGCAACATTATGTGTTGCAGCAGCAGGAGCTGGAGTGGTGTGTTAACAAAGGTAGTTAAAAATGTAACTGGACAAGGAATAGCTGTGAGGAACAACTAGTCGTAACCAAACTGATCTGAATCCGCTTCGGCAGACTTCAGTTGAATGTCAAAAAAAAACCCTACACGGTGACGGATGAGAGGGCAGCAACTTTTTTTGAATGGCATGAGGGCCACTGTCAATGTATAATTGACAGTGTTTCTATGGGGCAGTGATGGATTGCCTGATTAGGGACCCTGGCAGTAGTATGCCTCACAGATGGCAAATTGAACAGTAGACAGATGCCCCCAGCCTCCCCTCGCCACCCCCTTACCCGCTGCACACAAACTCGGTTCACCCCACTAACCTCTCCGTGTCCTGGGCCGTGACGCCCTCTCCCCTGCTTTCGCTGCCCATTCTGTCCATCCTGTCTTTTCCTCGCCGGCCTCCACTCAGCATGCACGCAATTCCTGCGGGTCACACGTTCTCAAAGTTCGGCTGTCTCTGGTTTTTGCAAAGTCACCCGACACATTTGAATAAATTAAAGGTCATATTTGTAAGAACGTTTATTTTTAAGGTCCCATTCCAAACCTGTCAAATGCCGACTCCCTTTGGGGACAGCGGCCGACCGGACCTATAATCCCAAAGCGCCAGTATTCGAGGAGTTGGCACTGAGATTCAGAAAACAACTTTTTTTTTTTTTTTTCAAATTGGACATTTGATATGATATTGAATGTCAATTAAAGTTAAAGAAGAAAAACCTTTTTTAGAGGACACTCGGTATTGATAGAGAAAACGTTCATGGTCTTCCAATCAAGTCTGATTTCCATTATACATTCTGTGCCCCACCTAGCTGTCATGAAGTGCTTCAGCTAAAGATTATCTTTATTACCTCCATCAAGGGAGGTTATGTTCCGTTTATTCATTTGTTGGTTGGTCTGTCAGAGAGATTACACAAAAACTACTGAACGTATTTCCACAGAACTTGGATGGAGGATGGGTCTCAGCGCTGAATAGACCCCATTAAGTTGACAGATGAGGATAAAAGGAGGGATCCAGGAATTGCTTGACCCTCTTCAACGTTGCAAGACAGGGTGTTTTTCCGATATTTTCAGCAATTTCTCAGGAATGCATTGATCTTGCCAATGCAAATCAATTGTGTTCAAGTGGCTGGTATCTTGAATCAGTAACAGGCAAGTAATGTTGGTAGACCACCAATTTTGGTCTCACACAAAAAGAAACCAAGGCTTCCGTTTGGAAATTCCTGATAATCACTTTCACGTTGAAAGACAAAGTGGTTGTCGATTTTAAAAAACCCGAGGTATTTAAAAGTACACGCCAACTCATTTCTGGTAACAATTTTCTCAGACAATGCCAATCTTTATAGCCATTAATCTGCTGATTACGTTATCGAGCAGACAATTGGTCAATTAGATTTCGATTTGTCCCCAGAAGGAAATTTGTTTTCACAGCCAGAAAGATACAGACAGATACTGAGCGACATACAGATGTAAGCAATTCACACACACACAAAAAAAAAAACAAAACAAAAAAAAAAAACACGGCCAATACAATTTCCCAAAGCCCTGGGGGTTGTCTTCAATTTGCTTGATTTGTCCGTCCAACAGTGTAAAATCCAAAGATAAAGAATTCAGAAATGGTTTCATATCTTGGTGACGTGTCCGCCTATTGTCGTGCTCCGGCGAAACCGAATTATCCAACGCTCTGGCTTGGCAGCGTTTGGTCTCAGGAAAAAACCTGCGGCCTCTTGTTTCTCATGTGACGACTTGGCTGTGATGGAGTGAAGGGATTTTCGACGACGTGGCGTGTGTGTGTGTGTGTAATACGTGCGCAACACTGAGGACGTGTGCTGCGAGTGTTTGTTCAGCACGAGGGGAGGGAGCTTGTAACCGCGGCCCGGTGCATCATTAATACTGTCTTCCCGCAGATGTACCATCATTCTTGACAAATCACCGGGGCCTGCCGTCAGGAACATTACAATCCTCGCCGCACGTCAGAAGTACACATGTACCGCGAAAGAGAACACAAGTTCTCGCTCCTCGCAACGGTGGAGGCATCAGGGGTGAAAGGCTCTGGGGTCTCGCTGAGGGGCTAAGTACTCGTGGAGAGAAAGTAGGCCTGCTTTCTAATGGGCAGCTAATCAAGCTTTGATGCGTTCCCTCGCCTTGTAGATCCGTGGGTCTTTTTTTTAACCCCCCCCCCATCTCCAGCAATGCCCTGCCTGCTCGTCCGATTACCCTCAAGCATGTCTTTGTTTTATCTCGCTTGACTGAGTGTGTGTTTTTTTTTTTATTTTATTATTACATTTTTTTTTAATAAAGGCCAGCACTCTAGCCGGTGAGTGTCCTCCTCCCTCGTAAGAGAGAGGACGCGGGCAACAGAGGAACAGTATTAGCGCTATTGCACTAATGGTTTCTACCTGCGTGTGTAACTTTTGCCGCCTCGCCGCTAAAGTGTCCCGTCGCTCCAGTGGTTTGGAAAGCGTCTGTTATATTCAGTCCACAGAGCAATCATGGGAGGCAGATGGAGCCGGAGCTCGTCATGTCTGAGGCTTCCTGCAAGTGCCCTTTTCGCAAATGCCACAGACAATGATGGGTAGGGATGGAACCGCTGCTCCATCTCCGTTTCCATCTGCATGCCTGACCAACCCGAGCGCTAGTGTGTCAAGTGTTAAACTTACAGTGAAATGAGCTTTGTAATCCAATGATATCTTGTCAGCTCAAATCTTCTGTTGGGGACGTGAAGTGCAATTTTTTTTTTTTTTTTTTTTTTTTCGAATGGGATGCAAAGGGAACAGTTACTGGAAATATTGGGGTAGCTGCTGCGAATCCAATAAGAGGTGGTAATACATCTGGACGGAGGAATAAACATGGGACGCAGCGGCAGATGCATCTGAGTGCACTCGCTCGCAAACTCTCACACGCATTAAACACAGAGAAAGTCGGACGGTTCGACACAGCGAGGCGGCAATGCACACACGTCCGACTTTTATTCACCTTAGCAGTCATGCAAAACAGTTCAATGTGGGTTTTAGCAGATACACACACACACACACACACACACACACACACACACACACACACACACACACACACACACACACACACACACACACACACGTCATACCTGGAAAACACACAGGAACACCACACACAGATGCAGTGAGACTGTCAGACAGTCTGTTTTTCTTGTTTTCTAAGTCCATAAAGTGTGTGTTTTATATACACTGTGCGCCAACGGTGCACAGGTGGGACAGAAACAGGTGGGTCTGAGATGGTCTCAGACACACACACACACACCATGCATGCACATGCATACACACATGACTGTACAGTCTGGAAGGTGCTGTGGTGCATCTGCCATCATAGGTTTATGAGTGGGTAGTGTGTGTGTGTGTGTGTGTGTGTGTGTGTGTCTCATCTTCTTCTCTCCCTCTCTCCTCTCTCTTACTAATCCTCCCACTCATTCACACCCACTCTCAACTCACCCATCCTCTCTTCCCAGACTCCAGCTCCCCTATTCCTCGTCCTCACCTTCCCTCCCCTCTTCCCTCCTTCTTTATTTGTTCTCTCTCTCTCTCTCTCTCTCTCTCTCTCTCTCTCTCTCTCTCTCTCGCTCTCTCTCTCGCTCTCTGTTTGTTTCTAGCTTTCTCTCTCTCTTCTCTTCGTATTTGTGTTGCCAGGATCGATCAGTAGGTTAATCCTAATACCGTTTGAGAGCTGTTGGCACTCTCTAGTCTGAGCGTGCGCACGCACAAGCACATGCACGCAAACATACACTCACACACATACACAGGAGCAGGGATGCAGATTGTAGATAGCGCCAAAAGCCTGCCTGTAAGTGGGCCGTTTGGGATCCGAGTCAGCTCGAAGCCGCTTACGTCGGGTGTGCGTGTGTAAGTGTGTGTGAGGGTGTGTGTGTGTGTGTGTTTGTGCGTGCGTGATTCTCTCCACTCCCGTAGTCTCATCCTCAAGTCGGGTTTTGAATTTAGGTTTCTTCCTGTCATGACCTTATCGTGGTATCGCTCCCTCTGTCTCTCCCTCACATACACACCCTTAAGTGGATGCTTATTCATTCTCTCCTCTCTTTCTCTCTGTCGGTGCATCCGAGGCCTTTGTAAAAATGAATTCTCACCCTGCCCTTCTCATGTGTGGCCTTGTCCTTTGTGTACTTCTAAGTGGCATTAATGAGAAAATGTTCTTTGGCAGGCATGACAATAAATACTGTTGTTTTACAGATCTCTGCAAGAAAGTGTTGACGAGTTGCTCAATCACACAAGGCTTGCTGTTGATGAGTCAAGTGATTGTCAGTTCCTCTTCATAAGGTCACCAGAACCATATTGCATAAAGAGCCCAGCTCGTATGATATCCTCAGTCACTCCAATGAAAGATGACCTTGTAAATGTGTTGTGTTTTTTTTTTAATCTTGCCTGCAAATGTTATAGAATATAGTTACTCTTATGATTACTAGTCATTAACTTGCAGGCAGTCAATGCTGCTCCAAATTCAAGACAATCATAATGACATGGACACAAAAACTTCCAATTTGCCAAGAGACAAATTAATTGACCTCCTAACTCATTAAATACATCAGCAAGGTCAGTGGCATTGAACTGTACCTACCCCTCTAGCGTTAATTTTACATGTGAAGGGTTGCATAGTCTAGTTAGCAATAATAAGGTATATGCAATGTCCAGCTACACTTCACTGATTATGAACACTATGAAACGGCCTAGTTTGGTTAAGTTGACACTAGAGGGGTAACTGCAGCGTCAAAACATCTGTCTATAAATTCACATGCGTTTTTGATACAGTCTCCATCCCAAACTGCCAATTAGTAATCTTTGCTCTTGAATACTTCAAGGGACATTTTATTAATAACCAACACATTGTAAACAGCTGTTCAGAGAACCTATAGCTGACAGATTTTTGGGTGAAGCTGTGACGTAACTGTGTGACTGACAAAAGCTGGAAATGATGCATCTTAACGCCGTCCAAAATGAGCAATTGGCTTGAGAGGTTTTCGTCGAGGTCAGATGATCACTGCACAAAGAGACGGCCTGTGTTCCGGTAAAAACTTCCGCCCACTCTAGGTATGCTACATTTTCATACTGTACTGTGAGTGCATACCCAGGTTGAGGACTAGCCAAAAACCATGGGTTATTTTTGCTTTTTCGCCTGGTGAAATCTTCATAGCGCTTCTCTGTCTTTCTCTGCTCTTTTTCTTCCTCACTTTCATCTGGTGGCTCCATGGAATTGATTTCTACCCGCCTGTCTGCTGCCTTTGTGAGCAATGCACAAGCTGGGGAGAGGGAGAAAGAGAGAGATGGAAGGCCCTATTTTTCCTTCAAGGAGGGTTTCACACTCCTCCCTCGAAGGAGGCTTTTCGTGCTCACCCCTTACGGTTTTTTGGACAAGAACAGAGAGAATATGTGGGCACAAATGCATCAAGTTCGGTCTGGCTGGTTTGGCTGGAGGATGCTGTGGAGACGGGTAGCCTTCAACCCACAGAATCAATTCCCCAGCAGAAAAACTTCACCGTACTAAATGATAACACACCTTGTGAGGCTTGGCCCCTGACACGGGAGAAAAATAGCAGTGTGAGAGAACTGTCGTGGGAGATATAAACATATTTTTGTCAGCCAGCCCAAAGTTGGCTCTATCATCTTGTGTAGGCAAGCCCTACCTTTCGGGGCACCGCTGTTTCTCCTCTGTGCTTTTGTCTCCTGTGCTCCAAGTCTGAGCTAGTGTTGACATTTTACTTACCATCTAAATGTAATGTTCTTCTGTCATTTTGATGAAGCAAGGTCGCCGAGTGCATCCTGCATGTACCGCGTGCCCGCCTGCTATCCAGAGTCTGACCAGGCTCTACCCTTTCTTTTAATGACAGACTTTTGTTGTATGAGTAGGGATCATACCGCCTGATGCCTGACTAACATCTGCATGCCTCACATTGAGGCATCGGGTGTGACGTATTAGCCTTTACATTCACTACATGGCCAAATGCGTGTGAATTGATCTTTAGTGAGCCTCAGACTTTGGGGCAGCATTAAGGAGGGCTCAGTTTCTGTGCCCTTGTGCACAGCACCAGCCCCGTGCATGTGTAACTGTTTGTTCTAGTTTGCTGTGGAGAAACTTGACTGGCACAGAGCCCTGACCTCAACCTCGCTGAAGACCTTCCGGATGATTTTCACCGAGCTAGACCTTATTAGCTCATTACTGCCTGACCTCACTCTCCGTCTTGTGGCTGAATCAGAGCAAATCGCTGCATTTGGGTTCCTAAATGTTGTGCTATGACATCCGAGGGGACGGGAGGCTGTTAAAGCAGCATTACTGCCGACGGCACTTGAAAGAGACGTCATATATGGATGTCATACTCGTGGTGCCCACGTACTTGCAATCCCAATTCTTCTCTCACTAAGACTGTAAACCCTGAGTATTTAAGGAGCAGTGGATGGCTTTGTCTCTACCGCTAGACATCCCCCCTTTTGCTGTGGTGTGATTGCCATATTGGACCCGCACCATCCCCACCGCTGCTACTTTTTGTGAGATGAAAAGCCTGTGAGAAAGTTACCTGCTGGGTGGTGGCGCAGAGGCCCTGTCCTTTGCCGCCATACTCCTCCGTCTCCATGGTTCCACCATTCTAGTGTGCGAGGCTGGACTGGGTCTCTCCATAGTGAGATATTGTCAGTTGCCCCCATATCCCACGGGGCAGTGGGGCAGAACTGGGTAGCACAACAACAGCAGCACTGCAGGACAAAACATAGTCCCCCTTACTCATTTGAATGATGCCACTGCACTCACACAGCGAAGACTTTCACAAAACGTGGAACCCGGCTAAACTTAATCATCTTGCAATGCAATACACTTGTCAAAGTGAGTACACATCTATGGAGAAATGACTATGTACCTCATCACCATCAACAAAAAATAAAGGCGTTGTCAACATTGTGACTCTTGAGAGTAGTAAAATCCTTCCTTGTAACATCGTGACCTGGTGTTTAGTGTCTTGCCACCTTTGAACTTACAGATCTATTGCTCACACTGGGACTCTTAGATTGTATTTCATCATGTCACCACTACCCAAGGCGCCACGCACCCGACCGTGCCCTTTATTCCTTCATGAATGGCTTTTTTTCAGTCTGAAGGGTCAGTTTACTCCCAACAGGGGAGCACTGAGTCTCTTGCGAGTCTTCTGAGGCCGTACACCCACCCTTAACCTCAAGGAGAACTCCTCTTGAAAAGACTAGATTCCTATCAAAACACAATTTTGTATCCGTCATGCTGTGCAACCATGTCCTCCATGATAATCACATGGTAGCAACAGCCCCCGAATGGCCTTTTTTCAGGCTGTATCCTTCGGTCCATTTGACCCTGTCCTCCGTCAGCATAGGTGCCATTAAATGAGCAGAACATCTTTTTTTCTGAAGGCAGATAATCCAGTGCTCTCTGTGGTCCACTCTATCACCTCACAATGATTTTGCAAGTGAATGCGTTCACGCAGCCTTTTGCCGGGGCGAGCACTGCATGCTGTGCCCCCTCCTGTCTAATCTCCCAGCTGTTGCAGTGGAAGCAATTCATCCAAGTCAAGCCAGTACATCTGATACTTGACATCAATTCATAACGCTGGCCGAACTGTGGTCAAACGAATGTGCGATTTCTGATTTATTTAGGCTGTATTGGCTCGAGAATTCAGATTAGATCAGATACAAATTTGGAACTATTGGAAAGTGTCTTCCGAAACTTCGAGCAGAACATATTCTGCAGGGAAACATCCCGATGGAATTGAACTGAGACGATGACAATTTTTGTTCAGAATACTAACAACCACTGCTCTGAAACACAACCTGAATAAGTATTTAAAACAAGTGCCAGGTAAATAAAATGAAAAAATCTGATGATTTAAAAGCCATGCCTATTGACTTATTAATGTTAAAACATGGTTATTTTCTTTGTCTGTGTCATAAATTCCATGTAAAATACATATGTTGTCTCCTAGTGTAAACAATACAAACCAATACACACAGAAAAGCCTTATTTACGTGGCGCAGACAAAAGTATCAGTTATAAGGTGTGTGTATATATATATATATATATATATATATATATATATATATATATATATATATATATATATATATATATATATATATATATATAACATTATCAGTTAACACTTTATATAATACTATGAAAAAGCAGATTGATCATTTGCATGCAAATTGAACCTTATGTTTTGAAGGCTAAACCCAAATTAGAAAACAAGCCCACGTTCTTTGTAAATGAGTGTTTGAATTGTTAATTGCTGTTGTTTGGTTGAATTAATGTGGTTGTGATTTTGGAATAATTTGACTTTAGAATTAATTTTGATTAGGGGCAGACCATTGTCTGTTTTTATTTTTTGTTTGTTTATTTGTGAATAGATATAACTGATATTTGGAGCTGACATTTTCAAGTCTAAAATGTCAAAATGTTGATGAACTAAAATTTGAATTTGAATTTTGACTGTGTTTGAGCACAATTTTGAGGTAGCCGTATCATTTTTTTTCAAAATTAATTCATTGGACATCAGATAAAAACACCCAGCCCAATAATTGCGCGACTACTGTTTTTTTTTTAATAACATTTGAAGTGTTTTTATTTTGGAGAATGAATTTCAGCAAGATTGTGCGTGTGTGTTTTTACCCCCTCCTTGTTTTTTTTCTCCCTCATGTGTGGCTTTGATTCTCGTGGGAGGGAAACCTCTATTAAATGTCAACCAGAAGGAGCTGATGGTGCAATCACATCTTAAAAGGTCTCACCTAGTCAGACGTTTTAAATGATCGGGCTTTAAACTGAAGCTCACTGACACATCTGTTCTCCGTCTTCTCTCACCGTTTTTTTTTTTTTTTTTGCCACCGCGCACAAACAAACAGGTTTGCTTTGAATCATAGCTAACAAACGCCAACAGAGTAATAATACAGTCATTTGCAGTTCGCATTTTCTTTGTGATGTCGTTTCTGCTGTACCACACACGGCGGCTTTTTGAGTGACAGAAGAGGAAGGAGAGGGGAGGAGACGAGGTGGAGGGCAGGCGGGATAATAAGCACGTAGCTGGGGCCATCACAAGCCCTTTTCTGCACTCCGCTGTGTGACATTTACGACAAGCGTAGTCTACTGTTGCTAATGCATGTTCTGCTCAGAAATTACCCTCCAACCCGTCTTTCTCTTTCTCTTGCGCATATTCTGTCTTATAAAACGAGTGACCAGAGAAATAGAAGCTGCCACACCATGTGCTGTAACGCGGTGTAATGAAATACAAACATCCTGTAATGAGTGCAGCCTTTGTAAAACTTGTAGGTTCAGCTGCAATGGAACTCTGCCAATCTTTATGTACAGTATATTTAGTCAATGTACCAGTCTTTGAGGTAAAAAGGTATATTTGATATCCCTGTGTTGCTGATGTTCTTAGAACTTCAGAGGGCTGGGCAATATGTATGATATATGTGTCGTTTTGTGATAGCAGTATGTTTATCTGCATGCATTTTGGATATCGTGATGTGGCATTCATGTGATGTCATTCTCCCACCCTGCGAGATTGTTCTACTAATAGTCGCCTTTACCCACTTCATCATCATATCCACATTCTTTTGGATCCGCTTTACTGATTGGACAAAGCCCACTGTGTTAGTAGTTTGTGAAAGCATCAAAATGTCATCCATACAACATTGTTGCAATTTCGATATCGAGGGACTGTAGGGGTTGTGATATTTGGCTTTGTCGCCCATCTGAACATTTATGAAGTGCTTCTGAGAAGACTTCAAAATATCACAATGTATTACTTTTTATTACTTATTACTTTTCCATCACTTTTCAGTCTTCTGTCTCTTTGGTTGGGTTTAGTGAGAAAAAACATTTTTTTTCGATAAAATATATCCTTTCAAGACATCAACACGTTTGAAAGGATTCTCCCATGTGCATATTTTTCTGGTCTTGCTCGCCAAGTTGCTAAGCTGTAACGTCACCAAAACATGATTGGACAGTTTAATGACGGGTTAGGGTCAGGGTTAGGTGAGCAACATTAATTATGATGTTTTGGGAATGACACCAACACAACAGTATCAAATGGTGTGGGATACAAAAGTGGTACAGTAAGTTATAGTTACCAAATGAAGCACTGTGTGCACTGCTTTGTGTGCCATCAGAGTTAAAAGACTGCATTAGTTTCACTTATCAGTGCCATTGGTTTGACTTTGGTCCTGAACTTCCTGCACCCTGCGGCGCTGGTGGAGAGAGCCCATGATTCTTTCTCAAAGTCATTGTGGGGAATTCGGGAGGTTGAGGGTTTAGGGAAGCGGAGCAGGCCAATGATGGAGATGGCTGTGATTGCCTAGATCTGTCGCCTTCTGCTTTGGTTCACCGCCAGCATTGTGGTTTGACTTCCAATCGACTCCAGCTCCAGATGTTCCCAGCTACACGCCTGGTGTGTTTGTGCATGTATGTGTGTAACTGGATTCTGGCTACGGATGTGTGGACGTCACCATATGCATATTTGCAGAGGGCCTGAGTGTGTTTTTCGTCAAGCTGTTGTCCTGTTTTCACCTTGCATTGATGCCATCTGAGTGGTCAAACGCAGTGAAGGTATGCGAGACTGCACGAAGGCATTTCAAAGCACAAAACTTCTGCAAAACATTAGAGACAAATAGGAGATCAGCCACGAAAAATGAAAGATTCACTTTTTTCGCATCTGCGTTCAAGGATCTTGCACGGAGACATCCATCACAGAAGAGACTGAGATACCATCAGAAACGGTTTCAATAAACTGAAATACAATGCAGCAGCGAGCGCACAGCTCTCTTCCTCAACTGAGATCAAGATCCCATCTCTTTATTATCACCGTCGCCATTGTGTTCTCCATCTACACATATGTATAACTCCCAGGTAAATGCCAGCAGTTCACAGCTCTCGTCTGTGAATCATGAGAGCGTGTTGTGGAAACCTCTCCAAGCAAAACAGAAAAAGACAAAGCAAGTTGGCACAGTCAAAGGTTACATTAGAAAACAAGTGGACACCTTAGAATATTGATCATCACAAGCTGATCAAACTCATCTGCTTCTCTTCTGCTGTCTTAGCAATAGCACGTGCCATAATGACGATAACTCATGATTAAGTTCATAAGTTTTTAAATGTCATTTGGGGCAGTTCTTTTCTCTAGAATACTGTTCAAGCATTTCCTTTAAAGGCAGACCAGCCACCATGGACCTCCAGAAAGCTACTGGACATTTTACGATGTAGAATTTGTGAAGAGTACTACACTGCACACTATTGTTGCTTCTCCAGTAAGCAACTGATTTGGGCTAAATGACCGAAATTACTGCCAGTTTCACGCCAAGAATATTATTTGTAAAATGCAGTGGAATAATGAGTTGGCCCACGATTGTGAACCAATTTCCTGCAAAATAGTTAATTACCATGAGTTTTTCTGTGCAGAATGTGACTTCTCATTCAATGATGAAATGACTGTCTCTCTCTTTCTTCTTTTTTTTTTTCGGTGACTCTCCCTTGGACCTCCAAAGGTAAGTGGATCTGAATTTGTGTTTCTCTGCTTTAGAAAACTGGGTCATTTTGGTGATTTAGGAAAAAAAGTGCATGCTTAGGTTGCTGTACACACAACATGCAAACAAAATCTTAAAGTAGATTGCATACTACATTCAAAATGTACCACCCTCGTTGCAAACATAGTGAAAGTGATTGCTATACCTGCCAAAAAGTGGACAAATTATTAACTACCGCTTAGTCTATACTTGCTCCTATTAGAAAAATGTATTGTTCGTATCATTTGTTCTTACAGTTCCTTTCTCCATTCTTGTGTTGTGTACACTTTGTATAAAACTGTGATTGCACACTATTGCATACTGGTGACCTGTCATGGATTCAGAAATTGGCAAATCAGGTGAAAATAAGAGGAGGTCCCAGTGGACTTTTTCCCCAAATCAGAATTAATTATCTAGCGTCCCTCTGTTCAACATCTCCAAAGGGTATGCTCAAGAATTTAAAGCTCTTTCCCATGGGGGGGTTGCACATTTTAATATTAGCCCTTCAGTTAATGCTTTATCACTATGCATGTTTTCAAGAACTTGAGCAAAGGCACTGGAAGAACATATCAAAATGGGTGGCTGTACCGCCATACCACATATTTCAGGCACTGGTAGGCTGTTGTGCTGTTATGGTATTGGCCTCTTTGATGATAAGACATAGATGATAAGATCGGTAACTTATTACAGGAGTAGCAGGGCTGGTCATCCATCAGTTCCTCCTGTCCGTGTGTGGAAATGAAGCGAGTTCTGCCAGCTAGTTCAGTCATCTCAAGTGTTACACTTGACTCACAAAGACACATATATCCATCATATGATGTGCTTGAGTCATTAGCGGTCACCCATTCTCATATGAAAGCTATAACGCTGAGGGTTTCAGATGCATCTCCATCCCAGCATCCAACAGTAGGCCCTGAGTCTACATTTCCCTTGAGAAGTTTTTACTATTTCCCCCCTTGCTGTGCTGTACTTTGAGCTTCTTGAGAGCAAGGAATTCAGAATCTAGATGCTGAACAACAGCTCAACAACTGTACTACATGCACATAATCATCCGTGCATCCTGACATGTCTGAGGGACTAAATCCCAAACTGTTCCCAGTGGGCAGGACAGTGCCTTGCAGGGCATGTCTGCTGTCTGTGTGTATTTTGAGAAACATTATACCAATTTTGCTCTGATTCCACTTTGAAAGTGCTCCAAAGGATAAGTGTTTTTCATTCACTGTCTAATGTTCCCAAATTTAGGTACATACATGTAGTTATTTTCAGACTAGACCTCTCATTTTCACTTGCAGACAAGCATCATCATTTCTGTCTGAGGTACATTTATGGCTCCGCTGTGTTGCACAGCTAGAGTCTTTCTCTTGTCTTTCTATCTCTAAATGAGTTCCATGCCATTATAGTGTTAATGTAGAGAGAGAGTAAGGGTGCCAATCAGAGGGGGAGGAGGACCGACCCACTCGCTCCACGGCCGTCCTCCTTTTCGGGTAAAGAAAAACAAAAGAAAGATAAAACTGTCTTTACTCTTTTGTGGATGTCCCGTAAAATTTTGTTCATTACATTTTTCTATTGAAGCCTCATCATGTTTTTGACAGCTGCTTCTCGACAGCCATTATCTAAAGGTTTCACTCAATTTAGTTCTTCCTGACAGACAGTTCTGAAACAGTATTTAGAACGATGCAAATAGTCAAACACAAATGTGTAAAGAAACCTCCATCAGGTCAGTGATGGGCTGTTGTAATGCCCATGCCAGGCTATGTTATCAGCATTAACCTGTATTTGGAAATGTAGACTTGTGTAGGGTTACGTGTTGTAAAACATCTTATATTGGCAGTTATTTGTGTTGTCATGCGCATCTCGTGCAGGCTGCTCACAGCACTGGCAGCATTTCATGACAATTCTACCACTGAGCTACTAATTTTCACAGAGTCTGTGTGTGTGTTTCGTTATTATTATCATCATTACAATGTTTTCTTTGTCTAAATCCACAATTTGTTTGTTCTCCGGTGTTTTCCACACATATACTTTACTTGAGTTTTCCGCCCGAGTATATTTTGTGACCCATTTTGATATTATTTACTTGAAAATAATTTTAATCCACCAGAGAGAACATCACTAATTAGATCAATTAACCACTGGACAATCTGCTTGTGCTTTTCCTCTTCCATCTACCGTCAGTGACATACGCTCTGCAGAGAGTGAGACGCTCTCTGGTATTACATCCCTCCTATAAATGCACTGATTTTGATGCGACTTCTATTTAATGAAGGCTTTCCTATGCTTTTGTTTTTCTCGTTGCTTTTGGTCGGCTGCATTATTAACAAGCTTCCTCCACACACAATTCACCTGCTGTTATGACAATGTAATTGCGGGTGGAAACATCTTAAACGGGAGGTCTGGTTTTTGATCTTATTGCTGGCGAAGAGAGCAGACAACACTGCTGGTAGAGGCACACAGAAATGGGATAAAGAACATGAAGGCGAAACAAGCCGGTGTGCATGCATTAAGGTGGACAATTATATTAATTAATTAACTATGTAGGACTAATGTTGGCCTACTCTTAAAGCTACTCTCATGTAAAGATAGATAGTTGATTTTTGAGTCTCATTCTTAGGTTGTCAAATAAAGCACAATGACTGATTGCTAATTTAGGAATGGTGTCATAATGACACCAGAATGACTGACAAAAATAAACATATCATTATTATTTTGGAATAAATATTTACCCTAAACTCCAGTGCTGAATCAAATCCAGTTGTTGTAAAACCTTATGCATGACACTGTGTGTGAGTGTGTGTGTGTGTGTGTGTGTGTGTGTGTGTGTGTGTGTGTGTGTGTGTGTGTGTGTGTGTGTGTATGAGATCCAGATAAATAGACAGACTGATAGAGATGATCGGCGAGAGACAGCCCCCAGAGGGAACAGTTGGTTTTGAATAGGCGGAAGTATTTGTCTTAAACAATCTTCCCCTTTACAGGTTTACGCAAGCCATGCTTGCGGTAATGTGTTTTTGACTCCCATTGACTCTGAATTGCATTTCATTCGGTGTCCCGCAATCCACTTCCCTCCCTCGCTCTCTCTCTCTCTCTCTCTCTCTGTCTCCTTTCTCTCTCTCTCTCTTTTTATTGCATCTCATCAGCCGTGGGGAAACAGCCCAGCTGCTGCTGTGATGCCACTCACGGCCAATGCACCCTGACAGATTCCAATTAAGTTGGAAAATGTAACGTATGAATATTAGAAAGTACTCTGACACAAACATCATCCCCTTCTTTTGTTGCATTATGCAGCTTGTAGTCGGGGGGTCTCCGCTGGTCCGCCATTACCATAAAGTTTATTTCTCCACTCGCTCCCACTCTGCTGACTCTATCTCTCCAGTGCCCCCCTCTCTCCCCTAAGGCTATTTGTTAACAGTCGTAAATATGCCCGCCATGCGCACATAAACTCTCATTTAAGGCCCAAGATGTGGTTTTGTCAATCAGTGCATCTCTGTTTGGCTTCCCATGCACATTCCAATAAACATTTGTGGGTAGAGGACTGTGGTAAATGGAGACTTGACGCAGGAGAATGTATAAATAAATGCAAACCTGTATGATATCTCATTTCTATGCGCATGGAATAATATCGGTGTGAGCTGTATAGCTAGAAATTGTAATTTTGTCAGACAACAAAATCTGAATAGCAGTGCCCATAATCTTTTTCTTTTTTTTTTTTTTTTTGAATGTGTATGAGACTGGCAACCCCAAATACTGCCAGCTCTGTGGCGGTGACATCAACGCTCATCTCAGTAGTGCAGTTTCATTCTGACAGACTTCCGTTGCCCCTGTGCTGAATGAGAGCATTCCTCTAAGCTGCCAGTTCCTGCGAGTGTGTGTGGTGTGTGTGTGTCCCACTGTTAGAGCCATGAGACGGAGCCAGGACCCCGTCGCTGGGCTGTAGACCATGTGTGACCTCATCTCAACCTGGCGATAAGAGGGATTGCCAATCTTACTGTCTGTCTGCCTACTGGAAGTGCGTTTGTACCTCCAACTCAGTCAGCGTAAACTCCTTTTTTAAACGCAAATATAATTGCTTAAGTCACAGACAGCTGTGGAAGATAGGGGGAAGAAAGACGATGTGAGGAGACGGGAGATTACACGTAATGGGGGTCAGGATGGGGCTGCGACGGCTCAGATGTGAACCGACTGTGTAAAGAGAATGAGAAAAGTTCTTGAATCTTATCATTTTTCACTTATGTTTACCAAGAAAAATGTTTTTTCGGGACCCTGTCCCTGGTACGTCTGGAGACAGAAAACAAAAACTCTTATCCGCGGTCCAGAACACCCCATATCTCTACACATTTGAGGTGAATGTCCGCTGACAACTTGGCAAAGCTGCACCCAGAAATCTTTGCGGGTGTGAAGTGGGTTTAGACAGTGCTGCTTCAAGTTAATCCGATGCTCCGTTGGCCAGCAGCACAAACAATCCACTTACCCTGTTTTTTCTCTGGCTCTGTGTTTATGCTACGTCCTGCTGCACCTGTGGCTGTAATTTCTATTTTCTAACAATACTGTACTCAAATAGAGCCGCATTACAGACCAATGCATCTATTTCAAGATCATTTTTTAACTGCGATGAGTGAGGTTTGGATTTGGGTGTCTTCTAAGAAGATGTCAATCACACAGGCTTCTGGCATTTATTTTAGTCAGCACCCACTCCAGAGGCCTGAAAATGATGATGTTATAATTTTGACACCTCAGTCCCGCACAGAGTGGCCCGTCTGGGCTCAAATGTGTGACCTTAACCAATTAGGATGTGTTACAGTCGCATCAATCATCAAAATCAGAGTTGCTTTTGTTTTTCAGCCTTGCAGCCAATGTTTGTTAGCTCAGAATAACCTGATGAATGCAGTACATTACTCGGCCTCAGGCGAGTGCAGTGGGATCACTGTTAAACTTTCACACAACTTTGCTATTGAAATCATTTCTACATCACTTATTCAGGATTTCCCTTTTCACCCAAACCGTAGACTGGAGACACAGATGTCAGCAATGAAAATGAATAATCACTAAAGACAATTCAAATTTAAAGAGGTTATATTATGCTTTTTGGGATTTTCGTTTTCTTTATTGTGCTCTGTTGCATTTTTGTGCAGCAAAGATCTGCAAAGTGAAAAAAGAAGCCTGAAGTCCAAAGGGAGATACACCCCCCCACACACACAGAAATCACTTACCTACGTAGCTTATGTGCATCACTATGTAACATGTATATACACACACACACACACACGCACACACACACACACACACATACACTATATATATTATGTAAATATATATTTTTATGTATTAATTATAAACTACGTACACTCCTGTCAGTCAGAAAACAGCTGAAGCTGCGGTATTTGAGATCACACTACATTGCCCGGCGTGACCCGCTCTAATCTGCTTATGTTTGGCTACATCCTGCACGTTAAGAAACTCTCACCAGAGACTGAACAGAGGCCAGACGTCTCATTCTGTTGCAAAACCGGCCCGTTCAAGATACAGTGTGGAGAGGAGTGCTGCAACAATGCACCGTATGAGAAAAATTATGTGTTTTTTGAGAGTTAAAGTATGTAAATCTATTCTACCAGGAACCTCAAATATGAGTATGAACCTGGATATCCACATAACATGACCTCTTTAAGTTTAGAACACCAGTACTCTATGATAAAGGGTCATTGTGTGTCTAGACTGGGCATATGTTCTGGCTCTGTTTTTCTCTCTTGCATTTGTCCTCTGTCCCACACAGTGAAGTACACCAAACAACTACATTTCATTGAGAAGTTTCTTAGAGAAGGAAATGGATATATATATATATATACATATGTGTGTGTTACTCATCTTGATAACTCCTTTATCACTGACAAGCATCTACTCTCTACAAATGCTAAACTAACTTGCATCTATATTGCAGTAGAAGCAGCCGATGAAGTCAACTTGCAGACAGGCAGATGACAGCCTTTACCCAGACTTTCATTTATCAGTGTACTGTCACTGTGTACAGTTTTTTGGCCACACAAGCCAGTCTTTTTTTTTTTTTTCATGCACCTAATGGCTTGCACGTCTGCTTCCACCGCAACATATGGCCTCAAAATTAAAGTCGACACCTCTTTCACACAGTGTCAAGGAAATCTTAACCTACTGGATTGCAATAGACAGTGCAGGTGGACTGAAAGGCTGGTAATTCAGAGTAGACACAAACACACTCACACTTTTTTCTGTGTTTCTCTCGTGGGTCACCAGGACAAAAACACAATGTGAACATGAACTTGCATACACACATACATATACCCCACAGAAATATACAGAATTGATCTCTGGATGTTTCACACTCTACGCCGACACGAACAGGACACACACTCATATATTGACTCCAAGAACAACAAGTAAATGGGGACGGGTTTGTTGTTCATTCATTTGCTAGCCCTGTCTGAGGTAGTGGACTCTTTCTTCAGGCTAAATCTCATTGTTGTGCCTGCCCGGGGCTAAAAATGCAAATAGTGGCGTTGGGAATCAATACACACACACACAAGGTGTGAAATTGTTTTGCAGTAAACAAAATCTGTGAATAATGCTGCAGAAGCATTTGCATGATTTTTAAATATCCATTTGCCAGTTCATTTGTGGACAGAATGTGTTATGATCTCATTACTGCTACTACTACAATTACTACTACTATCTACATTGATAAAAAAAAAAAAGACTTCTTAAGAATGACTTCAACATGATAAAATGTCAACTAATGCTACTCACAATAATTGACACCCCCACTGTACGGCTTCATGACCTGTAAAATGTAGTTTCAAGATTACTTGACTTCCTCGGGTGATGACGTTTTTGCTGTTGCCTCGATTTTCAGTTTTCTTGTATATACGTTCATATTTCATGTTTTCATGTTCCAAGTAATGCTGCACGACTTAAATTTGGAGTGGAGATGAGTCCAAATTGAAAGGACGCCACAGCAAAGTAGAGCACTCAAAAATATCTGGCTGAATTACATCTCCTAGCCCTGACTTCTTCCCTGACCACCATCCTCAGCCTTTTTTTTTTCCCCTCACACTGATCATGGATGAAGTAAAGACACAGTGACTGGGGCTCTGGCAGGGTCAAGCCTGACAGCCTGGTTGCTAGTCGAAAAGCCAGCCACAGCGCCTGAAGCCAAAGCCTTGGCTCAGCGCAGCCTGCACATCTCTACATGCGTGGATGTGAAGGCTCGTCTGACTGGACCAGGGAAAGCTGCGAGATAGGCGAAGTCTCGCAGAGGGCAAAATCGAAAAATAGCAGTTTATCATCTTCAAAAGCATTCCGCACAGATATGGAGGAGAGGAGAGGTGAAGGGAGGAGAATTATGTGTTGGCAACACATCCTCCCCTTCTGGCTAAACGATCTGTGGATTGGAGTTTGAATACTTGTGTGTGAGCGCTGTCCATCAGCGCGAAAATCCGGCAAACCCAAAAAAGATATATGTGTCTTAAATGCACCACTCTAAAATGAAATCACCACCATTCTGCAAGACTCGTACCAATACCTCTTTTTACGGCTACCTCAAAGTCTTCTTAAATCTCCCTGTCTGAGTTCTCCCTGGTGACGTACAGCGACATAAAGGCACATTCAGCTACAGCATGTTCCAAAGCGAGGGGCTGAGTGAAGACCATTGAATGCCAGAACAATGGGGGACAGTTTTGTCACCTCGAGGCCCAGATATCGACTAGGGAAATGTTTTCGTTTTGGTACCAAATCCAAATGGGGTTTGGGGGCGGGGGTGGGATGAATGTGACTCTTGAATGGATCATTTCTCCATTACCATAGGCAGTTCATTATGTTTTGGTGGCATCCTGCTGGTTTCAGCAGTGCCTTCCCTGTGATGGATTTGTAATTCCTTAGCAACACTCAGAAGACAAATTTCAGGGTTTGGGGTGGAAGTTTCTCTCTGTTATTCAGTTCCCCCCTCGTTCTATTGCTCTTTGATTCTCACTCAGTTTCTCACTGTTTATTGCTCTTTGTCTTTGTGCCTGCTGGTCAATATTTCTCCCTTCGTATCTCTATGTTTCCATCATGGCTCTCGCTCACTCCCTCTCTCCAGCCCCTGTCAAAGGGAGGGCCGGCAGAGTCCATCACCAGAATGAGAAAAAGCAGTATCTCGACACACAGGGCTCGCTTTTTTTGGCCAGGAGTGCTTCAATAATAATATGTGGCCTGCTCTCTAATGTTAACCTCGACCAAAGGTGGAGCTCAACAGGCCATTAATCTTTGGGACACACAAACATCCAGTGCGCTTGACACACACACTTACATTGGCCTGCGTGTGTGTCCTCAAATACACACACGAGCGTACGAAAAAAAAAAAAAAACCATACACACTCCCCCTCTCTCGCTCTATCTCTCTGCTTTCCCTGCATCGCTTGGTACAGCCAGTTGACCTGAGCACTGGGAAAACAGGTTTAGTAATGGGATCAGTGGCTACTGGCAGGCCCTTTCACCCTCAATCTCATCACCCCTGCTTACAGTAAGTGGATGAGAGATGGACTGAGAGGAAGAGCAATGGCGGACGAGGAAATGCACTCGCTTAAGGCTCCAGGTGGGCAGTCAAGGCGGATGATGAATGAGTGGCAAAAAAGCGTCTCTTTGAAGCCAAACGGAGTCACGTGACAGAGGACTTTACTTTGTCTAAACATGTGTATTATAGTTATTGAATTGATAGGGTTTACCCAAAGTCGATAGATATCATCCATCCATCCAAGTTTCTGCCGAATATCCATGGCACAAGACTAAGCAGGGTAGTCCAGACCACCCTCGCCTCAGCAACTCTCTCTGGCTCCTCTTGAGTGATCCTGAGGCGCCCCTGTGTCAGATGTACAACATCTCCAGCATGTTCTGGATCTACTCTGGGTCCCCTACTGGGTGAACATTTCCTTCAAAGCCCCCAAAAAGAAGGAACTTCTAGGAGGCATCCCAATCACATGCATGAGCCAACATACAGTATAATACATGTCTATTAAACTGCAGAACTGCAGATACTATTAAACATCAGTGCCAAACACAATTTGTCCGCTGTCCTGTTGTCCAGTTGATCTCCTCAGGTGGCGGCCGCAACACGGCTGCAATGTAATCCTTTGGGGCAACGCTGACCGTCAAAGTTACGTCCGCTAAAAGTTGTTATTTTTCTCACTGACTGGCTGGTGGTTGCTGTTGTCTGACAACATTACAGAAATGACACCTACGGACATAGGCGTTTGTGTTAAATAATAAAAATCTGTTTCATTACCCGAAACACAAGTGTCGCTCAAGGAAAAGTCTTGCTCACGTCAAACAAATGTCAAATAAAACTTTAAGGCTCAAAACACAAATCTTTCTCTTTACCAGCTGTCAGACAGCACTCCTTAAAGAAGATGGACCTGCCAGCACTGGAAAGACATTCTCAGATAGAGAATAGTATCAAGTGAACCTTTCTGCCACAGTCCAATAAATTGGTGACGATCAGCCCAGAGCATCAGTATCTGAAGAGTTTCAGAAACCTGAAGCATCGGCATTTGTCGAGTTGGGAACGAGACTCAAAATTCAACTCACAAATCGGACCTTGCAGTTGCCACTGCACAGAACATATGTCGATGTGACTCCGGCAAATATGTCCACATGACATTTAGTCTCATTCACTGATCTTTCCTCACACTCTGACTCCATCTTTAGCATGCTTGCACGTTCAGCTCCACCAATAAAGAATACAGTTCCCAAGATGCCACCCTACTTTTGGTTTCATTCTGAAAGAGAGACCCCTAGTGGCAGAAATTACATTTAAGGCTATTTTTTTTTAACTGTTGTTTATTTCCCCGTGTTGCTGATAAGAAATGTATGAGATAAAAGAGGTAAACCTGCTCCGACATCCATCAATTACATGACTCTGAGCAAAGGAGGATCAGCTCATCAGTTCATCAACACATGTAGTCATTATCATGAGACACAGACAGAAGGCAACGCACTCGACGATGGGTACGGTTACGCCGCTCGGCAAGACCTGATTTCCTGCAAGGACAAAACAGTGACTGGTTGACAGACACCCACCAAAAACAGTTTGTCAGCCAGTCGCTTGTCATGCCTTTACACTCATTGTCTTGTGCTTTCCTATTTCAATGGCTGAGGAATGAAATGGGAATAATAAATGGTTTTAGGAGCAGCATATGTAGGTAGGATGATGAGGACATGGTCAGTCTGTGACAGCTCGGGGGGCTTTATACGCTCTCATCTCAAGAAACAGTACCTTACTGTTGGAACACCGAGAGCAGAGCAGCGCTCATTTTCATGTTGGCTTCAGATCTTGCTTAAAAATACAACAGTCGGAGAGATGAAGGAGAAGGCCTTCAGAGGCACTAGAAACGAAAAATCAAACAGGGATTCATTGACAGATTTGCCCTTTACTCCCAGCTGTTACACAAGTCCTCAAAAGAACCCAGTCATAATGGAAGCATGGTGTGATTTCTAACACCGTTGCTACACACGGTTCTCTGCACTCCTCAAACGGCCTGCTTTCTACCCCACGTAAGTTTCCATTGGACTAAAGTAGGCTCCTTTTAGAAATACGTAAAAAAAAAAAAAAAATCCCTGTGGTGGGTTGAAATCCCATTTGCGAAGTGAGCTGTGGTACACGGGATCAAGCGTTGCTGCTAGACAAAGAAAACTGAAAGCGGGGCAGGAACAGTGAGGTTACAGACAAATCTAATTAGATGGAGAGAGGGGCAGTGATAGAAGAGAGAGAGGGAGAGAGAGACTCAGAGAGGAAGAAACAGAGAGAGACACATCGCCCAAGGGGGAGCTGACTCATTCATCACCACTTTTCTCTATTTTTTCTTTTAACTCCTCGGGACATTTTTGGATTTCTATAAACATATTCCAAGTTTGTTGAGTGAGGCTAGTCAAAAATAAATTGGGCAAAGATAAAGTTTTTTTTCTTTTGAGGCAGAAGGTGGCTTAACAGGCGGTGCTCCCCACCCTCCAAGACACTCTCTGCGTGCAAGCGTTGCTTCTTCTGCCTCCAGAAGGTTACTTCTGGTAGTTTAAAGAACCAAAGCAGGCCTTTCAAGTGATTATGAGATAAATCTCTCCCCGAGATGACAGTCAGGCTTTGATTTTCGACCAAAGCACAAGGACAAAACCTCTTTCATCTTCCTTTTAATTTGATTAAGCTGGACTCGATGGGGCTGGCTGGTGTGATGCTGCAGCAATCCGACCCGGGTCACTTTGACCACAGAACTTCTATTTTTTACTGCAACCGCTTGTTATTAGAGAAACAGTTAAACAACCAATAGGTAGTAAACCCATCAAAAGTCAAGCAAGAGATCGACTTCTGCAACCTTTGTTGTGAGTATCAAACAGCTCCTAAAGGCTCACGGCTGCCATCCTCCAAGGAGAAGAACTTTTCAGATCCACGGGGGGTGAGTGTTTGATTCTCAAAACAAATCTGGGTGGAGTGTTCCTTCAGGGCTTGAAGTGTAACTTCTTCTCACTAAACCGGCAGGGGAATGTCATCCTGCCAACCCAAAGAGTGGATGCGGGTCACTCAACGGCCCGGCTGCTCTCCGCTCTCGGGACGTCTGTCCTGGTTTGTTGCGCCCTTTGCCTACTTGGATCATGAGTCGGACGACAGTGGTGCAGAATCACCCTGAGGTGGCCAGCCGCTTCCTCGGACGTCATGGTGAGGTGCTGCTTTTTGCACACACAGAAAGGGGGAGAAGAAGTTTACACGACTGCATTTCTTCTCCCGCCCTAAGTTACTTCAGAAGGCTCTAACAAGACCTCCGGAGACTTCATGCCACAATTAAGCACACGGTCTCAGCGGTTTTAAGATGTACTAAAAAAAAAAAGCGCCATCATGTACCGGACCGCAGAGTCTGACAGTGCAAGCGTGTGGGAGTCGTGTCTCTTCTTCTCACTGCTCACACTCCATGCCTGTTCCTGGTTGTCAGCGTACAGTATGACTACTTCAGTTGAGAAGACAAGTGTTGAGCGCCGGTTGCTGCAGGGCATTCTGTTTGTTGCAGCATCCCCGTCCCGAGTTCCAGCTTGCAGAGGCAGGTCCTCTGTGATGTGTGTAATGGAGCCTAAAAACAGGAACACAAACAAATGCGGGCCAGGAGCATCGATTTCCTGGCCCGCATCAGGCCTAGACATCATTTGTGTTGAGTTTTTATCGAGTTTACAAAAAAAAAAAAACCTAGGTTTATTTTTCCAAAAAGCACCGGTCAAAACAATATGGATGCTCCTTTTAGAGACGTCTCTTCTCCTTCCAGTTTTCCCATGATGCTATAAAACATTTCATCCTCCTCTGGGTTTGGCAGCACGATCGCTCCACTCTGCTGTCTTTCACATTTTGATGACAAATTCATTAATATTTTGCGCCACTTGTTGGAGAGCACTTTGGAGAGGCAGTGATAAGTAACAGGCTGTCTGAAGAGCCGCCGTCGGAGTTGAGTCATGAGTCGAGATGCATAATCCTCCATCCTGTGCCGTCTCTCTAACACAACCGCGTTAATGCTGCCTGCGGATACCATACTTAACTTGAAGGTTAGAATTGGATGTAACAAAGGGGCTCTCTGAACAAAATGGCAGGTTCTACAGTAACAGTGAATGATTACGTTTCGCGAGTAGCTCAAGCCTCCCTGGGAATGGGCCCTGACGGCAAGGCGCACCGCTCACTTAGCTCAGCATGTAACGGAGCAGCTTCTTCAGATTTCCGGGGGTTTTCACTGAGTATCATCATCAATTAGCATATGGTTGTCGGAGGCAGCTGCCATCATACAGGCTTTAATGTTGGCTCAAAGCTAGCGCGCGAAGGCAGGGAGGCCTTTTTTTTTTTGTTAGTGGCGGAAAAAAAAAAGAAAAAAAACAGAAGGGAATGCCAAGCATCACCTAGTAAACAAGGTTCTGATATGAATGTTAGCTTGCAGAATATCACTCCTGAGCCGTCTCAGCGGCGTCTGTGGCAATCTGTAAATAAGGAGACCAAAGGGGGGAAATGTCTAATCGTCCTTGAAAAGGATGTGCCACAGTTTTTTAATATCTTCTGCCCCGATGCCCAGAGGTATTGCAGCAGGGTGGGAGGAGCGGGGTGGCGTGTGCGGCGGGGGGTGCTGTCGGTGCCGGGTGATGGGGCATTACTCTCGCGCCATTGACTTCATTACAGTCCCTCTCACATATCCATCCCTCACCCTCTCTAAATGCCCTTGCCAGCCTCTAATTCACTTAATTCCTTGATTATCAATTCTGACGGCATTCAGGCAGAAAGGTCAATACTTTTTGTGGCGTGCACCTGAACTTTACAACACTGACTCAAAAACACGAAAGGCGCCGGGGTTCCTCAAAGCGGGCGCCCGAAAAGGACGGGAAACATGATGTATTGCAATCATACGCCGCCAGTTGGTTTCATAAAAATTTCATAGTTCACACACTCCCATATTGTGGGAGAAACACACGAAAATGGTATGCATCAGCACACACAAGGACAGGGGGAGGAAAAAGAGCATGGACACACCGCGAACGCAGTCGTACGCTCGCTCCGAACGCCCGCCTCTCTCCCTCTCATTGCCCATCTCTGTGATGAAATCGAGGTTGCCATGCCGTGACTGTACGCAGCAGACGCACGAACAAGTGTTTCCCCCCGAGGAGATGGGATCTAAATGGGAAAGCGACATGACAGCTTTGCTCTGAACGGCCACATAATCAAACTCCACACCCAGAGCGGCGCACCAGCACTTCTGTTCAGGAGGCTTCTCCTACTCGCCGCTTCACGCATCTAAAGTGTGCCGTCGTACAATCTCCTGGCGACGTCGGCTCGGTGGGAGAGTGTGCTTTTGTTCTGGGCAAGATTGTTGTAGTTGGGATTTTTTCGAAGTTCTGTTTGTGTTCTTATCTTTAGTTTGGATTAATGCACTTGTTGTGGGCCAAGACTGATGATTGTTTTCATCTGCAGATTGTCTTCAATTCATAATTCATCAATTCATCTTTGGTCAATGAAAATGCCAAAAAGTGGTGAAATTGTCCATCCCAGTTACTTAAATTCCAAGGTGAGATCTTTAAACATTGTATTACAGATTAGATGACTAATTGCTGGCGCTCTGGTTTACCTCCCCTGACTCTATTGCGTTTGTTCCATTTTCAAATTTCTTTTTTTTTTTTTTTTTTTGCCACATTTGGCTCACTTTGAGGTTACATTAAGGGCAACTCCACCCCTTTTCCACATTTGAGTTTGCTAACAGGTCTCGGCAAGTGATACTGCATATGTTAAAGAAGTAGTTTTAAGCCTTTTGTGGCACCTGGGGAGGATGTGCACGTGATATGATAAACTGCCTCCAGTGGCTAAGCTGCATTATGGGTAACATAAGGCACCCAGTTTTGAAAACAAAGAATATTGCCTGGAATGACGAGTGATATCTCTCATAGTGAGACCAGTAGACCACTTTTTCTAACCCTTTGCCTCCCATAATGCAATGTGGCCTCTGGATGACATCACTGGAGGCAGTTTATCAGATCACATGCAGCTTCCTCTCCTCTGGAGCCACAAAAGACACTCTAATGTATAAAATTGGTGGAGTTGCCCTTTAAGTCTTGCCGCGCTGTTTTAAAGTCTGGCATCTGACATAATCCGGTACACATCCCTGACTGTTGTACTCTGCTGACTGCTCTGATACTCTGTCCACAGCAGCTTTATTATAAGCATACCGTCACAGTCTGCTGGGCTTCTTTTTTTTTTTTTTTTCGACTCATGCCAGGTCTGGGTTTTGCGGCGGCGTGGGCTTCTCTTTCAGCTACATGTCTGCTAGAAAGCAGATCTTCATGTGGGAGGTTGGGGTGTTGGGGAGATATTTTTGACTTTTCCATGTAAGCACTTCGGTCTGCTATCTGAACGCGTGTGCCCTTTTGCACGCAGCGTCGCGCTAAAGACCCGCTGTCATTGCAGCGAGGCCTCGTGGTTTGGTTTTCCCTCTGCTCTGGATCTAAACCCCTCTTCCTCACTGAAAGGAAGAGGGGTTACGTCCACGGCTATATTTCATCGAGCACACCCATTAGTTTATGGATGATTAGAAGATGCAGTTATAGCCAATTAAAATGTTTAGTAAAGTGGGCTAAGTGGTCACAGAGGCACAATCTGGGCCAGTTTGGCATACCACAGCACTAAGATAAAAAGGATTTCTAAGCTGCTAAAGTGTGTCTTGCTGCATCATCTGCACAAGAGCGAGGGAGAGAGAGAGAAAGAGAGAGAGAGAGATCTCTCACAAATCTGCGAGCCGCCGCCGAGAACGCGAGGATTTAACTCACTCCGTGTTCAGGAAAGCTGTCAGTTCGGGTGAACGCATACGGCACTTGAGCATCTTGTTCTGTGCACATAATGGGTGGTGCGCGGCGTCCTGCGCGTGGGTGGGTGACGCAGACGCAAAACAGACAAACACGCATATGTGTTTTGTGAGAGCGAGGGCGAGATAGAGAGAGTCAGACGCTGTGTGACAGGTGGATGGGGTGTTTTTATGAGACAGGAGGAGTGTGTGTGCATTTGTGTGTGTGTGTGTACGTGTGTGTGCTCGCTTGTGCATGTGTGAATGTGTGTATATTGACTCAGATATGTGTAGAGTAAGGGCTGACAGTAGTAGCTGACAGTCAGAGCTGGTAATCCCACGTCACCACACACACACATACACACACACACACACACACACACACACACAATCTGGTTCAGGAATGTTAGAGTGGGATCTGTTACACTACCGGCCCTCTGACAGCTTGGCTGGGCCGACTTGGCTGATTCGTCTGAGTGGTTTGGCTTCGCTTCTCCCTCTTGTTTCTTCTCCCTCCTTTTCTCTTCATCAATCTCATTTAATCAGTCATTTCAACCTGAGGAGGATTCAGCCCACCTGCTCCCCCTTTTTTTTTCCATTAGGTAAAAACCAAGTCCCGACAACAATTGAAATGAGCTGTGGTTTATCAGTTTTGAGTCTATCTGAAGTGCTGCGAGACTCAGAGTGTTCTCTCAGTTGTTCCGTCTCACTTCGTGTCACTTAAAAGGCGGAGAGTACATTCGTTCTTCTGCTGGTGCGAAAGGAACAAGACGAAAGGCCCGCACACTCTTTTTTGCTTGGGTGTGATTCATTCACACGTCAGTACATTTCTCTCTGCTGTTGTTTTCCTCCTCAGTACTGTCACACAGAAAGTGAATGGTATGCCTCGGACCGAGGTCTATTTTTCTGAGCTCTCGCACTGAGAATGAAGGCATCGACCAATCATGCTGCGCGAAATGGACGTCACATCGCAACTCAAGACAGCAGTGGACCAACTGATCGTTTGTGTTCGTCATCACTCCTTAATAGGCTAGTGTATATTTTTTAAATTTATAAAAGACAATGTTACATCCATACGTGCTTTTTTCAGCTCTACCAGACTACTTTGATTAAAAAAAAGGGTCATTTGGTTTGTTCGTTTGTAACTTTAGTGTTTTAACATTATCACATCTTAACGGACTGGAGCCCCTGGAAAATCAGCTTGGTTGAACCAGGTGAAAGCACCATCTCTCCCAGAGGCGCATTCATACCTCGGCAAAGTGGCACTGTTTTCTTCTCTGTCCCTGTCCTGCTTGGTCTGCGGCCACAAATTAGCACATCGGAGCATACTACTGCAATTTTGCGTGAGTCTTATGAGTCTACAGCCATACCAGCAGCTCTGCCAGGCCACTCGGCATGCTCGCACTAACAATTAGCCTGCTCAGATTTGGTTTATAATCAGTCTCGGGTGATTGGATCGCGAGTGGGTAGGTTTGAATACTGTGATTTGATTACTCAAACTGCTCGGGGGTCTGGTGGTCATTTTGGCGACAGCATGCCAAAGTTAAGGATGCTTGATAAAATGGAGAGGAGCGACCAACAGTTGGAATAGCCAGTATTTTAGTCATTGAACCATTTTAAGTTTTTTTTTTAGCTACACAAATCAAATCAGAATTAAAATTTGACTTTATTGGCCAGGTGTGTGTATGCATACAAGGAATATGACTCCAGTTTACAAGTGGTCTTTGTCTAGGGACAGACAGATGTTATAACTGTTCACGGGCTCCTTTGACCTTCTCGAGGAAGTCACACAAGAAGTAGGAAATCTCCAGCCTCAGTGATGAGCTGAACACCTGGGAAATGCATGATGGACGCAAGTGTCAATGGTGACGTGTATGGCTTATTGTGTTCAGATCACCGGAACACAGGGTCAGTGTTACATCACCTTTTCCCGGTTCAGTTACTCTTAATATGAAATAAAAACACAAAGTGCAGTTCAGGCTAATGGGGCTGACTACACGTACATTTTCACTTGGTGATGGCACTAGATCAAAGGTTCATAGACCCTTAATGTCGCCACCAAATTTTAATGGCAGCCCATCCAATAGTTGTTGATATTTTTCAGTCTGTTTTCAGTCAGGACGGATGACGTGCTGCCCTGACGCGTGTATTCTCTGCATGAACCCGGAGAGTGTGTCAGACTAAATGCACACGTGCACACTCCTCCCCCTGCCCAGGTGCTTTGTGCCAGGCACTTCATTAGCCCAGCTCTGCAGATGGACGCCGATGGAAAGAGGCTTTTTGAGCTTCATTCTTTGTGACTTGTTGTTCATTAAAATCAAATTATGTGTCAGGAAGCATAACTTGTTCGCGCTGTAGTGCGGTTATTGCTCAACAAGCTCTTTGTCTTGCATCAGCGCGCGTCTGTGTTTGTCTTACACAGTCTGCCAGGCCAATTCCGCTCATCCTGCTCATCCTGAGCACCTGACGGCTACATTTGTGACAAAGTTTTCACAGAGACGCTGAAGAACAACTGTTTCTGTAACTGGCATTTTGGTCCGACTTAGGGATGTCCCGATCAGGTTTATTTTACCCCAATCCCAATCAGAGTCCTTAACCTGGACCTGCGTTCCTTAATATATATATATATATATATATATATATATATATATATATATATATATATATATAAAAAAGTATATACTTTCATATGGCTCTTTCTTATTCTGCATATGCTATTCCGTCATTGGTCGACCACCTTCCTTGTGTTAGCAGGTGAGTCTGTGATGCTGCACTGTGACAGCAGACCCTCGTGTACAGCCGGCTGAAGTGTGAGAGAGACGCAGCCCACGCATAGCGCCTCTGTATCATCCGCTGCTTTTTTCGTATTCCTTCCGTTGTCATGTAAAATGATGTGGATGTGTTGCTTGTCTATTTCACATGGGTTCAGCATCTCCTCGATTGCCTGTTTTACATGCTCTGCTGTATGAGAGCCACCAAGCTAGAGTGCACACCGGCACGTTGTAAGTCGAAAGTGGAGTCAAAGTAATGTAATGCCGAGATGATAGGGCATACCAGGGATTCAAAAGCTCCAGGTGACGAAGAAAGCCCTGATCCTCTACCACGGATGAGCTGGTTATCCATAATGATTAATTTAAGTACCTTCTCTGTAATATTTTTGGCCATGTCGCTGTCTTGAGGATATTTCTCTTTCCTTTTGAAAGTATCCACGAGTGTTTGTCGCTTCGGTGCCTCTGCCTGTATGGCTTGAGTGAACTTGTTGTATTCTTTGAGTTTTTGTTTTTTATTTGCTGTATCGATTGTGTAGTAATAAATGCAGCTCTTTTGCGATCGGCTCTGATTTCCGATCACGTGATCGGATCGGGACATTCCTAGTCTGGATGATTGTGTTTCAGTTGACATCAACAGATCGACGCCACAGATAGCCTACACTGCATTTTATATCCAATGCATGAGAAATATCAGAGCAATAACATAAATCTCTTACTTTTTTCTGTTTACTTATTCATTTGTTTCGAAGGACAGCAGTACACTGAATTTGGTTCACGCACTTTGACTGGCAAGCACTCTGTTCTTGATCTCAAACATAAAAACACCACAAGCGCTCCAGCTGAGAAAGCGAGATTTTGAACGAGGAATACATCTTTTGGGAATCGGTGGTCTTAAGGGGTTTAGTGTCACCTTGAGATTTTTGTTACGCTCATCGAAGACTCAAAGCTGCGTCTATGTCCTTGTCTGTGTTTCTGGCTAACTCCTAATCAAACAAATACACAGACAACCAAAATTGTTAAGTGATTGCGCCTTTAGAAAAGCGCAACCAGTGATTATGGAAGTGTGCTAGAAATCAAACAGTAAGAATAAAGAAGCCTGTAGAATTAGACAGAAGCCAGTACTTAGCAGGAAATGGCAACAGTTTACGCACACAGCTAAAATGATTAAGATTAAGATGTTCCTTAATTGATCCCCCCTGGGAGAAATCCGCAGGTAACACAGCAGCACACAGGGAAATAAGTAGCAGCACAAGAGTAAGTCTCAAAAAATGGAGACAAAAATAACAAGATATGGGAAAGAATAGAATAACATGATAAAGAACTATTAGAATAAAGATTAACATACTATATACAGCAACTGTATATACGGCAGCAGCCAATAATCCAATCGACTGTTTAGCTCAGTGGCTAGAGCAGGCGTCCCATGTACAGAAGCTTTGTCCTCACTGCAGCGGAACCGGGTTCAACTCCCAGCCTTAGCTGCGTGTCACTCCCTCTCTCTCTCATCATGTTTCCTGTCAACTCTTCGACTGGTCTATCAATAAAGCCATAAAAAGGCCAAAAAAGAAAAATCATTAAAAAAAAAAACCATAATCCAATTGATTTACAGCAAAAGGGGGTCAACAGTCGTGAACCCCGGCAGGTAACCTGCGTGACACATTGCCTTAGCTGAAACACATGTAATTGTGCAAACCCCATCACACACAGGGACAGTTATTTTTTCAAATCAATCACTTGGTTGAAGGTATTTTAACATCACCTGACTGCAGCCACATAAAAAAAAAAAAAAAAAAAAACTCAACACATAAACGTTATTGCCTTTGAATCCAGCTACATCGCTGCCTTTATTGAATTAGCAAAGGGCCGACTTGTTAGAATCAATACCAATGTTATCACAGGGCCCCAGGTGAGCAAGACATAAAGAGAGAATCAGGTGTGACAACATCTCCTCAATCATCAATAGAGTTGCCTCCTCTCCCTTTTCTCTCCATCGACCGGCTATTGACTGCTGATGAGGGAGTGAATTGATCTTCCCCCCTCGCCCGCGCTCGCCGAGAGGTTACTTAACATGGGGAGTGAGTAAAAGGCAAATCAGAGGAAACGGGTGATGGACAGAGGATGGGAGGGGAAACAAAGCGAGGGAGAGGTTCAAGGGAATTAAGCGATCCAAAGGGTAGAGGAGTCGTCTCTAATTGGAGGCGTGTGAGGGGCTCTGAGGTAATCACGGAAAAAGAAAACTGACTCCAGCACTGATAAAACTATTAGCAGCTTCCGAAACACGCCGAGGGTGTGGGGCCTCAGGGGACGCAGGGAACTGAAAAACGAACTGATTCAGTAACTTGCCTCTTGTTCACACGCCATTACCTTTAGACCTGTCAGTGGAATGAAAAAGTCAGAGAGGAAGAACATTTTAGCAGACTGTGTCACAACAGCGAGGTTCAGGAAGGCCAGAGCAGCTGTCCACGTCCATGACCAGTACAGCTGTGGCTATTTATGGAACTTCAGATGCAGACTGTCGCTGGCAGTTGCAACGGGACAACGATCATCATCTGAAGTCTAAAATGAACCGTTTCAGTTTATGGCAAAAGTATCAAAACAGACTTAACAAAGCCCTTCATGACGAGAGATAAAATGGAAATAAACTCGGAGGAATAAAGCAGCATCTCTGGTGTAAATAAAAAGAGATAATGAAATTGAGCACATGAAAGTGTACATCTGGCCCCAGGCTGTTTGTAAACAGATTGCCCCCTAAATATTGAATATTATTGCTGCCTTCCGGGACCGTCATAAAAAAAAAAAAAAATCTGAATTGCATATTGAGTACTGATAATAAATACGGCATGGATTTATTTATTTTTTCTCTAATTGGCAAGCCACGTGATTTTCAAGTGAAACACATCATTGTATATTAACAACTTGCAGTGTTTTCCACACATACATTTAACCGGGGCGCTTGGGCCCAGGTATATTAACAGCTGCAGGGTATATTTGACAACCCATGTTTGTGTTAGAGGCGTTGACTTGTATTATAATGGTCTCTTGAATGACTCGCGGAATTTATGCCAGTCACTGCTTCATTTCTTGGCAATTTACTGCGGCTTCTTTCGATTTGTTCTGTGATTTTAGACGTCTTTTCAAAAAAGCTTTTTGATATTTTTGAATACGATCCATCTGATGTATTTGTCTTCAGAGTGAAAAATGGACGAGACCTTCCCCTCATTGTGTCTTCACCTCCTAATGCAATCATTGTGCGCTCGGGGAAGAGCGGGTGATTGAGCTATTTAAACTTAAAGTGGATTTGGTGTCATGTCTAAAATATTCATGCCGATGAAGGTCTTCAGGCAAACCAGGCAATATCTCCTCAGAGCACGTGGTGGTCACATAGTTGGAGCGTATCGATGTGCGAGAGGCAGCGTCTGTGAAATCCATAGCTGTTTATGATGAATGACGCAAAGCATTTTCAAAATCAATCAAGGACTTTAAACGTGTTCTGGTGTACCTCCAGCTTTATTAAGAGTCCATTCCAAACAGATGACATTTTTATTTTTTCTGCTTTCCTTGCACCTTGATATTCATGTCATGGCCTCAGAAAAGCCCCAACAGGGAATAATTGGGTCTTGTCAGCCAGCAGGAAAGTTAGACCATCAAAGATAATTGCATGCTAATGTTCAATAAGCCTTGTAAGTCGCTGCAGATAAGTGTGGCTGCCAAACAGCCTTGCCAGGGGAAAGCACATCTAATCCCTTGGCTGTGGCCGGGGAAAATTAATACTAAGCTCCTTTGGCCAGCCACTTCCAGTGCGGTGGTAGAAACAATTACACAATGGCCCACCAGAGCACAATTAATGAATAACTGAAGAGCTGCCCAGATGTACACATTATAAGAAAGATGCATCTACCCGCTAGCTGTACAAACAATTAAAAACTGTACAGCAGGAGTGGAAGTGGGCTGTTTGTTCGAGTTCACTGGACGATGGAGTTGCTGCAGAGGGACCCTCCTGTTTGAGGACTCCAAAGATTCATCATTCTCTCCCCCCACCACTCTGCCGTGTCCTCTGTTTACACGCCGGCCTGTGTCTATATAAAAGCTAATTATTATATGCCACAAAATAGACCAGGCCTAAAAAAAATGCACCTAATGTTAAGAAAATAGGGATTTTTTTTGGTGTGTTTTATTTTTTTTTTAACCATGAAAGATAATCAGAAATTAGGTATTTAGACAGTTATTCCAAAAGTTATAAACATCTAAACCATATTACTTTTGGCTAATTGGCAGGTCGCTCTTTGGTCTGGATAGTCACAGCCGGGCACCTCGATCACTACTGTAAGGCTTCAGGAAAGCATTAGTGGTCACATCGTCTTTGAAGGTTGATTGATGAAAATAATGTTTGTCTCCAAGGAAACAGCACATGTTGTGACATCAACAGCATTAAGGGTTGATTGAGATGGCAGATACCAAACAAGGACACCATGAAACTATATTTATTTGCAGTAAAAATTCAAATGTTAGCGTTTTTGAGGTACTTCACCTGAGTGTTTCCATTTTCTGCCCACTACATTCCTTCGACGAATTTGATTAAGAGTTACTCAGCAAATTTTATGGGCTATTAATTGTGGCCTACTACCAATCAGGTAGTGTTGGGGATGGGATGTTGTACGAGAGGATGTTGCATTGAAGCCAAAACTGCAACTTTCATAATTAGTTTTACTTCACCTGCAATCGGACAGTAAAATAACAGATACCAACAGTTGGAAAAATGCTGAATGTTGGCCCGGATACCCTCAACATAACATTATAAAGTTATGACAGGAAATTGTACACACAGGTAGAGAGCGTCTGTTGTAATGTCATTTAACCAAAAACACTTTGACATTTCAGCAATGGATTTGTTTAAACCTGATTGTTACACTGGAAATAATTTCAAGGACAGTAAGAACAGTCGAATGATAGCACAGATTGTTGTGGAAGCAACTATTTCCCTGCTCACTTCTCTCCTCTCACGTTTTTCATACTTTTTCCTGAGACTGTACGTGCGACTTTACTTGTATCTTATTTACAGGCCACTGTAGAATGTGCCAGTGACCGTTTGATGTTCCCTGTTCAAGGGGTGATGAAAGTTAGTGGTTTCTCACATGCATCAAGTGAGCAAAAAAAAAAAAAAAAAAAATCCAGTCATAGCTTCCACCAAGAAACCCTCTCATGTCTTTTTTTTTTTTTTTTTAGCTCCCGGCTAGTTCTTTTGGTGTTTCCCAGGGAATGGTATGTACAAAAAGAAGTAGAACGCAGCGTGCTTCCGTTTTGTTCACATCTAATGTAGCTTAATGGGGACTCAAGACTTTTAAACTTCTTTTACCTCTTTCTACATCCCCTCTCTATCCTCTGCTCAAACACTCACACACTAAGAGACACGTGCAGCACGTATGTTAACACACACACACACACATCGATGGCGAGCTCCACTCCATTCTGCCTGACCGGCTCAGCTTCCACCGTGCGGTAATTTATTGCTGAGTCTGATATTGTATTACAAGATGTATTTGCTCTCTCGTCTAATAAGAACATAGATTACAAGCAACACTGAATTCACTATCTGCTTCCCAGCTGATTGCTTGGCCCGTCCGTGTGTTAGCTTATATCTTTTTAAGCGTCGGCGCCCGGCTATTTACATTCATCCGCTAAGCCTTAAAACAAATTATAATCGATCGGGGGCGTGATGAAAAGGGTGGTCCTGCTGCAAATTAAAGGGAATGCAAGGTGACACGGACGGCACTCGGCTCCCTCTCTCAGAACGTGCGGTGCAATGGAAAAAGCACCATAACGAGTATGTCTACGGCACATAAGCAGGCTGCAAACTTTTGGCCAGAGATCTATGTTGTTGCCTCTCGTTCTTTCCCTGTTTTCTGCCAGCGACAGAAAACAGGGAAAGGCTCACTCTTAAATATAACCCCAAGTGCTGCAACAGATTGTGGTTGAATTTGATTAATAAAAGTTTTTTTTTCAATTGAGCTCTCTCTCAGTGTACTACAATAATAAAAAGAATACATGAAGACAGTCTATATCAGTCCAGATATCAGTCTGTATCTATGATGTCTTCTCATGTCCTTAAGAGAAGACGTCATGCCACTTTTAAAAGTAATTTTTACACAAAAGCAAACCACAACCATCCTCATCCACGTTAAGATTTAAAATGTATTGTTGTTTGAGTGAAACTGCTGCTGTAATTTAGAGAAAAATTCAGCAGTGACGATAATTTAGTAACTGTGTGTCATTGCTATTTGTTTTTTTAAGGACTGCAGTTTGAGAGCGCTCCCTCAGCAGTGACTGAGTATTCTGTTTTACTGTAATTTAGAATAACAGCGGTTATACTTTACAAGATTACATTGCAGGGGCTACACAGCCACTTGTGTAGCTGGTAAAGCACTGAAGTTAGTTTCTATTCCTGTTTAGAATACATGAGCCATTGTGTGAAAATCAGAATCACACCTAAGGCTGAGCTATGGCACTGAATAAAATAAAAGATAAAAACATTATTTTATAGATTGAATATATAAAAAAAAACAGCATTAACAAAAGCATTCCTACCCTTCAACATTCTGTGCTTTGGGTTATCAGGCCTTTAACAAGTTGGATTGCTGTGTGCTCATAGGCTTTGCCCGCAAGCGATGCCTTCAGGTAGCTGGATTTGCTTGAAATGCATCTCACATAGGAGTTCAACCAATACTGCAGAGCTGTAACTGAGGAATGCGAGGTGGTTTAGCATACCGCATTTGCCACTGTTCATATTCTAAATCTACATGTTAGCACTACAACTGAAATCAATTAGAATCCCACCATAAGCCCCGTCGTAAATCTCATTAGGGACTACTGTGACAACAGAGGTTGGTGCCTCGGATACAACCAATGAGGAACGCTGATGCACTCAGACAATGAAATGCCTCCAGCAGTCTCTTCTTGTCATCTTGATGCCTCCCATATAAACAGTCAGCCTGTCTGCTTGTCAGTGTGTTCCGGAGATTTTAATGGAATAAATTATCTTACCACGCTGACAGCCTCAGACATGTCTGTTGTATGTAACATGCAGGCTTTTGAATGACAAATCATGTCACTATCTGACAGGCCAAGAAAAGAGGGATACCCGGAGACGCATGCTTGTATACTAAGACATTCTCTCAAGATGCGGAATGGTTTTAATGAATCTGTGTTGCACCAACAGCCTCGACCCTCTCTTTTTTTCCTTCTTAAATCTTTGTCTGATCTCTATTGGCCCGGTCACTGGGATAAAATGCTGGCATTTAATGTTTCTGCAAACCACAGATGCATTCAATTTTGTGAATGTCATTCCTGTCATTTTTTACAATACATGTCAAATCCCATCCACATGACATGCATATGTCTTTCATGTTGGGAGGTGGAGGGGGTGGCAGCAGTGTTATTACAGGTATTACAGCTGGGCAAGACAACGGCCACTATTCAAGACAGCATGACAACATTTGTCAGCTAAACCACTGGATATTTTTAGTAAGATGTTACATTTCCAGCCATGTTTGTGGTGACTAAACCAGATGATTTAACAAGAAGTCAAGACAATTGACAGCCAGGTTTGTGGTGACATACTGTAACCAGTTAAGCAAAAACATGTTTATTTTAATAGCTCTTACCAAGTGCATTTTGTTCCTAAACCTACCCGGACAATGAGCGACATATCGCATTTAAATGAAAATGTAACCTAAAGAGACGTGAAGCAGCAGACATAAAGGATATTTAAGCTTTTAACGTATCCCGGGTGTGCAGAAACCTGGCGATTAGGTTGTTCTTAAATTACAGAAAGGCCAGAATCTTTGGCGATGACCGAAGCGGGACATGAAGAAGTATCACAAATGGGTGTTTTCTCAGTGCCAAAACATTTTCGTGAGTAAAATGCCCGGGCTGAAGCATTAACAGCAACCCACTGTGCAATCAGCTCACACACAAACATATATACGCTTGCGTGCAAATATACGATAAATCCAGACGTACAGACTCATACACACTCATGCATCGACTCCCTACTTTTCACCTGTGGGAAGCACCGGGGCCACAAGCCTGCTGAGAAATCATTTCCCGGGCAAGCGAGCGAGGCAATTCCATCCCTGCGAGGAGGAAAAAAGGCTTTTTTTTTAATGGGGAAAAATGGGAGGCAGGGGAAGAGTTAGCTGTAGCAGCCAGGATAATTGATGGCAACTGTTTGGGTACAAGATTAAGATTCATGGGGTAGGGCCACACATGGGGGCTGGAAACTGGTATGTGCTGGGGGCATGAAGGATGTGAGGCAACAATTTGACTGGCCTGCCGGATTAATTGATAGAGTGTCGTCCCTGATGCGGTGTAAAAAAAGAAAAAAACTATCGGAAAGGATTTTGCTCACTCCAAGAATGGGAGCTAAAATGGATACCAACGCCTGGGCCCAAATTGAGAGGGACAGATGGAAAAAGCAAAAGGGATGGAAAGGGGTTAAGAGAAATGCAGTGGAAGCCCAGAGGCAAGAGAAGCAAGGGGGGTGGGGGGGGTCAGTTGTCTATCCTCAGACCTGCTGGAAGAGGGCTTGTGAGGAAAGTATGTGAGCTACACTCTCCCACTCTTCAACAACTACCCTTGAGGAGCCTCTCAGGCGGCAGTGTGCTTTACACACAACTGCCCCAGTGGAGCTGCCCAGTGTCCAGCAATAAAAGATATAGCCCACGAATGAGAGAATGCGAGCATGTGCATGAATTCTAAGCAAGGTATTGTTTCGGGAAAGTGCGTGTAGCTGGGTTTACGTTCCTTGGATACAGATGTATATATGTTTAAACATCATATCACTTTTTCTTTTTTTGTTGAATACCTAGCAGGCCTTCCCTCAGTCACTTTTTTGTTGCTTCATGAAGACAAATAGCTCCCGAAGAGTTCAGAAACAGAATAACTAATGTGTTATATCATGAGGAGTCCCACCCGTGGTGAATATCTGACCCACTGAACTGATTGTGATTTATACCGCAGTGGGAATGGTTGAGAATATAAAAGGGAAGTTGGGCACGACATGTGAGAATGAGAAAGGGATCAAAATTGAGGAGAGATGGATAAATGGGGGTCAAACCTGACAGGAAATGAGAGGAGACTAATGTGGAGTCAGATGTTAAAAGGTTGTCTTTGTAATATTCCATCATCAGTTAGTCTGCGCAGCGTCAATTCCGCCACAGCTTCTGTTAGGAAATGACACCATCTGCATTTGACATTCTTTGGCACCAATGTGCTGGATTTTTTTTTTTTTTTTTTTTTTTTTTTAAGTAATATTGCCTTAAAAAATAGCTACAGTGGCACTCAGTAGGGTGCAACAGTGCCCAACACTCCCCTTTTGTACTCATCATAGATACCATAATCATAGATACCAGCCACTTTAATACGCCAGATTTTGTCATCACTCCCGTGCATTATCACGCTACCTCACTATATCAAAGAATGTGAGAAAAAATTCCTGGATCCCTCCCTTTATCTGGATTCCACACCTCAAGTTGATGGAGGTCTACTCTGAACTGGGACCCATCCTCCAGCCAAGTCTTGTGGAAATCCGCTCAGTAGTTTTTGTGTAATCCTGCTGACAAACCAACAAACAAACAGACAAACGGACACAGGTGGAAACACAACCCCAGATTTGATGCATAGTGTGTGTGTTTGTGCGTGCAGTCGTACTGTTAGTTAAATGTTACTTTCTTTCATTTATCAGTCTCCGCTGTCTGCAGATATAAGGCATGCTGTCCCGTGATTTATGTGGGTGCCCGTGTGAGTCTAAATCACAATAAACCAAATGTTATCTCTAATGGCATCATGGCGCGCGTGTGTGTGTGTTTTACTGATCACCCCCTGAGGTCCAGCGCGGTTTCGTCAGCATGTCGCCAGAAACAGAATAGCTCAAGGCCACCGACAGAGACGCACACATACGCCTGAGTTCTCTCTCTCTCTCGCTCTCTCCTTTTCACACACATCCAACACCGTCACACACACACGCAAGTACGCACACATGCTCACCAATTTTCGGATGCGAGCTGTTCATTTGACCCCATTGCTCAGCCCATCTCCCTTCCCTCTTTAGCGGACTATCGGGGATATGAACCACCTCGGGGGTTTACTGTTTCCACCATTAGCATATAAAGAGCATAAATTTCACCCGTCTTGTGTTAGCAGGAAGCTTCTGCCTCAGTGAGAAAACTAAAAATATATATATATATATGTATATTTGGCATGCCTCTGCCCAAAGCTCAAGGAAGAAGTCAGGTGTTTTGCCATGAAACACAGTAATCACACATATTGCCTTGAACACACGTGCATTCGCTGTTTGCCTGCAGACACAAACACACATGCGCGTCTAAAAACAGGTTCAGTACACAGCACAAACTTAATCATTGTGGAAAATGAAATCCAAACATGTTTTCAGTAAAAACAATCCAGAGCACAGTGTGCTAATAACCCCGTTCCACCATTTATCTTGCCGCGTTCACAGCGTCAGCAGCACCATCAGAGTCAGCTGTGAGCTCCTCGCTGTAGCTGGCCGAGCTCTAAGAGCTCTCAAGCTCGAGAAGTCTAAGTGAGGGAACCAGCTGGCATCTCAGACTTAATCAGGGACCCTTTCCTGGCACGATCGAATCAAAATATTGTTGCAGTGAAATTTCAAGAGGAGAGAGAATACAGCTGCATGACAAGAGGGGTCAACAGTTCCCTCTCCGCTCAACAAGCTGAATGTGTCATGCACCTGTTTTTTTTTTTTGTTTTTTTTGTTTGTTTTTTTTTCCGTCGAGAGGAAAAGATCCGGCCCATTGTAGAGCGGGTTAAACAGATTCAATGATCATCCACCTCACACTAAAACACAGCTCTGAAAACCACATAAACCTTAAAGTACGGTCCGGAATTCGTTGTTTGCTGGAGCAGCAGCCGATTCTATCGCCTAAAAATAATCTTCCTCTGTAATGAGGGCTCTGGAGAAAACGATCAAGGTGCTTTTGGCGCCATTTATCTTTGAAATGCATCATAAATTGTGTGTCTTATTGTCAGCATCTGACTTAACCCAGTTCATTTTGCCCTCCAATGGTTGAAGCTTAATTGGCGTTATGGCGGGGCTATCAGCAGCTGGTGGTCATGCACTCGCGCTCAGGGACGATTGTCCTATTGAGTCGAGAGAAAATGCTTAATACGCATAAATTTGAAACGCTCTGCCCCTCCTCTTCCAATCAGCTCAGCCCGACAGTGAAATCCCTTCTTCTGCTGTCTTCATTTGAGTCTTTTCAGTTATATAGTGGCAGAAAAATAAAGGGGAACTGAGATCTGAAAAGTAAAGTAAAACAGTATGTTGTTTATAACTGCCACCTTTTCCGTTCCAAACAGTGCTCTGGGACCTTAATTTCCTCTGAACAGCTCATTTATGAGTTATGGAAAAGATGACGATTTGAGTTTTGTCTTTTTATCTCAATAATATTGTAATTATTTGAACTCCGAGTTTGTATTTCTTCTCCAAAAACGACATAGTCTCCCTTTATTCCCAGACAGTACATGTATTTGAGTGACTGCTCTTACTTGTGTCCCCATGAGTTCATATGCGTGTGCTCAGAACTGTGCTAGATTTGTTTCCTGTGTAAGATCCAGTTAAACTCTGATGAAACACTGATTCCCACACTTATCATCGTCTTTGCTTCCTTTCCTAAATGTGCTCACTCAAAGCTTCTTAGTTGAGCTCTAATCTTCCCTGTATAAACAGTCTTCGCATAGAAAACAGCTCCATCACTCATCGCCGCCAAGCTGTACGCTCTGTAATTCTACCTAACGAGTTGCAACGGCGACGTACGAAACTATGTGAAACGCCGAAAACGAGGAAGAATCAAACGGATCGGTTGGTTTGCTGATCGGTTTAGATTTCTGCGGATAAAGACCACGTCATGGACGCAATCCCAGCTTGTCTCACCATTGTCGAAGTTTCTCCCACGTCAAGTCCGTCCCCTGCATAGAGGAATAAGTATGCATCGAAAAAGACACACTGAACAACTATTTGCAAATATTTAACTTGACCTGAGACTCATTTTTCATTTAAAAGCCAGAGAGCATTCAAATTGGGCTCCAGTTCAATTATCCAAAACCAATTTAATACATTTATAGGAACAATAGTTCATACTGAATTGTTTACTTGTGTTCTGCGGAGGTAAGCAGAAAACCAAGGGGTCATGCGTGCACATTCAGACACACACATTTATACTGGTCAGTGTCTAGACCTACTGTCAGCAGCACATTCAGTCAAGAAGTAGCAGCTTGAGGATTTGGGGTAATGAGGTATGTGTCAATGTCAGCCAATCACTCCCCTGAGACTCGGAGGGATTTTTCTTGTCTGGAGACCAAATCCTACAGAGATACAGAGAGCAGGGTCGAGAGAGAGACTAACTGGATGGGGCGCAACCTCCATACCTTTTAGGCAGTGGACTGCCCAGCGCTCAGTGCTTTCTCCTGACAGAAATGTGACTCGCCGGACCACTGAGTCAGAAAATGTGTTCAAATAAAGAAGTAAATGAATTTCCAGCTTCAGTTCGGCCACAACAACCAGAGAAACGTTCTCTCCAAACTTCCTATCGCGTATTCTAAAATTGCATATATGTTACACCCTCATTACATATTATTGAGCTTAACGAACGCACTCCTTCTGTTTCGCTAGAGGACGAGGCTTTTTCATTTAATGCTAAGGTATCACTGAGCACTGTGTCACACCTGATACATCAGAAAGCATACGAATAAATGAGAGGTGAGTAAGTTACATAATGCAATTCCGTTCAATACGATGGTGTAATGGAGGGTTTACACACCTCCCACAGGGCACCTATGCATATATTTTCAGAAGCGCAACTTCAGGAGAGGTCAACCCGGTAATGTTTGGGGCCCCCCAAGGAAATTTTGGAAAAGGGGCCCCCGATAGCCACTCATATTGCCACACTTTACTGCACATCGCAATGATGTGTTGTGTTTATGATGATCATTGTCCTTATGATGTGGGTTATTTACAGTGACAATGCTGAAATCAGTTATCAGTTATTATTAGTTATTCATTTACTTTGTTGACATTTATATTTGGGGAGAGTTTGGATATTTGGAAGACTTTGGATTTTTTACATTTGCAGTTGTGGTTTAGATAATTTCTAACATGATGGTGATGCCCCTGGAAAGTTTTGCCCCAACAGACTCTAGAATCACCCCTGTGTGTCTTACATGTGTTGGTAGTGTGTTCTCACAGTTGAAATTGAGAATCTCTGGTACAGGGTAAACTCTGGTACTGACAGAGGGAAAGTGAGTTCATATGTAAAAACCTGATAAGTTTATTAAGTTTTTTTTTCACTTCCCTGTTGTGTTTTTGGCTACCTGACAATTGTAAGATGCATATTTAGTCTCTCTCTATTGCTGTGATTCAATTCAGGGTCTGCATCCTTCGAAGGACCTGGCCTTTGTGGTCTTCGAAGGTGAGTCCTTCAGAGAGACCTTTTTAACCATGTCAACTGTTGTTAAATGGGAAGGTCTAACATTTCCTGGTTGCATCACCAGATGTTTTACCCTTACGTCACGATTTCTGCTGCTCAGGCCCGCGAAAGTGACAATATACGTCAGGCGATGACGCCATTTTCTCTCTTTCTTTCTTCTTTTTCGGGCATGCATAGAATCTTGGGATATGTGAGGCCATGAAGAATAGTAGCGGTGCATCCTCCAAAAAGAGGGAGAAGAAGGCCCCAAATGTGGGCTGCATTAGGAGGATCCTTCAAATTGGGACAGCCTTCGAGCGGTGTTGAGACACAGCATGTATCAGCTCTATTTGCAGCCATTTCGCCAAATGCACTGCTCACACCCATGGAGTGCTTATTAGTAAAATTTGTAATGTATCAGATACATGCAGAGTAGTCAGGTTCGGGCTGCAGGCCGCAGGTGTTTGGGCTGTGCGCACCAGAATGAATGCTAATTTATGCTCGACCATATGGAGACAGCGACAGCATTGTTGGTAGGTGACCAGAGCTCAGAGGGCAGCGAGAGGTTAGCGCTACTGGACTGTGCTGTCATCACGAACACTCGTGTAGTTATTGTTTCTGATGCTTATTAAGCCGCTCAGCAGATGGACAATAATCTGTGCAATGGTTGCCATCAAAAGCAGTGGCTTGTAACTCATACTTAGCCAGCAAAGCTCATCTGGGGGACATTAGGGGACAAAGGACAGCTCAGAACTCAGATGTGGCTCTTTTTATATGCAGCCTGTATGACTGGAAAATGCAGTATTTTCCGTCCTGTGCGAGGCAATGTTCGAGTTCAACTTCTACAAGGTCCTCCTGTTTATTCAAGGCACGTTAGGCAAGCTCAGCTATCGACAGTGTTTACTTATGGAAGTGACATTTGCAACTTTATTTAATTCAGTCAGTTACTGGCTATTGGGATGACCTTTCGCCGGCTTCCCTGGCAGGAGCTTATAAACCTCAGAGACTCGCCGGCTTTATAGACATTCAATAATTGCACAAGGCACTATTGATGAAGTTGTTGTGTGCACCACCTATGAAATGAATTGGCCAAGGAGCAGGAAACCACAGCAGAGCAGCGCCGGTGCAATCTTGATGAGGATATTTATGAAATTAAAATTGATGAAAATGCGGCTCAGGGGCCTTTTTAAGTCTCTTTGCAAAACATATAAACAGCAATTTGTTTTTATGCAAAGAACTCGCTGTTTGCATTCCCTCTATAGCCCACTGTGACGCTGTGATTGTGCGGCAGACAGTGATGGATGCACACTGGTCTCGTCTGGTGGTTGTCTGTGGGAGACACACGGGGGCTGCATGGAAGCCATTTAAAGATGGCTATGAACCCATCTGTCCATCAGAAAGTTTGCGACCGATTTGTGAGAGAAGGATAGATGGATGGAGAGGAGAGAGTGAGTCTCGTTATATATTCTCGGAGGATATGGGGGAAGTATGGCTCTCCACTGTCACACAGGTAGACTTCAAACTTAAAGGAAAAAAGCATATCTATCTATCTATCTATCTATCTATCTATCTATCTATCTATCTATCTATCTATCTATCTATCTATCTATCTATCTATCTATCTATCTATCTATCTATCTAGCTATCTATCTATCTATCTATCTATCTGTCTTGGCATGACAACTTGAATACCTAATTTGGACAGCAGTATTTGTTAATTGTCCAGCCCAGAGTAATCTCATTTTTATGCTTTGATAAGAGAAAAAAGCAGATGTTAGAGCATGGTCCCGACAGAGAAGGAAGGAAAATTAACACAGCAGCACCCTTGACTTCGGCGATGGTCAAAATTAAAGTGTTTCCTTCCCTGGCAATCTGAGCTGGAGGCGAACAACACCAATGACTATGCAGAGGGACTTTACCCAGGAAAGAACACAGTGCCCCTCCGACTGAAGTAGGCGTTACTGTGTCTCTTTTCTAGGTGTGAAATATATGAATATCTGCATAGATCCATGGCAAAAACGATATAGGCCTGTGCAGCTGCAGGTATCGTCGGTAATATCAAAGGTAAATTACAGGCAGAAGTGTGACCAGGCTAAAATGACAACAAAATAAGCTGTATCCATTGCAAATAAGTGCAATGGATATGCAAAGCAACTATGTAACATAAAAACTGCATGTTGTCGATGTCCGAACCCCGAAGAGAGAGAAAATCTGTTAATTCATCTCCGGACCACATAAATTGAGCCGTGCAGACACGCATTTTGCCTCATCGGCTTGTAATCTTTTCATTAATTGCACGTATTGAAAAAATCCTGAATTATTATGATTCATCACCCCAATCCATCACTCCTGGGAAGAAATTCCCCGCAAACAAATTAAATCAATTTAGTCACAGGGGCAGAGATACGATATATGTGGAGCAGAGGGACTGAATCTCATTCTGAATTCTCTACTTTAAGTGTGCCGGGGAGTGAAATCCATCAAACAGATAAGATGGATTCTTTTTTATAGAACAGTAGTAAGTTTAACAACAATATGAAGATTCATCTGTTTTCGCAATCTGTTCCTGCATCATAGGCAGTATGTTAAACAGTCAATGGCGACTCGCTGTCTTGGAGCATGCCGTCCTGGGTAGGCAGACAACACCAATATAAAGGACAGAGACTGTGCTTTATACAACCTTCACGGTGATACCCGGGCTGAGATGTAACATATTGAGCATGAAGACGAATGGATTCGATCGTGCAGTGAGAAGTGGGGGGGGTGGGGAATACATCCTGAAGTCTATCATCTACAGCCTGCCCACACATACGTGCACATCCATGCAGACATATCACCAGCCGTAATCGCCAAGCTTTTGCGGTAAACCTGCAACAGTTCACACCTCCTTTATATACCCTCCACACAGCACAGATGGTTTTGTTGTGGTTCACTTGGCAGTCAGCACCATCTCAGGCTCACGCAGCGCTATAGGATTTCATAGTGTTTCATTAGAAATAGCATGTGAAAAAAAAAAGAAAATGTGTAGATTTCACATAGGTCCGGTGAGGTTTCAAAAGTTAGCTGGCTCACTGAAGGCATGCTCGAGGAAGCAAGTGGGTTAAAAAAAAAAAAAAAAAAGAAGTAAATTTCACCACACATCACACGCCACAATGTCCCTTTCCTCTGATCTCGGCGCCCTGCCCCAAGGGTGCAATAACAGTTTATTACACCTATCCTCACTTTATGACCCCCCCCACCTACCCTCCACCTCGCTCCCCTCAAGCCCACGCTAACTGTTATTGAAAACACCCAGGTCTGCCATATATCATTCCTGAGCAGCACGTTATGCTATGTGCAACCTAGCTAATCACCGCTGGCTCGTGCGGCCACATCGGGGTAGTTCCACTTATCTAATATCAGCTTAGATGTGGAAGTGTTTAAACACAATCCCATTTGTCTTTATAGCGCTGTGTTACCCTGAGGCCGAATTCCTCCGTCTTCCATATGTATCTGCGGTGTAACGGTTGGGAGTAAATAGGAAATAGAATTGAAAGATTTTGCCCGTGTGGAGGAAAAAGGGTAAATTAGTTTGGCCTAGTTTATTGCTAGCCACGAGGGTAGATTGCAAACGTTCAGGTTATATTGAACAGAGAGCACAGTATAGGGTGTGTAAGGGATCTTGGATTAAAATGCAAAGCGTCAGTGAAGATCTCTCAGGGTAGAGGTGTTCGGAAAGAGAGGTAACAGCTCAAGGGTGACAGTGTGACAAGGCCCAGGGAAGGACCTGCCACCCCTCTGTCGCACTGATGGCGCCTCTGTCATCAAGAGGGTGCAGGCAGGAGAAACCACACTGCCGTGGCAATACAAATGAAACCAAATTATAATGCTTCAAAAGAACAAACGTCAGTGTGTCCATGAGTTGGCAGCAATTCAGCGGCTTTACAAAATACCCCTGAAAAAAACAGCGAGGGCTTGTAAAGCGGAGAAGGTGGCTTGTGGTTTAAATCAAAAAGAGGGTTGCTGAAAATCAATGAAGCCTTCCACAAAACCTCAACGAGAAACAAGTGAAAAGGTCCAGGGGCTTGCTGGCTATTGTTTTGGATTGTACGCAAGGAAGCTAGGACTTTCGGATTATGTGCTTTCTTTTTCTTGCTCTGTGTCTCTTTGTATCTGTGTGTGAGCTTCACGCCAGACTGAGCACTGCAACAGCTGATTGGGCAGATGGCTAGTGTCGTCATTCGAGGGGGGCAAGGTGTTGGATGGGTGGAATCGGGTCTGTCTAATTACTTGTCAAGTGAGCAGCCCAGCTAGCCGCTAAAGAGCACTCATGTGATACGTGTGCCCCCGAGGGGTGACGCGAGGTGGGCTTGGGGTGCACTGGGGTCCAGTGACTTGCTAGTCTTACATGACCAGGCCCACTGAGCATGTGCTGCGGCTCTGTGTCCATGCGTGTCATATGCTGGTGTGCCACGAGTCTGGTAAACACACATATTGTGTATCAGATCTCTGTTTCCATAATGTAGTTGCCTGTTTTTAGTTTGTTAAATAAAGCAACATTTGGAATGCACCTGCTATTCTTGTTGGTACCTTCGGACCTTATCAAGGTGACCAGTGCTGCAACATTTATGATCAAAGTTCAAGCTGTTGGAAAACAAAGTGGGACCCTATGTGTTTGTTTGCTTTCTGAAAGGTTTGCAAGGTAGTTGACTATTAGGTGTCATTCCCAAGTCATCAACTACTGACACTTTGGGTTGGTAGGTCAGTCAGCTATCTTACAAACCGGACCAGTCAGGCTTTTATCTAAAATAACTGTCTTAATGCATTCTTATCTCTCTGTCGATTATTTCTCTAGTATGCGCTGGCACAGAGAACAAGCTGAGCACGCTGTCGGACCTGGAGCAGCAGTACCGGACCCTGAGGAAGTACTACGAGAACTGCGAAGTTGTCATGGGCAACCTCGAGATCACAAGCATTGACCGCAGCCGGGACCTCACCTTCCTCAGAGTAAGGACGCTAAAAAATTATATAAATAAGTTAATTTTGCTTCCTGTTTGGTGCCTAAAATGGGGTGATTCAATGTGCACTACATATGTAAAAAGCTGAAGTTACATGTCAGTTGTCAGGTAAAAAACTTGGTTGGTAAAAAACATTTCAAATGTACCAAACAAACATCCAGATCTTACATTGTTTATAAAAGTAATTGTCTAAGTAGTCTGAGTAAGAATTTAAGTCTGTGAACTTTTGCATCGCTGTCCTCTCATTTGACCTCGAATGTCCTCTGCTCAGATCCTTCTCAACCAATCAGCAGCCAGATTAGTGTCCACATAGCCATTGATAAGAAGTGAGGAAAGTTTTTTTTCCCCTATCAGGGGTAATCAGACTTCCTCTCGTCTAACAGAGAGTCTAACTGATTGAATGCTCATACCACTGCGGTCTGAAGCAAAGAATAATCAGAATCCAAATAGCATGATCTGGCTTATCTCCCTTTTGATGAAACATGATTCACAGCCGGAGAAGGAAAAAGTACAGTGGCATTGGACATCAATTCCTACCTTTCATAAATTGTTCAGATACTAATGAGCAATTTTTAAAATCCTCTTATTTCTAAACCAAAAATGTGAGCAACTGATTCAGGCTATCTGAGAGAAGAACATTTAAACAGCATGTCTAGCTCTTTCGATTGGCAGCAGTTGAACGAAGTAAATCAGGGGTTCATCAGCTACATTTGTCTTTGGAGGGGCCCACCTTTCAATTAAAGAATTTATTTGGGCCTCAATTATTGTCTAATATTTTCACCTTATTTTTTTCTTTTACAAAATGTGTTATTTCTTTAGCTTATATCAATGTGAATTTCCACATAAATACATAATAGAAAATACTGACAATGCTGTGCTTGACACCTTTCCCCTAAGTTTAGCTACCAATAATTTGGTCGTTAACTCAACAAAAAACTTAACATTGGACCTCGCGAGTTGCTTGCTCATGCGATCTTACAAATCCATGTCTCTTGGATTCAAGTTTTGCCCTTGTGTCTAAACAGCTCTTGATCGATCAAGCGTTCAATTGGAATCCTGTGAGGAAATATGGGCATCTACGGGCGTGGTTAAGCTGTGACAACCAATGAAAGAAGCGACTGTTTGTTTGATGCTGGCATAGATTTGGATATACCTTAGCTGAATCAGAACCAGAGAATATTTCTTCATTGGCAGAAGAGCAAAGATAAGATGTTTTTGCACTTCTCTTGACTCTTGCCTCCCGCGGCTGGTCTTATGATTGACGTCGGCCCGTCGCGGACATGATAGATTTTTTGACAGCCCAGTTTCCGTGTAACTAATCATCTGGCGCAACAGGTCACAGCTTTGGCCATGGAAAATACACCCAAGTGACACCTCGTGTGCCCTATAGACAATTGTATTGATTCTCCAACGACTCTGGGGTTACCTTCCACAGTCTGGCTGATGCACTGCTGCAGGGTATGGCCAGCATTGGAGCCAGGTAGTTTGATGGTAGGTCTGTTGAATAGAGTTGAAGCTAACATGCACATTGCTTGCTTTTTTAATGGCACAGGGGATTAAATCTCCCCCCCAAAATGACACCAAGTCATTTCCCGGAAAGGTCTTCATGACCGAAGGGTCAAACTTTAATAATAAATTAATACAGAGGTGGAAATATATGTATATAAAATATATGCAGGAATCACTCTTTTTCATTGAAACCCATTGAGTAGGCCAAGAGAGGGTGGAGTCGGGCGTATAATTCGATTTGGCATGAATTATGCACTTTTTGGTTTATTGCCAGAGGCTGGCAACTAATTGATGATCTATCCCAGGGTAGACTGGGCCTCTGGTGTTTTGACTAATGCTAGATGCACGCGTTTTCTGAAATCAATATTTTGCCAACCAGACGGGACACTTAGGCAGGTCGAATGGGTTGATGATGACTTTAGTAACTGACTGAGAGGAGGCTCTGATGCTGAGGAGGTATATGTGGTTTGGGTGAGGGAGCTGCTCATTTCCACTCTGGCGTCATGGACACAAACATTCACACACAAACACAGTGTCAGGTGATGACATGCCCAAGCCCCTCAGGGTCCAGAGCAGTAATAATGTGGTAATGAGCAAGAGGTCAAACGGAAGCAAGACAAGTTACTGTAGTGAAATTTGAAGAGAAAATAAGGCTGGTTTTTTTTGTGTGAAATCAGCTGTTACCTTTGACCTTTATTGGCCCTCCACTTCTCAAGAACATCACCCCAGACCATTCAGAATGTGCACCGCACTGCTAACGCCATCCGACTCCAAGTGATTCCAATCTATCTGGGGGGCTGGGGAGCTCCCCTGGTGTTATTCCAAAGTGCTGACTACATTAATGGGCCAGTATTGCTGTTGAATGAACTTGGCTACGGAGGCTTTGCAAGGAAGGTGGCCCACCAGCAATGCATGCTGTGTTTTCATATCATGCCTGCTTACGGCTATGATTTAAAGTTGGTATGATGAAAACAATTTTTTTGCATCAGGTAAAAAGCAATGGAACAGCCCGTGTCCTCTTGTGTGTTTACTTTGCATGGAGATCAAGATTGATCAAAGCAGCCAAATAAAACTGAGTCGTTAAGTGTTCTGCGTGGTGCGGAGAGAAACTGACAATACCCCCCACGACGCAAAACAAAAACAAGATGATATTAAGAAAGAGGGAGCGATGGATGGTAATGTGCTACCATTAGACCCCTGCAGAGGTAATAGGCCCCACTGACTCAGATGAAGAAAGATGGAGACACGGTTCAATAACCAAGTGTGATTGTTGTGCAGTTGCACAGAACCAGATTTTTGCTTTACATTCACACTCAGAGTTGTTGTTTTTTTGTTTTTTCGCTTGCTTTTGACAAGGTCTCATCCGCACAAGCTAATATTACACAAAAGCAATTCTTCACAGGTTGAGGTTAAAGAGGCCTCCAACTGAAACCCGTACCTGCCTGCTTCTACGTTATGCCACCACACATTTTTTTTTTTTTTTTTTTAACAAAAGGGCTCCCTGTGGCGCCAACTTGCCAGGTTCCTCCACCTCTCCGCGGTTGGCAATTAACATGGGCTAATTGAAGATGCTAATTAGGAACACAGGGTGCCAAACAGCAAGGGAGCAAGAGGGCAGGGTGCAGCGTGTATTTTTAGGGGGGTATTATTATTATTATGATAAAACACATTAATAACACAGTTCCCCGGGGAGGGAGAAAAAAACTTCACCTTGAGGTGGGGGAGGAGGGGAAGGAGTGAAGAAGAAAAAGAACCATTGTGCGGCAGCTTACCACACAACCTGTCTCTGGGAGGTGATGGAAACTGATGCCTGTGCATTGGGCTCCTTCTTTTCAAGATAGCCAAGAGATTGATGGCTGCCTCCCAAAGCCCCTCAAACAGCTTTAGCAGTAAATAGAGTCCATCTTCCAAACTGCCTCCACGACAGATGAATCAACGCTCGCACCGTGATTAATAACTGCATTCCAGCACTGAGGTTTTCTCCCCACTCCTCTGATATGCACATTCAAAACCTAAGAGCCTGGGTTTGCAGGGCTCTACCCACACATTCTCGCAATTTAAATCACTCCTAAATCCATATATCCTTTGAACCCTTTCTCTCACATTATAAGCAGAACATACATTTGCAAATTGAATGCACGCACATTGCCAAATCGAAATGACCCGCTCAACATATTGAGACATTTTTTTTTTTTTATTATAATTTTTTTTCTGAATGGGACACAGAGGAAAAGCAAACACGCGCTCTCTCTTCTCCCCTCTCGTCGCTTTCTCCCGCGCACTCATAAACGGGATCTGTGATTATGAAATATTAATTTTTCCCTCTCCTCCCCTCTTCCCAGTCTCAGTAGGAACTCGCAGCCACACAGCCAGATTAGATTGTTTGTCTTGCCAATGCAGCCATTAGTAAACATGTAATTTTCCCCTTAATATTAATGTGGTGATCAGATTGCCTCTCAGCCTAGCGCCATTCACTGACTCCCCACCTCTGTCCCCGCGGTTGCGAGTGAATTACGGAATTATCATTTACAAATAATGTTTAAAATTTCCAACAGACCTTGTGTTAAAAGTGTAAGAGGAGCTGGGCAGAAAAAGAAGATGAAGCCAAGGATCCGGGCGATCCTTGTGTTGCATTTACAAAACTCCTTCTTTTATTTTCTATAACATGTTATGCCTCACAATATACTTGCTTTATTTCCTGTCATTCCCCCCCCCCAAGTCATAAGTTATTGATTGAGAAAAAAATGAGTTCCTTTAGATATAATAGAGTCTAGTTCAACACAACCACAACCTATATCCTGAGGCAAACAACTAAAATAGTAAACACAACAAAAGATAGCCTAAAATATATATAAGGAGGTACTTATTGCAGGAATGAAGAGCACTGTGCAGGCCTTTGTATTTATATCGATTCATTGTTCGTGACTCACGCCATAACGCCTATGTTCTAGAGGAGGCTTGTTGGAGTGGTGGTCTGTTAATGTGGTCCTCAGTGACACTTGTGTGAAGTGTTCCCTTGACCCTTTGCTTGTTAAAAAAAAATGCCTGTCATAGTGACACAAACCAGATGGATACCACTGTCGAGCACCAGTGAGCAGAAACAGGAGGGTGACTAGAGATATAAATATCTGCTTACTTAAAGCTGTAATCTGTAACTATTTTTTGTTTATATTTGCTAAAACTGTCATTATGATCTGACAGTAGAATGAGATACAGGTCAGCTGTGTAAAAATCCACTGTCTGTGGCTCCACCCAGAGGTTGTAATTTGTTTTGCAAGAATCCACAGCTCCCGATCAACACAACCAATCAGAGCCAAGGGGAGTGTCTGAGAAGTGTCAGTCACTCTTATGCATATGCTGCTAGCAGCCCCCCTTCCTCGCACAGGCACAGTGCCTGCTCCTACCTGGTCAGATACAGTCAAGCTCATAATGTAAACAGTGGTGGAGAACAGACAACAACAGAGCTGAAGAAAGACCCACCATTGCCCATGTCAAAGAGAAGAAATAAGAAGACTGATGAAAACAAGCAGTATAAAAAGAAAGAATTGCACTGAGCCAGAAAGAAGCCAGGGATAAATATCTGAGCGTCATTTCAGAGGTGGAGGGATTTGTAAGGAGACGCAGAGTTAGGGGCTTTTCTGCTGGATAAGTAAGGACCCCTGCTTGATGTATGTTTCATTCTAGGTTTTAACCACAAGGCTATGGTGGCAGCGGTTACAATAATACTCGCAATAGCGCAGATGGCCATACGATGTTGCAGTTGAGCTACGTAGCTTGTTGCTAAATCTAGCTTGCTAGCTTGTTTGCTAACTTTGGTGTTTAGGTCAGTCTGTTTGGCTACTGGTTAGCAAAAGTGTCTTTCAAGTGACCGGGCACTATAATGTTTGTTTGTGTTCAGTACGCTCTGAAGTGGTTGAATTGGTTTACAGAAATAACGTTACTCTTGCTTCAGAAAGGCAGCATGGCATTGCACCAGGTATGTGGTAACTCCGTCTAACACAATGTGTGGAATATTGTTTGTTACTCGGGATATCTACAGTGATCTGCATGAGGCACTCGTCATTGTAATTTAGTTATATAAGTCAGAAACAACAGGGCTTATGTTGTTGTTGTTATTTTGAACACCCCATCTTGGTTATCTGGCATCCGTTTGTTACCGTGGTTACAAGCCTGCTGCAGCACAGTGCAGAGGAAGAAGGAAGGACCTGGGAGCTGCGGTCATTCAAATTTTCAGACTAAGTCACTTTTTCCTCCAAAATCCAGACTGCAGCTTTATAGTAGTATATGTAATTTTGGGGAAGATATTTTAATCAGAAAAGAACTTTTCATGACTGAATAAACAAACTGACCTTCAAGGGCAATGCAGTTTCATCCTGTTTGACTTTGTTTATATGTGGCGGACCCTGCCATCCTTTGTAGCTTCAAAGAGTGCTGTTCAATTGGGTCTGAGGAGCAGCTTTTTACTTGGCAGAGAACTTTCACTTCCCTTGACCTTTTTCATTGTGCTGTCACTCTCCCCCCCCCCCCCCCCAAAAAAAAAATATCATCCCTTACTCATCCCAGAGAGACCAGCCAGAGGTGTTGCCCTCTCTAATTTTCCAATGGCACAAGCGAGAGTGGCTCAGAGAGAGGAAATGTAGGCAGCACAAGTGTCCTCCCTCTCTGTACTTTGGGTCCCAGTAGTGTTTGACTTGCTGGAGTGAAAGGATGGGTTGGGTTAGGTGTGAGCAAACGCCTTGCTTAAGGGAATCATCTGTTCGAAGAAATAAAAGGTCTTTGAAATAAGCATTAGGAGCCTTGAATGCCTCTGTAAGCGCACAGGGGCCAAGCTGTATACTTTGAGTTGGTCTGACCTGAGCAGGTTCTCTGTGCTGTATTGTTAATATTAACCTTCGGGGTCATGATCACATTTTTCCCATGCAGAGACAGAATTATTACGCAACAAAGGTTCACAGCGAGTTCGCCAGTGTTGCCAAAGCAGAGGTTTCATAAAGGAGGTTTGAAATTCAAAAATGCAAAATTTTGACTCCAAGACACCAGAAGTTCTGCATCCCCCCACCATGTGTGTTTCGTAAAAAAAAAAAAAGTCGTTCTACATGTATTAGTTAGCTGGAAACTGCTGGAACAAACAGCAGCAGTTTATGCCGATCTCCTGCATCGCTTTAAGTTGTTAAAGCACAAGTTCGCCTTGCCAGAGGAGGTGGACTGACCATCTGGGTCTGTGAGCAACCACTGTCTGAACATCGTACTGAGGCACGACCAGCTGGCACTTCTGTTGGCTGCGTGTGTGTGTGGGGTTGGGGGGGAGGAGTGTGTGGCAGAGTTGCAAATTCACGACAAATCACAAGTTTTATTTTGATATACTCATTCGAGCTGTAGCCGAGCTTCCGATGACAGTCACAATTTATGAACCAGCAATCAGCCTGAGTCGGCCTAACAAATTAACATTATCCTGCCTTCAGGTGCCTGTCGGAAATATATCAGAGTAACAATTTATGCGCGCGGGGACGATAAAAGGAAAAATACAGGTGATGATTATGTCATGTGCTGATTGTAAAGTGTAAATCAGCGCTGGTAAAACATAAAAATACGACATGATACAGATCAACCACCTCAGCATACACTGGCTAGTCATTCATTGAGGAGGAGATTGACTTTTTTTTTTATAAAGTTCTTATAAAGCCTTAAAGAATGTTTAAACAATATAGCAGCAATAACTAATACTGCTCCCATCTATTATTATCTAATGGTTAAATCACATGCTGCTTACTGTAGGTGGAACTTGCACATAAAGTTTTTCACTTCCTATTTCCCATCGCATTTGAAAGCACCATCTATTCCTGCACTCTGTCCCCGTCTTCTGACATCTTCCTTCATACTTCTTCTTGACTGGCATATTTGTCCCTCAGGCACCATCGGTGCCCTCCCCAGCTTCCTAATTGTTGATGCACTGTTAGATGAGTGCAGATTACGTTGGCCCCCTGCTCCTCAGCAAACTCCTTCAATATTAATGAAGACTGATGAAGTGCGAGGGAGCCCCTGTCTTTCAGGCCCGACCTAGATTGGATTGACAATTGCAATTAGCGTCCCCTCAAGTTCATTTCCATCACTTTAATTTGACATGAAGAAGGACAGTGCCGGGTGGGAAGTGAGACCATTGAGAGGGAGCGAGAAAAATCCTGAGGAGAAAGGTTAGAGAGGGAAAATGGGGTGAAAGAGTTTGACCAGGAACTAGTTTGGGAGCGTGGGGGGGAAGAAGTGCGCCTTGGCGGACACAAAGGAAATTGGAGAGTCCCTGGTAATCTCTTCCTCGCTGATATCTGAAGTGATTTTCTGCAGCTTACTTTTTACATTTCTTGCCTCTCGCTATGTAAAGTGGAAGCCAGAGAGAAGTCCCGGTCAAATCCGCCCAAAGACCTTTGAGTCAGGTTGTGATCTCCATCCTCTGCTGTCTACTATGAAGCCATATAGATATTTTTTTCAGTCTTCGCCCTAAGTATTTCAGTATTTCTTCTCTCACCTGCAAACAGTCCCCGAAAGGGATTGCTTGTCAGTGCATGTGTGAGTAAGAAACAGAGTGTGGGAGATACCGGGGACAGCGGTGCCTGAAAATTAATGATTCTCCATCCTTTTGGCAGGCAAAAGGAGAAATGGATGATAGGCAAAGGTTGATGTTCTGTCATGCTTGTGTGCATTTCTATACATTTATATTAATGTGCGTGGATGCCTATATGTGTGGGACTGTGGGTCCATTATTGTAACTGATGTGAATGGAAATCTGACACCAGAAAACTTTCTCTTTGCCATTTGACATTCATCTGCTCGTCTTCGAATTGACTCGGGCCGTTGGTTGTATTTGTGTGTGTGTGTGTGTGTGTGTGTGTGTGTGTGTGTGTGTGTGTGTGTGTGTGTGTGTGTGTTGTGTAATCATACACAGGGTTAAAACCTCCCTGTTTGACTGACAGATACATTTTCTTCTTCCCCGTCCCTCCGTCGGTCAGCCCACATCATTATCTTCCCATCTTCTTTGAAATGATCTGGACTGATAGAGCAACAGAATGAGAATAACAGAAATGGAGAGGTCAAATGTCCGTGTGTTTGGCAAAAAAGAGAGAAAACGTTCCTCTTAAATAAGCCAGTACACACTTACCATTTGAATTGACCTGCACTGTGCAGGACAATGAGAGAAAATCATCAAAATAGACACATATCAAACACGGCAGCTGCGCTTACCTGTTTCGTTATGATACTTACTGTAAGAAAGGAAGTCTGTGCTGGAACACCGAGGGCCGAATACTGCTCCTGCTCTACCCTCGATTTGTTGAAACTTACAAGCTTATTCAGCATTTTGTCACCATGGATGCACACTAGAAGAAATAAAATCGCAATCGTCTCAATCTGCAAGTTTTTTATTCTGTAATCATGAGATAGTCATTTTTGTGATCAGTTGCACTCGATAGGTGTTGGGACACCCCAGTGGCTTACCTGTTCGAGCACCCGCACCTTGTAATGAAGTCCTGTCCGTGTAGGGTCTGGGTTCAATTCCAGCTCAGGGCCTTCTTGCTGCATGTCATTTCCTCTTTCTCACTCCCCGCTTTTCCCATCCTCCTTCGGCTGTCGCGGTCAAAAAAGGCTTGTCCGTGTTGTGAGTTAGCTATCACCAAGTAACAGCAGAATTTCCCTACTGAAAGGCCTGATTCCAGCAAATGGTTGGAACTGGGACTGTGCAAAGACCAAAAAAGAGACCAAAGTGTGCCAGTCGGGGATCTACAAACATGGACACGTTAAATTGTTTGTATTTTAAGAATTCTACTTGACTGTGTTTTATCAACAATGGTAGATTGTGATCATTTCCCAGTCATGTCCTGTAGCAGCATGTGCTCTCTCCTAATGCGTCAAATACAGCAGCTTCGTCAGTGATCCAAAAACCGCATCTGTCATAATAAATTAACTGTATGTCAGCAAGCTTAATTACTAAAGTCTAACCAGACTTTGTATATTACCTGTAATAACTACCTTGACCCTGGAGCCCTTCATGTGCAGAACTGGCTCTAGAGGGGTAGGTAGAGGGTCAGACTTGCACCTAAAGGAGACATTTTATGTTCATTACTTTATTTTGGATTACTACAAGAAAAGGTTTATATGCTTTAATACCCAAAAAAACCCTCCATTTTCACAGACTGTTCAGTGCTGCAGCATTGTCTTCCCCTCTGTCTGAAACGCATGAATGTAAATGATTGTTATTATTTTTATAAATTCATTTTTGCTTTGGATTGATGTACACATGAAAAGTAAAAACTCTTAAACTCTCAAACAGTAATTTAGCGACAGACCTGCAGTCACTGACCCCTGTTGCAAACCCAGGGCGTAGAAACAACAAATTTTAACTACGCAGATGACCATACAAAGTAACCCAGGCACCCTCAGGTGGCAAAATTTACATCATGAGCCCTTTCATATATCTGCGGTTGTAGAAAAACTAATTTTGACTTAAGTCATGCGAGGACTACACACCTGCTCTGGGGCTTTAGTTTAAAGAAATCATGCTGTCCTGGATCAGACATCACCGCAGATGCATGAGACTTTCTCACAACACCGCGTGCACGCGCACACAGGCACACACACACACACGCACACACACACACCAGAGGTGATAGTACTTATCGTATCAGAGCAGTGCCAGACTGAATAGAGAGGCAGTGGAGAGAAGAAGCAGAACCGGGGCATGACAATAGCCCTCCCTGCTTCTCTGATGCCTTTCAAACTTCATATCTGCTTCTCTCTGCTGCTCGGCAAAAAAAAAAGAAGGTGAACGATATAGACCGGCTTCTCAGGGGGATCGAAATCAATTTCCACCCAGTGTGACTTAGATTAAGGGAGTCCTTTTCAAGAATTGCCAGTGTTAGGGCTTAGATGGCCCGAGTACAATAGTTCCGCGGGAACCAAACTCTGTCCTCCTCATTAACGGGACCCTACTGATAACAGCACTTATGGAAAGCAGCCACCAGCCCATCTTATTCTCTCCAGCTTTATTTAGGCCCCCACCACTATTAGCGAGTCTGGGCATTATAATAAGAGACCTTACAGGTTTGGATTGCCTTGTCTGGTTTAGCGAGAGTGTCATATCTGTACCTGGTTGTAATTTTATCACTCTTTGCATCGTTTTTTTTCCCCCCATGTTCAATCTCAATAAGTCTTCTGATAGCAACATCGGAGAAGCAAGCGTTCGGCCTCAATGCGAACCCGCTGCCTGGAGCGTGGAGGTCAGCTCGCTCATTTACATTCTCCGTCCGTATTTTCCCAGCTGAGCGGAGAATGAAATTCACAACCTTGTGATGACAATCTTTACTTTTTAAAACTTGCGCCGCTTCTGAAGCCACAGTATGTAAGTTTATGTGCCAGTTGAACTGTGTTGCATCATGGTTTCATCTCCCTCGCTGCCCCTGTCTCCGTCATGTCCTCCAACTCTGCCGATACTTGTATATATTCCACTCAGAAATCTCTATTTCATTAAAATACCAGACACTTAACCTTCTTTAGCTTCCCCAACGCCACCCTTACTGCAGTATAAACAAAGTCTTATTGAGTATTCGGTTTAATTAGAGAATTTGGTCACACTGAGTGAAGATAAAGAGAGCTGAACAAAGAATTAATCAGGTTGTTTGAGCTGGTGTGTTTGATTTGGGTCAAGAGTATGTTTTGAGAATTTTTTTGAGAACACTTTAATGAAACTGGAACCTATGTTGAAATCAATTCCCCATGAAGAAGAAGTTTTACAGCCTGCTTTCAAGATTGGAAGAGTGTTTCATATCTGTTAGATTAAAGGGCTTTGTTGTTTGTATTTGTTCAATTAAAGAAACAGTCTGTATCCTGTTCAATGACTAAAATGTGTTAACACATTATCAACAGCATACAAATATCAGCAGTAGCATGAAATTCACTGTGTATACAGAATATTCACCCAGCCGCTCTATCCTGTGCAAACTTAGGTTAGAATTTAGTCATCCTCCTGCGCTCTGACTGCAGCAGGAAACATCTGAAACACCAGATTTCTCTGCTGCCAAAAGTTAAAACCAAAAACAAAAAAACAAAACAAAGTAACACATGGCTCGATAAGCATAATGTGAAATAAAACAAAAACAACAGTGATTTTCATTTTGATACAGTATCATGTTCATTTCTGGGAATATTTGTTCCTTTCATGTAGCGTCTGCTCAAATATTAAGACATTTTATGAAACGGTCGGAAAAAAAAGAGAACTGAGTTGAACTCAGTGGAGAGGACCCTGTATGAGCTTAGTATTTCATTCATTAAATGAGACATATGCTCCTTTTCAAGTTTATAATTTTAATTTTAGTTACTACTTCTTCTTCTGTCTGAAATGCTCAGTTTTAGCTCCTGTCTCTTTAAGGCCCCTCTCCCGAATACCCAGTCTGCTTTGATTGGTCAGCTCACACACACCTGAGCCAGCACCACTAACAACAACAGAGCAGCTTCCCTAAATCAACTGTTTCGTGCCAAACTCGCCACTATAGTCATGAATTATGGAAACGTGTGACTCTGCGATTACTACTGACCACTTGACGAGGTGTTTCAGGAGCAGTGTTACCTGTGGGAGGGAGGAGCTTCTGTTGACCTTCTTAACCTTCAAGATCTTTTTCGTGCAGAGGAGGGAAAATACAAAAAAATTAAACCCACAACAGGAGTTTTTATCACAATACATCCCTGCAGATGAAATGTCAAGGAGCGTTTAAGAGCAATGCTTCAAGACTTCTCACCTCAAACATAAAAAATAAATCGTCCTGAAGATATATTAAAAGTAATAAAGTGCAGCATGTAAGATAATGAATTACATGGGAAATTGAGACATTACTATGGCATCATAACTAAACAGTTAGCATTCACCACTTTGTTGGCTTGTTTTGATATAGATGTAAGGGCAACACTGGTGGAAAGACCAGCTAGACAGACTATCTTTCAACCACACTAACCGATCGAGCCCCCTCGTTCACAAAAGCCACAGCCCTTCATCACACTGAACCCTAACTAGCTCCAGGTGCAGACAAACTTCGACCTTCCTTAAGGGTGAGAAAAACAAAACTTGGTGAGCTATCATAGATCAACATGACGACCTTGCGGTTCCGACAGTCTTAAAACTATAAAGGATCCCAGGCCACCACTTTTGGTTCTGGTTCTGAACAAGTTAAAGTGTTCTCCCGGGAAGTACCGTAGGTTTTCATACAGGAGTTGTCCATTAAAAGAATTTAAATATTCATCCCCATGCCCCATCTACTCAAGACTGAACCTCCCAACACCGACAAACTCTCACAAAGACACAAAGGTGCTCGGTGTGAGCCAAAAACATCGCACAAAAAAGCACAATTACATTTTTTTCTACCTTTTAAAGGGCTGACTTGAGATTTTAAAACATATCTATGTTTTCTTTGTTGTTAAACTCCATTCAGTATAATTTTCCAAATACAGCAGATATTCTGACACGTCAAACCAGAAAAAGCTATTCTAAAATTTTCTACAGTATGGAGCAAGCTAATTAGCCTAGCATGCAAAGAACAGCTCACATTAGACCAAAATGACACACGTTCCATCCAACCATCACGTGTTTGCTCTCATATTTTTTTTTTACGCTGTATGATATATCATATCCTCCAGTGTCTAGCTATGGTTCTTGGGTTGCGCAGGTAATCAGCCAAAATGTCTTTTGTGAAATGTCATTGTGTTTTGACCTTCAGGGCCACCGTAGAAATGAGTGTCCAGTAAAAATAATGCACTTTTTTAAGAATATTAATCAAAACATTATGATGCATACTCGTGATGAAGGAAAGTCCTTGTTGGGTAGCTGACTGAGGATTATTTGTTCATGTTTATTAAAAACAAAAATGGTTTTGTAAAGAGTTCTCCTACTCTTGAGATGAACAAAACAATAATCTGAAGTTCAATTCTGAGGCTGTTCTATAAAAGGGTTTTCTAATAAAAAATAAATACAGCTACTTATAATCAACAGATTACAACTTCAGGCTCAAAAGAACAGCTTCTGGTCAGCCCCTCTCACTGCTAATTTAATCACCGGCCACTTCAGATTTTAAACATCCTGAGTACAGATACAGACAATTTAGGTGGTTAAACGGTGGGGGGGAGACGTGCCTTGTATACTGTAGATTGTCAGTGAAAGAGCCGAAAAAGTCAGAGCAATTTTCACTTCCAAGTTGTGCACTGGGCTCAACAAAAGCCTATGTAATTACAGCAGTAGTCACGGGTACATTAGTGATAAAGACATGATGGCTCACATGGGTGGAGCCGGCACTTGTTAGCTAGCTGCGATGCATTCATGTCATAGCAAAAGCTGCAATTATACTAAAAGAGACTCCCTTTCTAATCCTCTGTCTCTTGTTCTGTTTCTTTATGTTTCTCCTCTCCAATACGCTCACTCTCTCTGCTCTCTCCCATATCGTTTGCTGTGCCTTTATCCGCACCATGTCAATGTGAGGCGATGGGATTATCTGCATAACACAGTATTATCATCTCGATGGGCAATTAAGTTATTCTCTCATCTATTCGCAGGGAGAAATCAGAATCATTCTGAATAGAACAAAAAAAAAAAAAACTTTTCCTCCCCCGCCACCCCCCCCATGCCATATTTGCGTCTTCCTCTCTAATAGGAGGCTTCTTTTGTGGCTCCTCTGAAGATGACACAGCGGTGCTTTTTGGAAGACAGATAGTAGGAACAATGGAGTCTCCTGTTGCAATTCTCTTGGAGACGCCAGGCTTCGCTATGGTTAGCCTTGTCCCTATTTCAGTCGCAATAATGAAGCCCCTTATTTGGCCCCTGGCCGGCTCCAACAAGTCATGCCCGCACTGACTGAACAAAAATGCCCACTAAATGAGGGAGGCTGCAACAACAGCTATTATGTTGTTAAGTGAGGATTACTCACTGACTGGTGCTGTGAGGAACACATAGCACATAGGCGGGAAGGGCTCGTTGAGGATGTCTATAAATATGTGATGCATACAAGAGAACCCAGAACAAAGCTTACAGCCTCAAAAATAAATCTCCTGTAACATAGAAGTTAAGCATTAAGTCAATATGATAAGTTGATATACATTTATATTTAAGGTCTCATATTGTTCAAATGAGCCTTTGAGACTTCAGGGCTTCTGAGACTTACGAGACACTGTGATGTCAAAACTACAAAGCCATACAAACACACCATAGCATATCTAATGCTGAAACATGGTGGGCAGTGCCTGCTCGGGCCTGAGAGAGCTGACCAATCAGAGCAGGACGTTTTGATGTTTTGTTTTGTTTTGTTTTTGGATTGGGGAGACAGGCACTAACATGACGAAGGTATGGCAGCAATGTACAGTGTGAGAGAAATACAGTTTCAACATTAAAGGGACGTTTTGCAGTTTTGGAGAAAAAAACAAGTCAGAATTTTGATGTTTTTTAGGGAATAATACAAACACAGAAATATATATATTTTTTCCATCACTGAATAAACAAGCTGTTCTCAGAGGAAAATAAAGTCCTACAAAGCTGGAAAGGTGGCAAGGTACGCCAAATATAAACGTAAAACAGTATGAACATTTTCCCCAAAACTACATAGTGCACCTTTAATTTGTAATAAATGAACCAAAATAAAAGCACAAATCTGAAAATTAAAATGATGTGGGAGCTTTAATCAAAGCTTAAAGTAAATTTTAAGCTAGCAGAACAACATGACTGATCGCATATCTCCCTAATGACTCTGATTCAGGCTTTATCTTTGTAAATACATCTGAGATGGTCATCGTGAATTTTTGAAGAGCAGCTGAGGAAGAGGCCATGTGAACAACACTACAATGCACTGCACGTTTTCATCAATGTGGTACCATAATGCAGTCGGCATGCAGTAAACTGTAGAAATAAGTTGAACAAATCATAAAGGAAGGACGGTGTGCTAGAGGGCAGGAAACAATGAAAGCAAAATAAAAACAGAGCAAAAAGAAAAACACAGCAGAAAGAAATAAAATGAATGCACCTTTACGTGCAATCACTGTTGCAATATAGCCGCATAGATGAAGCAACAGAATCGGTTCAGGAAGATGATAAAGTAAAGGGAGTGATTTGTGACACTGGGATGAAATTAAGGGTCTCGTAAACAGCAATGAGCCAGTACTCTGCCGAGAGTAAGCTGACTCGTCAACTTTGTTCCCTCTCGTCATCTGGTGTCCTTCGGCATGAAAATGACTTGATGTGACAAATCAAAGACAACAGAGAGTACAATAAATCGTGTATGTTGATACTTTTCAGTAAGTAAAAATATCCATGCACATAAACCTCACTGACTTGTATGTAGAAATGATACTGTGTTGTCAGACACAACAAGGCCAGGTACAGAAAGTGATACTTTGCTTGTCTTTGACACTTTTTCTTTTCGAGTTAATTTGCCTCTCAAGGGTCAGCGACCCTGACCGCTCCACCCTCCGAGGCTACCCACCACCCATCACCCCACCCCGATCTCCTCTGGCTATTTATTCCCAAAACCCTGTGGTGAAATTGGCTGAGGGGCTAATCAACATTTAGCTCCTCCAAGTGTGTTATTACACAGCAATTGATGGATGGTACAATTACACCCTGTGTCACTTAGCTAAATGGCTATGTAATCCTAATGAGTTTTTATTCAAACACTGACTAGTTAGCGCAAGGAGAGCTGGGGGTGGGAGCTGAAAAAACAAAAGGTGCGGGGGGAACACACAATAGGAAGCCACCACTGCATGTAAATAAATGATATATATATATATATATATATATATATATATATATATATATATATATAGTAAAAAAAAAGAGCGAGAGAGAAAGAATGAAAGAGGGAAAAGCAGAGGGATTGTGGGTAAATAAAATAATCAGGTAACATGAAAAATGTGTGTTCCTCACGTCGACGGGAAATTGGGATGGGAAAATGCAGCTGGGCTGGTTAAGATGCTGAGCACCTTCTCAGCCTGAGTTTGAATACAAATGCAGGAGAAAGGGACGGGAGAGTTCACCTCCCTTTATAGACCTGCAATTAACATTTGCATTTCTATTAACTGTGACCGTCAGCTCTCTCCTACCTTAAAAAAAGGTAACACTTGAAGTGTTTCAGTTTCGTTTTATTCTCACCGTACCTTCGTTTATTTGCCGCAAGCGTGAACAAAACCTTAAATCCTATATTGTAAAAGGGTGAGGAATTATGTGACTTAAAATATAACACATCTGGAATAAAAACACGCTGGCAAATATTAGTTTAACCATTTAAAGGACAACCAATGTTGCAGCATGCGGAGCAGTGTACTGTATATGGCTCCGCACTGTTCTTTCTCCATTGTAAGAGCATCCACTGGTGCACTTTGTCATGTTTCCACCAATAGAAGATCATCCTGTAGGACAATTTATCATGTTTTATCTGTCAGACTCAACATCCAAGAGGGCATTTTGGAACAGTGGAGTCGAGTTGCACTCACATGTGGCCATGCTATTCCAAAGAAGAGCATATTGACCACATGTAGAAGATGGATGAGATACAACTTTGCAGCTCAGGTGATGTTATGATTTAATAAGTCGTCAATTTCGCATTGAATTTTCTGGGAATTATTCTTGAAAATGGTGGAGTCGCAACCTCGAACGCATTACACAAAACCACACAACATTTGGCATAATTGTGATACATCGCCGCAATAGCTTTGTTGCAACTGCTCACAATGAGACCGCTGAGAAAATCTGTGCCGCCGGCATCTGTCTTCATTCTGCAGTATTACAAGTCCCTCCATATTCCAGCAGTGTTATTTGCACAAACACGAGATGTCACTTTTTTCTTCTATCGCCGAACGTGATCCGCGAGCAACACTCAGTTCAAAGTGTTCTGGTCTGGTACCAGTGCAACACTTAATTAAACATGATTGTTATCTGGGTTTGTTATAATTCTTAGAAATGCTGATAGGTCTGGCTGCCAAATAAAACTCTAAGGGCACTCTGTTGCTGTGTGTGTGTGTGTGTGTGTGTGTGTGTGTGTGTGTGTGTGTGTGTGTGTGTGTGTGTGTGTGTGTGTGTGTGTGTGTGTGTGTGTCTGAAAGGGAGAGAGAGGAAGAGAGAGTGAGCGAGGACGGCCAAGTGGGTCAGAAAACTGATTCCTTGGTTCCCTGTGGAGAGAGCAAGACCTTTATCTTCAATTTCAGAGATTTCCTCTGTGGTCAGAATAAGAGGCCACATCACCTATTTCTCTTCCACTCTTATACTTATTGGGCCATCACTTAACTTAGACAAGACTGGATATAATGAGGGCAGCATTTTCAAGCAAACTTTCTGAGACATTGTTAGCCTTTTTACGTTATTTTCACTTACCTCATCTGCCTTTATCAACCTGAATTATATATTGTATGTTTTAATAATATTAAAAAATCTGACACATATATTGGATTAAGAAGTACAATATTAGTAACTAGTTACTCTCCACTACTGCTTCCCTTACAGTCAATTGATTTATAATCTCATATACAGTATAGCATTGTTTGATAAGCAGGCTGCCACACATGTGTAGGTGAGTGAGCTACCTTTCGACCCAATCGCCAGAATAAACGTTGGCAAAGTATGGTTTAGCAAAAAAACAGGTGAGATAAACCTTTACATTTGTTTTGGTATAAGGTTCAGTGCTGTGCTTATGATCCGGTAAGATTTAGACAAAAAAAAGGAAAAAAAACAAAACACTTTGGATAACATCATGTTTTGGCTTAAAATAGCTGTTTCTGTCAGCATGGAAAATGCTGCAGATGGGCCGACTTCCTCTCAAAAGTATTTGTTGTTAGTGGCCACAAACGTGGCTGAAAATCGTCTCAAGGTCACAACTTATCCATCTGAATCCACTGTGACAGTATCCTTTTTTTTTTTTTGCTTTAAAACCAGCAGTTTTGCAGGCTGATATTCCATGATTTGGAAAGGACATGGAAATAACATTCTTCCTTGTTCTTTAACACATAAACAGACAAAACACCCAAGTCCTCCCATGATCTCTGTGCAGGTTATGCCTCAGTGCAAAACAAGGGAGATGCATAAATTCCCAGACTGCACCTTCACCTTAACACGGCCACTGCGTCTTCTTCTCCTGTCCTCCTGAATTTATTGAGTCGCGAGGCCCATCAACCTTTATTAGCTAATAATGCTGTTAGGGCCATTAAGCGTGGCTAAGGCTCCCCCACAGCAACACTTAACAGTCTCACTGGGGTACTAGTGAAGGACTGAGGAAACAGACCTGCTGTGTGACAACCCCCCCCCCACACCCCCCACACCCAAGTGTCTGACTAGACTTCTAATTTGATGATGCTAAGACCAGCATAGCATCCCCAGAGGGTGGCTGGTATGTCACTTAAATCCAGCCAAAATGGCAGAAATGACTCCTGGTTAAACATTGTCATTTCCTAGAATAGCTAAGTCATTATGTGGTGATTTTTGGCATTTTTTAGTCCTTCTCTTTTTTCAAGATTTTACCAGTCTCTTATTAACATCAAAGGTCCAATGTTAGGTTTGTTTTCAGGTTCATATTTTTATAATCAGTGTCTATTAGAACATGTTTACATGCTTTAAAAGTGCAGTATGTAAGACTTCTAGTTGAAAGCACAGGAAATCTGTTTGTCAATGCAATATCAAAAAGTGAACAGTCTTGACTTCATGGCATACACTTTGCAGCGATACCTGCAAAATGTACTGAATACTGAAGTTAGCATGCTTGCCTGCTAGCCCCGCCCCCCATCCTGGTCCAAAGCTCCTGTGCTAGCAATCTAAACACACCAACACTCCCCAGGTGCTAACCACTCTGAACACCAACACTTCCTCAGTTCTCCAAGCTCCCACTCTGCTTGCTGCATGGCTAACGGAGCTAAGTAGCTAACAACGGCTACAGTGAGAAGCAGTTAGCGGTTACAACAGTGATATGCTGCCCCCCCATTTGTTTGTAATATGAACTTTGGCCAATTCTCACACTACATATTGCATCTTTAAAGGCAGTTTTTGAAGAAAGAATACAAATATGAGAATTGTCTCTCTCGGTGATGAGTGACCTTTTTTCAGTATTATAGTATCATGTTGTAAATATCTAAGTAATTCTTTGACCAACCCACGGATTCCTGGCTCTTTTTAGTTTTACAGATTTATACAGAGGTGCGAGTGAAATTAGCACTTTAATTCTCACATTCAGGGATCCTTTCTAAGCCCCTGCTAATATGCCCTCCAGGTTTCCAGAAGACGCCTGAACCTCAGTTTTTGGGAAAGTTTTCCTACGTTCCTGTGGTAAAATGCCAATATCCAAATAAGAAAGCAAATGTGCCCCCGCAGAGAGGAGACTGTACGACAGATGATTCAGTGCTCCTGCAGGCGCTCTTTTAGATTGCCACGCTGAAATACCCAGTGAAGGGCACAATGGAGTCTGGTTACTCCCAGGGCCGTGGGTGTTGTTTTTGTTTGTGTTGGTCCAAACTCTTATGGTTAGGGGATGGCCGCTGTAGATCAAAGCAGAAATATAATCAACTGTTAGGGAGAGAGAGCCCTCTATTTTATCTTCTCCCCTTGCTCAGGGCTGAAAACAGACCGTCGCTGAACCAAAAATGTTGATAACGGGGGGAAAAAAGGGAGTGTACCATATGTGCTCTCCACTTGTTTTGGAAGTAAAAATGCAACACATGGTCTGTTTTGATGATTCACATGGATAGCACTTTCGATTTTCAATTTTTCTTGAAATGTGCGCTTTTAACGCGCGCAGTAAACACATTCCCTCCCTCCTCAGTCGGTGGTTGTTTTATTCGTTTGTATCAAATGGAGGAGGACACGGTTCTTCAATCTCGTGGCTGAGCCGCAGCAGAAGTCTCACTGTCACTGGCGGGTTATTGTTGTTGATATCTCCAAAGGGGAGATTCATTCTGAACCAATCGCACTTAAGTGCATCGGCAATTAAAGCATTTGTGCCTCAGCGGAGACGACACGTTTACCCACCAGGCCTGACGCCTTTACCTCTCACATCGTATAATCTCACAGCGGCACTCAAAGCTGGAGAACATTAGGATGGCAGCATCAGCTCTCCAGCAATAAAGGTCATCTGAGTTCTTATGCATTTAATATAATTATGAAGAGATACAGCACTATGGTGTTCATGTGTGTCCCCTGTTTCAGTATTTTTCATTATTTTTTCTTAATACACTTAATACAAAAAGTGACATGTCAGAAGTTTTTTTGGTCAAGCACAGACTGAGGTTCCCTGATGAAATGTGCTTTTAAATGTGAAATAATTTGTTGTAACTTATATTACTCAGTTGTTTTGACCAGTATCACAAAAGATGGTGATGGTGTACTGTTCTCATCTGACTGTGTCAGTAAACTGTGTGTTTAAAGATGATTAAAGGAGACTTATTAGGCCTTTTCCTTTCCTTCAGTATGTTATATACGTTCTTGTGTATGTAAAAGTTTTTGAATATTTAAAAGACCACACCATGGGAGCTCCTCTCTCCCACAGAAAATGTTGCTCCTGAAACGCCTCGTCAATAGTCCCCTCTTTAATTCTCTGACTTTGAGACAACACACTATGGCACCATGTCACACATTGGCATTATTTATGCCTAGCAGCTAGTTTGGTATGTACAAATTAATTTAGCTGTTGTTGCTAGTGGTGCTGGCTCAGGCTTGTGTGGGCTGACCAATCAGAGGAGATTGGGTATTCGGTGGGGGGGGGCCTTAAGGAGACAGGGGCTTAAACAGTGTTTCAGACACTCACAGGGGAAATACAGTGTTGCAGCACTGAACAATATCAGAAAATTGATGTTTTTCGAGCACTTAAGCATGTAATCATTCCTTTAGGAGCAACTAAAATCGAAATTAGGAGCCTTAAAAAAATCATAGTACGTCTCATTTGATATAAAAGGATAACTAATAGATGGATGAGATGAAATAACTCTTTAGCATCTAAATTAGGCATAAAGGAGTTGTTTCTTGTTTCTTTTGTATCCCCATTTTGTGCTTCCAGTGACCTGCTGTTTTAAAATGTTTTGTGTTTTCATTAAAATGTGCGAAGGTTCTCATGTCTATTATGCAAAACAGCTGCTGTGCAAGAATGACAAATCCGGTTTTATGTTGGAATATTAATACTTCTTCTCCAGCTCGCACTCAATTCATCTGTCTCCAGTCCTTAGTCAAAACACTGACAAGACAAATAGTTGTAAAAAGGGTTAGTGAGTCACACACGAAAACTGGAATCAAGACACGTAGCACCAATATAGCATAAGTTGTATTAAGGAGCCGATGTAAAGTTTCATTACAGCGCATGATTCTCTTTTACTGCCGGAAAACTTTATAGCACAGAGGGGATTTGGTTCCCAGGCCTGATTAAGGAGCTAACCATGGGCTGGATGGATCTAGGACTGCCTCCCACCGCATCGCCCTCCTCCCACACATCGGCTCTTCGTAGGGGAGCGTGGGGAAGTGATTACTCTCGGATTAAGACTTGCCTCGTCGCCGATATGTGCGGCATAATTGAATAATGGCTGCCTCGCCCAAACCAGTCCCAACGCAGACGAGTCTCCCGGCCTCGTCAGATCGGCACAATATTAACCGTGACACAGGCGTAACCAGGCCGGTAATTAATGCAGTGAATCAATTACAAATTAGTCCATTTGGAGAATTCCCCACAGGAGTCCACTCATTACCAGTGCTCTGATGGAGTTGCAAGTTCTCCTCATGGGAAGGGGTGTCACTCCACCGCTCTCCTTTTTTCTATCTGTCTTTATCTCTTTCCTCAAGGTGTGGTGCGGGAGACAAATGGAGGATGAAATTGATGCGGCCTGTTACTTCGCGTTACGGTGCAAATTAAAATGTCAGCCATGCAGCGTCGGATTCCTGGTATTGTCCTGGTAAAGAAGTGTGTGAGGCTAATTGGCGGTAATGAAGGAATCTTTAGGAGGTAGCTAATGAGCACCATTAGTTGGCACACCTGCTTCAGACATCGAGGTATGTCATGCTGCATCAGTGCTTTCAAATATAGCATTCATTTTGGACATTACTGACCTTTCATTTGGGTAGTAAATCACAGCACGCAATACTATAAACAGTGAAATCTGTTATGTTTCCTCAGAACACAAAGGAAAATGATGTTGTTGCTATAAGCTAAAGAACTGGGAGATATGCTCTTGAGGTTCACCGCAGCTAAAGTTCAACTGCAGTGGAGAAGGTTACAGGAATACTTAAGTACATCTTAGCCAAACTAGTACTGAAGGAGAGAGGTAACGTGAAGAATACGACCCGCTCGCCTTCAGCCTGTATTTATGGTTCTCATTGCGTAGGGTGGACATCACACTATTCATTTTCCTGCCAAAGGTGAAAGTCAGTCTTAATGACAGAGCGCCTTCTGGCTCAATTCAGGAACTGTCAGGGAGTTGAAATGGGAAAGAGCTGCCATTATGAGAGACAGTGAGAAATCTTGGATGTTTGTCTGTGCTTGTGTGTGTGTGTGTGTGTGTGCCTGCCCACAAGCCCTTGAACGATAAGGCACATTCAGAATAAACAGAATGCATTTCAATGAAAGGAAAGACTTGATCCATTCCCAGTAAAGGAAAGACTTGATCCATTCCCAGTACTGCACATAAAGGACAGCGATATATGTTTATAGTTTAAACCCTTAGTTCTTATTGACCGAACCATTTTGACTATTTTTTCCACATGTGAAATGTGTTTCACAAAGACAGAAAAGTCATCCTGGAATTTTTAAAGGAAGAATCGGATTAAGAGCAGTAAAAGCAGAGCTCAGCCGGAGCATCCCTCATGTGACTGTGTCCATGATGTATGTGTCCCGGCAAAGAAAAGGTAAAAGCGGGGTTTTGACTGAAATGGGAGTAAATCCGGTCAATACTTACAGTGGATGTGAGTCACAGTTTGGTCCAGGCTTAAAAGATTTAAATCAATTCAGTCCAGGCAAAGTTTCTGACTTGTGCTGAGTTCAAATTACAGTCTGGCGATTAAGTCAGTTTGATAAAAAATAACTTAAAGGGACGCTGACCCGAGTCAAGTTGATGCTGACCTCGTTCAATACATTCTGCTCCCGTTGGTATTTCATTCAAAAGGTAATTTTCACGTTCGACTCATTCTGATGTTTGATTGATGCTTCTTGGGATCAATTATCCTACACCACCAGCACCCTGACCAGTCTGTGCTCTGAACGGCTGGCTCAGGTAATTGCCATCGTAGAAATGTTCCATGTCATTTTACAACAACGCTACGTTAAGCACACATTAGACAAGTGTGGGATTTCATGATACGGTGAAAGGAAAGGAAAAGTCGACACCCACCACAGCCACAGTCTGTTCCCTCTGCTGCCATCTGGCAAAAGATACAGAAGCATTTGCCACCGTAACACCAGACTACCGAGCAGCTTCTTTCCTCAGGCTGTGAGACCCCTTAAATCATCCTCTGCACTCCACTTTACAAAATACTTGTTTGCTTTTGTTATGTAGCACAAAGAGACTTCAACACAATGCCACTCTGCAACCCTGGTGTTGTAAAACGACTATTGACCTTCTACTTTTGCCAGATATTGAGATTGATACATGATTCACGATTTCTGGGAATGGCCATTTGTTCGCATCGCAGTTTTGATTTTCATTTTTAAAAAAAGTATTAAAACCCCAGTGACTGCAGGGATATGCACTGAACAAACATGTTCTCTTACATCTGGAGAACAGGATTTGTGGGCCGCGGCCTCACTGCAGCACTACAGTACCTTATCATAATGCGTTTCACCTTTATCAAAGAATTCCTACAACTTGAATATTGCACTTGGATAATAGCATGATAAGAGCCAGATAAGAGCTCTTTCCAACCGAACTAAAGAACAAAAACAACTCAGAATACACTGAGTTTGCTAATGCTGAAGCTAAGTGCAGACATTACCAACAATGCAGCAAACTGATAGGAAAACATGTCAGGAGACGACCTCGGTACGGAAAAAAATAACCTCTTTTGGTATCCAGTAAGACCTTCCCAGCGTGTTGTAGGCAATGTATGAGCGTCCTTGTCACAATGTATTAGAAGAGGCTTGCCACTATTAAGTACGGCATATGGGCTTTCGGCTTCACTGCTGATATTGAGTGTAGAGATGTCTGTTTGATGTCTCCCATCAGCTTAACTGCACAGCGGAGTGACGAGGGTTTCGTTATAAGAAAGAAGGGTACGCATCAAAGCGGGGTGCCCGGGCTGGAGTGACATGAAAAAGTTCCCCTTACGCTGTCGTCCGAAACGAAGCCCAAAATATGAAAACAGGCGCCGGATGCAGCCTGCCATGTGTCGCTCACACCCTTCCGTTGGTCGTGGACGAGGGGCGCTTGGCTCGGAGAAGCGTCGCTCACGTGGAGACAGTTTGGTGCGCGACAGATCCCGTGCCTTTCAAACATCAGGCTGTCAGTTGAAACGAGAAAAGTGAGCTCTTGATCCCGTGCCTGAGATGTGATTCCTGCTGTAAATGCGCTGTGGGGAGTTTTGACCACAGAAACAACCAACTGAAAGAAACCTTTCTTCCAGTTGGGTATTTCAGTTAGGTGCTTTTCTGGGCACTGGAAAGCTATGCCGCAAGTCTACTTGATTCAAAACAACTATTGTTTGTGTTCATATGTGCCAGGCAGACAAAAACAAGGAGCGAGGGGAATTTAAGACATAAAAAAAATACCATTTTTACCACTTCACTGTTTTACTATTTCACTTTTAGGCGTCAACAAGCATCAAGATCACTGAGCAGTAGAGACATACCTCGGAGAAACCGCTGTGTCTTGCAGAGACGAACAACTCCATGGCTGTGTGGTTAACAAATTGCGGTTTGATACCCCGCTCGAGTGTCAAGAAGAGAATCCTCTCTCAGCAGCGTACAGTAGCAGTATAGTGACTTAACAGGCACAGAGCTGATAATCGATGGCAGTGGCATGATTCGCTTTGGCAAAATTCCCACATCTTTACAAGGATGTTACCTGATCTGTCAAAATCACTGATCTAACTTTTCACACTGCACAATCATTCCGTCCTTCTGTCTGTGCCTGACATCTTCAAATCCATGATTTCAGCCCTCACACCTGTCTTTTGTTGCTATTGAAGAACGCATCTTTTTTTTTTCTGTTTTAGTCGGCCATGAATGACATATCCATTACGTTTTCACTGGTGTAGCAGTCTCGACAGAGAGGGAGGAGCAAGACATCCGGCGTGTAGAGCCAAAAAAAAAAAAGAAAGAAAACAATTGATAGAACAACGCGCAGGGGAAAGACACAAGATACATGCTGTTTTCTTAATTACTGTGTTAGTAAATCAATAGGGGCTGTGCCATGCCTCATTGTCCTGGCTTCAACCAATCGAGGGCAGTCAGACAAGCTGAATGAAATCAGGCGGTAAATGTTGGCGAAAACTCAGCCGGATTCAACCTGCGAGTACCGAACACCCACCCACTGCTTTCCCACTGCCCATTTTATCCCAGGTCTCACCTTGGATTGGGTGGCAACAGCAGAGTCACTCTCTCTTTTTCTGTTGAACTCTGTGACTGCTGTCCGTCAGGTAAAAAAACAAAACAAAAACGTAATTATATGTTTACTTTCAAAGCGATATGAAATACAATGGGCAACCCCACTCCTGTTTTTGGATTACTTGACATTCAAATGTGTTTTCTGTACTTCCGTCCACCTCTGTCTGTTCACATCATGCTCCCCCCCCCATTCAGCCGTGTATTTGACCATCGTGGTGTTTTCTGTCCCACCTAACAGGGCTTTCTTGTCATCGGACTTGACGAGTAGACTGTCATACTGTCGCAACGAATGACACTCAAGTGTCGGCTGCACATCGCCTCGGCGTATATGACATGCACACCCTGAACGGGGACTTCTCAAAGTCAGCCATTCTTGCCAATCTCATTAGGAGGTGGCAACCACGCGAAATCTTAAACGAAAGCCCAAACCGCCCTTTGATTTGAATAAAATATGTCGGCTAATTCATCACCAGTAATGCATTTTGCTGTTTTCTTTCTCATAAACATCATAACCTCACACCATTATATGGTGCCCAGTTGTATCACCTAATGTAAAGGTGGCCTGATAGCAACATTTAAGAGATAATGTTAAAAAAACAAAAGCTTACCCATCATCCCATCTTGTTTACCCCTTTGTCTATCTGCTTCTTTCTCTCCCCCTATTTTCATCTCATTTGACATCTTCCTTTCCTCTTTCCTGTCATGTTTCCCCTCTTCCTACCTAGTTTACTCTCTTTTTGCAGTGACCCAGGTGCCTCACGTCGCCACTTCATTGGCTAGTTAACATGTGTGGCATATGGAGTTTTCATTATTTTGGGCTTATTCTCTCAATAAGCTAGCAATATGGATTTAATTGCGAATGAAGGACAGAAAGAGCACCAAGTGGATAGACCGACACATTTCAGCAGGGTGAAAGTGGAGGCCCATGCTTCTGTACTTGTTACTTGTTGCTGTATGCACATTTTAATTAAGGGAGATTGTCTCATTTACCATTTTAATGTTATTCATTACATCACTGAAATCCTCGTTGACATCCTTGAGCAAAACAGTATTCCTAGAAAGCAGCTGCCATTGACCCTCGGCAGAAGCGAGGGAAGGACGTGGAACGGCAACAGAGGGGTTTCAGATCTTTCATGTTGCCTTGCTTTTGGTCTTTTTTCTGATGCTTTTGTTAGTTACCACAGTCAATAAGAAAAACAGCCTAATCTCACATGAGAATTCCTTTCTATAGCCACACAACCCCTCACACACACACACGCTGAGCTGTTTCATGAGAGATGTGATGTAAGAAACAGAGGGGATACTTTCTCTTCATCTTCAAAGATGAGTCATCGTAATCATCTTGTCCAAGCAATAAAGGGACACTTGAGTGATGCACATACCTACACACACTCTCTCTCTCACACACACACACACACACACATCAAAGGCAGCATCGTCTGCAGGTGTCTGAAGTGGCTCATATTGGGTTTAAGTCACTCCAGAGGGATTGACGTGTTACCGGGGGAGCTGGCTGTAGGTCGGCACTTTGGCGACTTCAACCAAAGCACAACACATCAGGGACGCTCCCGGGGAATACTGCGCTCACGCAGCATCGGTGTGATGATATTACAAAGTCGTATCATTACAGACTTTGTGAATGATACGCGTGAGTTATTCACAGCGCAGGGTTAACGTTTATTTATGAAGCTTGGCGCTAGAAATTAACGTCAAAACAGTAATGACGCCTTAACTTTTTCAAAATGGGGCAATTACCGGCGATATTTCCAGGAGGTTGTCACTTAGATCGAGGATGAGCTCCCGGAGAAAAACTCTGTCGGATTTTCTCACTTATACTTGTCGACACTCCATCCGGATTCTGTGTCTGTTTACCGATGTGGATGTGAGCTCAGGCAGAGGGGTTTAGGGAAGCGATATGGAAATAGAGGATGAGGGCTTACTGATGCAAGGCAAACCTTAAGCCCTCCCAGCGCACTCCTGTGTATCAGACTTCAATGACCGCAGCCCCACGGAGCACATCGGTACGCCTCAATATGTATGGAAATGAGAGGCAGTCATGCTAACGTGTGTTCAGTCTCTCCAAACATGCTAATGGTGTCGGCGCACTTTCTGCCCAATCGCAACGTTTCACCCCCTCCCCCTACTCAGACCCCTTCGTTCTCTCCCTCTGTCTCTGTCCTGACCCGGGATAGGCGCGGTTCTAATTATGCATTAGAATATACGTAAACTCCAGTCCGACCCACTTGACTGTGCTCCTCCTCCCGTAGCGTGCATCCAACCTTCACAAGTCTTCTTTCCTCCCTCCTCCCCTTCGCTTACTCTACCTCCCCCCCAAAAAGAAAACCTACCTCCCTCTCCTCCTCTTTTAGAAGTTGGGGATTGAAGGACTCGATTTCAAAACCACGCACGTCCCTGTGACTCAAGTGAGGGGTTTGTTCCGCTGCCACACTTCCGTTCACAAATGCTCCGGCGCAGGGAGGAGGGAGGAGGGAGGAGTGAGAAATCCCTGTTAATCTAGTGAATCTGGCTCTCTCTGTCTCTTTTGTTCACTGTTACTGGGACTCTGATGCACTGATCTCTCGGGGATGCATGTGGGTTGTGTGTGTGGGTTGTGTGTGTGTGGCGCAGGGATTGGTGAATTGGGGGGAGGTGGGGGGTTGCTACACAGTTCAGTCAACATGCAGTGGAGGAATCCAACAACCGCTGTGTCAGTTTTAAATGGATACAATACATATTCACTGAGGGGATTACGTGTGATCAACAGCTTCCTGTTGGACTCTCTAGTATAAGGGATGACCTGAGGAAATACTGGACTGGAAGAGAAATAAAGGCAAAGTGTGCATTAGAACGCACATGCAAGGAAGTCAGTCACAGCTGGGGATGCCGAGGGATCAGGCCATATATGACGTCATAGTATAGGCTCAGGATAGCATGTATCTGATCCATACATACGTTTTGCACTGCAGCAGATGGCAAACTTGAACAGTATACACTATATTGCCAAAAGTATTCGCTCACCTGCTTTGACTCGCATATGAACTTAAGTGACATCCAATTCTTAATCCATAGGGTTTAATATGACCTCGGTCCACCCTTCGCAGCTATAACTTCAACTCTTCTCGGAAGGCTGTTTATGGGAATTTTTGACCATTCGTCCAGAAACACATTTGTGAGGTCACACAGTGATGTTTGACGGTAAGGCCTGACTCTCAGTCTCCACTCTAATTCATCCCAAAGGTGTTTTGTCAGGTTGAGGTCAGGACTCTGTGCTGGCCAGTCAAGTTCATCCAAACCAAGCTCTCTCATCCATGTCGTTATGAACCTTGCTTTGTGCACTGATGCACAGTCATGTTGGAACAGGAAGGGGCCATCCCCAAACTGTTCCCACAATGTTGGGAGCATGGAATTGTCCAACATCTCTTGGTATGCTGAAGCATTCAGAGTTCCTTTCACTGGAACTAAGGGGCCAAGCCCAGCTCCTGAAGATCAACCCCACACCATAATCCCCCTCCACCAATCTTTACACTTGGCACAATGCAGTCAGACAAGTAACGTTCTTCTGGCAACCACCAAACCCAGACTCGTTCATCAGATCACATCAGGCCACATGAAGTTTGGAGGTCTGCAGCAATTGACTCTGCAGAAAGTTGGCGACCTCTGCACACTATGCACCTCAGCATCCACTGACCCCGCTCCCTCATTTTATGTGGCCTACCACTTGGTTGCTGAGATGCTGTCGTTCCCAATCGCTTCCACTTTGTTATAATACCACTGACAGTTGACTGTGGAACATTTGGGAGTGAGAAAATTTCACGACTGGAGTTGTTGCACAGGTGGCATCTTATCACAGTACCACGCTGGAACTCACTGAGCTCAAGAGAGCAACTCATTCTTTCACAGATGTTTGTAGAAACAGTCTGCATGCCTAGGTGCTTGCTTTTATACACCTGTAGCCATGGTAGTGATTGGGACACCCGATTTCAATTAGTTGGATGGGTGAGTGAATACTTCTGGCAATAAAGTGTATTACAGGTTATAGGAGATGAAGAGGGAGAGAAGGGAGACAGACTCCTTCCTTTGAAATCACTCAATTTCCTGAGTTGTTGACTTAGGGAAACTTTATAAACTCTTCTTAATAATTTTGGCCTTCCTGTAAATTCCAAATATGTTATAAGCTCATGTCAGGGGGTGCTGCAACCCCCTCAACACCCCCTAGTTCCAGCATCGATGGTCACATGTGTTCCATACACCTGTATCAAGTATGGCTTGCCTGTATGGCAGACAGGCTATTCTTACTGGGAGAAATTCAGGACAACAGCGTGTCAAGTTGTTATCTTTAGCAGTTTAATTTACTGCTCTAATTGCAGTGAAGTTGTTGAGGAGGTCATGCAAGTGACTCAGGAGTAAATTTAGCACAAGCACACACACACAAAAAAAAAAAAATCTAAGACCCTGCTACTACTTTGGCACATGTGCCAAACTCGGCACTGCTATCCCCATCACACCATGTGGGCTCGTGTGTATGAAACACATTTTTCAGAATATCATGTTTGAGCTGAATTCCTTGAGGGACTTACACGTGTTAAAGCTTGCTGTAATCCAGGTGCCTGCCTCCCTGAAGATGCGCTTGGCCTGCACCAGTGGTGTTGCAGAGCAGGGGTGAGGGGGGGGTGCTTGTTTTGTTGATCTGTGTTTAATGAAAGTGACCACGCAGAGAGGATTTGGCCATTAGCTCGGCGAGGGCCTGTAATCACTACAAGTTGTTTCCCTTTTTTTCATCCAGTTCATTATTGAACAAACAATCTGTGGGGAGAAAAGCGCATGTACCTGCCGTCTTCTTTCTCCCTCGTTTTATTTTCCCTCTGCAAGGCTGCACTTTGCAAAGTATCGATTTTGTGGCTCGAAAATAACAAACTGGCAACAGTGCGAGCAGGGTTGTAAACGGGCTCAGGGTAAAAGAAAAAAAAAAGGTGTGGAAAAAGCACACAAGTGTGTCTCATGGAATAATTATCAGTTAAACGTACATGCTCAGATCAGAGTTGATTGCTCTCGCTGCTGCGTGCCATATACCACCTTTTGGTATGGCAAGAAAAAAAGAACCTGGATTGTCGATGAGGGGGATAGTTTATGGCACACTGCCCGGGGCAATGTCACTGGACGACGTGGAGTTGATGCTATTTGGTTGTGAAGCAGGGTAGAAAAGACCTTTAAAACCCCCAGAAGGGTGAGTCTGAGTCATCCAACAGACCTCAGCTCTTGGCTAGTACAATGAAGTCAAAGTGTGAAGTATGGCCCCAACTGTCTAACTCTGTGTTCACACTGATGGTGGAACAGAGCGCGGCATTGACACACGCCAAGGCAGCTCAACGTATTGTACACTTTTGCGCGCGTGTTGCACAGCAATGATGCATCGACTTTTGCACCGTCCTCAGCTTACTTGATCCTCTTTTTCCAACTAGTTTCTCCAAACAGATAAACACTGAATATGAATTTCCCGTCACTCACTCACACAGATACACACCGACTCACCAGACTCTGGCCCGTCTGTTTCTATTAATGGTAATCATCAGGGTAATGATGACGGAGCTGTGACTGCGGCTTACTTACTGGTGGCTGATGGCCATGCTCTCTGACAGCTGTCAGCCGCCATGACTACGCTGCCAGGGTCCTCCTTAGGACTTATTTCAGCTCACCACATCAGCTGCAACAGCACTTCACACACAGACTTGTTGATTATCAGCATCAGCGGGGCCGGCGTGGAAAGACTTCTCTGACCGCCTGTCTGCTAATGACAGCCACCATGATGGTGGATGGGAGAAAGAGGACACAGCCTGTCACTTTGATTCATGCAACAGCAGCTCCGACCGGGTGGCTCCTTGCCAAAGTCTCGACCGTCGTTATATCCCCTCCTAAATGACATTTAAAGTGTGAAGCAATGGCTGTCCTTGTGGCTCAGTCACCCCGGGCCGGAACCCGGACACGAGCGCTGAACCCCCGTGCCAAGTTTTGCATCGAGGTCACGGACCCTTGAGCAAGTTCTCCTCGCTCAGATGCTCGCACTCAACTCGCTGGCATGATTGAGTAAGTGCAAAGTGACCTTGAAGTTCGCTGTTGTCTGTGATCTGCCTGACTCGCCTTTCGATCCCTTTCTGTTTTGTTTGTATCTCACCCTCCTCCAGTGCATTTTCTTTCTGCTCCTCCCCTCCTTCTGCTCTGACTAGCTGATTTTAGGGACATCTGTTTTGGCATGAAATGCATGTTTTCATCTATTATTAAGGTGGAATAAGCAGTCCTCAAGAAAGAGAGTTGATTGACGAGTCTTGTTCCAAGGTGGTCACACACCGACGCTTTGGGTTTGTCGGCCTGGTCCGGGTCTGAAACGTTAAATATCAACCAAAGCGTTAATATTTGAGAGTCAACAATTATCAGAGTTGCCTGTTTCACCTTTAAATCTCAAGATGATACAGCAAATTTAAAGAAAATATGAAAAGATGTATCCAGAATCCTTGACAGGTTGGAGAAAACACTGTTGGCTGATGGTTTAAACCCTCTGAACTCTGAACGGTCCACTTGTCCCTACGTTGGTATTTTCGCTTGTTATACATCTATTTTGTTTGTTTCTTTGGATGCTTCATATCCCTGAAATCTGCACAACCTAAGCTGAAAGATTACATCAGTCAATAAACAATATTAAATGATAAAGAAAGAAAAGGGAAATGTTTTTTTAATAACACTTTACTGAATAAAACCACAGAATTCATTGATTCAAAAGATTTCGACACATGAATAAAATATCTCTTAACACGCCACACCCTATTTGAGTTCATATTTTAGTTTTTTAAAACATGCTCATTTTTATGAGCAGAGAAATGAGGCGTTCTGAACAGAATATTCTAACAGAAATATTTCCACAGCGCCTTTGTTGCTGTTTTTGCTCACAGCTACAAAATGCATCACAAATTAACAAATTAAAACTACAAAATACACAATGCTCAGAACTCCCCGCTCTGGCTATTTCTCTCAGTCTCTGCTGGCACCACGATTTGCACCACACGTCACGTGAGGGAATGACGTCATCATGCGCGGCCAAAGTGATATATCAGAGGACAAAGCCTGCAAAAAGAGTGACTGCTCTAGATGTTACCCTTTTCATTTTAGATCGATTCCATCTTATCATCAACCTATCCCATCTTAGGAGGTGATTATAGTTAAAAACTTGAGGGCCTAAAGCATCTTGATTGCATGACACAGCAAAAATGAAACCCGACATCGCCCCAGTCTCCAGCTTTTGGCTAAGCAAAGGAAAGGTTTGGGAGATTGCTCACCTCCACCTACAGGTGACAGACTCGAAGATGGGAAGTGTGTAATTTCAAAAAGATTATTGCCAGAAAAAAACTCATTTTCAAGAGCTTACAAAACTTCAACGGAGTGTCAACAAGTATTTTCCCGTTGCATTCATTCAGTGCAAAGTGTTGAACGATATCGATCTGGATCTGTAAAATCTTGGTTGAAGCCTGCAGCCTGTAACATTTTTGATCAACATGCTGCAGAGTGTGAAAGGAAACTAAATAAAGCACTATGCTCTCTGTCAGCTTGAGGGAATAGTCTGCTGTTTTTTTTCTTTAAATCCTAAAGATGGATTGTGAAATCTCCTTTATTTGTGTGTTTTGTACAGCAGTGCATTGTTCAGTGAAAAAACATTGTTGAATAAACCCAAACTCATAGTGCCCTCAAGGCCTGCTAGCAGTGGGTACCACAGCTTAATAAAACATTTGTGGCCTTGGACTAGCTTACATGCTGGATCGGTTATTTTAGATCCACTGAAGGACTTTTTTTTTCCTTCCCTTTTATGTCTCTCACAGAACAAGTGATTTGCAACAACATTATGCACACTTAGAATTCACACTAACGCTTCCCCTCCATGGTTCCGTTCGCAGTCCATCCGAGAGGTGACAGGCTACGTGTTGGTGGCCCTGAACCAGTTCGACTACCTGCCTTTGGAAAACTTGAGGATCATCCGAGGGACCAAGCTGTACGAGGACCGCTACTCCCTCGCAATCTTCCTCAACTACAGACGGGATGGGAACTTCGGCCTGCGTCAGCTGGGACTGAAAAACCTCACAGGTGAGCAAATTATTCCCAGGTTACTGATATTCGTCTGTGCTGTGTGCTGCTGTTCTATGCTGATGGTGCAAATTCAGTATGCGGTTGGTCTGAACCTGTCTCATCTTTGAAGAAGCTTTTTATCTGAGATCAAACGTTAAATGATCTTAATCCCACGCATCGTGGAGTGCATGTTTACTCTTTTTCTTTTACCACCTGCTGGGAGCTCTTAACAGGGTTTGGACAGCTCTAAAGCTCCCCTTAATTCATTTCATGAATTCAAATGTGTGAATTTGTGAATCCTGACAAATTCAAAGCAAAAGCTGATGAGATACGTTACTCCTAGGCCTAAAATTTCGGTCCACATGAGCATCATTCAGACTTTAGCTACTTTGGGCTGGTTTGTAAGTGGGATTACACGCGGGATTTCCATGAAATTTGGATGGAGGATGAGTCTCAGCCCACATTAGACCATATTTAACTTTTGGTGCGTTCTGGATAAAAGGAATGGATTCAGAATTTAGTTTTTTTCTTTCTCTTTTCTAACATTGCGAGAGTGCACATTGCGAGAGTGCACAAAAAAATTGCAATATTTAGCTGGCTGGTATATATGAGTGAGTTCCATCAGATGCAGGTCTTAGTGAGCTTAAATCACGATGAAGCAGTTAAGGGTGGTTTAAGATTTAGAGCGTTACAGTGCTGTCGAGTTTGATGTTGGTTTGGCTGATGGAATTTAAACGGACCGTTGGGGGTTGCCGGAGGTATTTATTGTTCAAATGTGTTGTGTTTCCAAAATGAGGCATACCCGCCAGTAATTTCCTCGAAACCTTGAATATAATGTTACTTTTTCATAACTTACAGTTGAGTTAGAAGCGGTTTCGTCAACCCAAATGGTGGTGATAGATAAACCAAAGTGAGCTTGATGAAATGGGAGCAGAGTTTGACAGTCAAACGGAAACAGCCTGATTTTTAATCTGAAGAGTTTTCTTTTAAATCAATTATGTTGGTAGCGTCTAAGAGGTGGATTATGTGCTTAAATGCTTCACTTACCTGGAACTTCTGAAACATTATTCACTTCACTCTTCATTACCTTGTTTCAAATTGCTATCCTTGAAGTTAATGATTTCAAAAAGCTCCTGCATCTGAATTCAGCTGTGATCAGATCCCCTTGATGAGTTACCAGTGTAAATCAATAGTTGCCTTTCCAACCCCTCCGTCTTTTCAATATTGCCATTGTTTCACACTGACAAGATGCTAAGGATATCCCTGGTATCACTGAGAGAATCAGTCAAAAGCAATATATGACATATGACTTTTAGAGAATTGTTCCAAAAATGCAATTGCAGTGAAACACTAGTTACACTAGTACATTGAACTATTCAATGAATACATTACTAACTGTTTCCTGGCTTCCATCACCTTAATGGATGATGGCAAAATGCATCCAGTCTGCCTCTTCTTTCCCTCCCAAGTACCCGTGCTGTTATCACAATTAGCCCTCACACACTGAGGGATATGATGCTGACTCGCAATGTTGTTGAAAAGACTTTATCTCTTCTGTTATTTCCACCCATCCCTCCTGCTCACACGCAACAAGAAAAATCTCGTCTGATTTTACAACCCGCCTGGCAATCGACCCCGGCTTGTTTTCTCAGAAGTTGGAGAAGACAGTGAATGTGATTACTGATAAATAGCGTACTAAGTAGAAAAACACTGCGTGGGTGGATCTGCCTCTTCATGAACAGTGGATCCTTGTGCTACTAGGTTTCCTTCAGGCACCCTGAACCTGAGGTCAGCGAGAAATGAAGCTCTTGACATACGAAAAAGATGTAGAGCTTTTTCCGGTGCAGGGCTAAGTGGGGCATGCTAGGGCCAGGGCCAGCTCATGATGTGTGCAACGCAAGGTCAGAGGTGTTATTTACTCATTTTGAGGATGAATCCAACCTCACAAATCATCTGAGTGAGTAAAAATGGAGAGAGAATAAATTTGTGTTTTAGCCGAATACCATTAAGTAAAAGTGTTATCAGCAGGTCCTGGTCAGTCATGTTTGGCCCCATGGTGGGAGTTTTTTCTCCATTTTTTATTTATTTATTTTGCTTTTTTTTTTGCTTTTGCCCTCCAGTTCAGTCAAAGCATAAATTATTTCTCCTTTTATCTTTACGCATAAAGAAACAAGAGGAATGAGATTTGAATGATTTATTTGGTGGTGCCATGAAGCGCCACGCATGTCCTCACTGATGGGGAATGTCAGAGAATTGTGCTTTGAGGTGAATTTTGCATCTTATTTTTCAAAGGGGATGATCTCCCAGTGCAATCAGACCAGATTGCTGGCATACAGTACACTGAAGCAATGATGTTTTTTAGAGCAATGTTACACAAATGTGTGAATATGTTTTGTATAAGGACGATTACAAGTATGTCAAGGAGACACTGAGGCTGTGCGAGAAAGGCAATGTCATCAGTTTGCACTGTTGTTGAGAAATTCTCTCTGTTTTTGAGAGATCAAAATTCATTCAGAGACCAGAATTTATTTAGGTTTGTAAGTAAGAAGCATGGCAGTGTGCCTGTGTCTCTGCTGCCTCCAAACACTCTTTCTAAATAATTCAGTTGTCTCTCATTGTTCTCCTCAACTGTTCCTTCCCTGTGATCCCCCAGAGTCGAAGGAAACAACGCATCCATCCACGAGTGTGTGTGCAGCGGCAGAACGTGATTGTGTGTGAAGTTCCATCTTGTATTCTTTCCTCGCATGTTGCGCCATACTTAGGGAATTGCATTGTCCAGCATTACCGGCAGCTTCTTTTGCCAAGCTGGTCCTCTTCATTGTGGTGCCAAGTTGAAGCCAGCGCTGAGGGAGCCCGGGCTGGACTCTGTGAGAAACTGCTGTTTGATGTGCCATCCGTGGCCTCGAGCCATGAAGGAGAGGGGAAGTTATGCACAACAGCCATGGCCTGAATCTGCTCTACTTCATAACTCTGACTGTTTGAGTTTCACCCCAGCATTTTTTTCGCTCTTGCGAAAAAAGCAGAAGAGAACAGAATTTCTCTTTCTTGTCAATAAAAAAAAGAGATATTTGTCTCGCAATGGGAAGATTCTCTCATGGTAGAAGGATTTTATTGTTATTGTTAGTGGTATTACAGCACACCAATGAGAGGTCCAGTTCGCCTTTTGGTTCTTGGTAGACAAGACCCTGACGAGAACCACTGACTGTTTAACAAACTGACCTGGCTTCAGAACAATATTCCACAAACAAATGACTGCCATCAGGGGGTCAGGACTCAAATCATGTCCACATATGTGCAGGCTAATTTTGACCAGGTAGGGTTCTTCCTTTATGCCCCAGGGCCTTGATTTGTTCAATACGTCAACACATCTTGTTGACGTATTGTTGTTCTCTCTATTTTCAGGTCTGTTCGAATTATGACTGTCCTGAGGTCTTTTTCCCGTCATGTGTCTTTCTTTGAAAATATATTGTCCCATTTGCGTAGACAGGGCTGTCCAAAATTTGGGACCCGTAAAGACCTTGAATACCAAGTTATCGCTTCACAACAAGAAACTTGTCTCGGAGGGTCTATCATATCACTGCTTTTTGTGCAGATGGTCCTGACAGTTAAACAAGCTCTTGCTGGGGGGAAAGAAACAAGTCACTTCTGTCCCAGTTTGTTCTGTTGCGGTTGTCATCGTGCTAGTGTACCGCTGAGGAAGGGTACAAGCCTGAACCATCAGGATCCACTCCTTTACACAGAGCAGCATGCGTTAACATTCTTTCCTTCCTTTGAGTGCTTTGGTAAGTCTGAGGCTACCTGTCTTATTCATTACAAGGCCTGTGAAGCTCCCTTCATATTATTTCACTGTTTGACTGCCAACAGCTCCCAGGAGAAGTGTAAAATGATCAATATAATCCATAAGCAACATATATAAGAGGATAAAACTTATTAGCTACATAAGGGGCTAATCGAGAGAAGGCACAGTAAAAGACCCCTACAGTGCTGAAACCCACCCGCATTCCTACTTGGGTCGAAAATTGCCTTTGGATGAAATCAATTTGTCGCCAGTATATTGTAGCATTGCACTTATTGATTTCTCTGGCACACTCTCTCCACGAGCTGTGAATGGACTCTCTGGATTTGAGGGGACTGGAGGATGGGGTGGAGGAGGTCTCCGGCTGAGCAGGGATAGGACTCCCTCCGATGCACCTTTCAATCAAGCTTAGCTAAGTTATCCTCATGAATATGAAATGTAAGGCACAGTCAATCCGGGGAAAAGTTTAGGGATGGTGTGTGTGCATGGGGGTGTGTAGGAGTGAATAAGAAATGTGAAAGGCCCTCTTTGCCTGAGTGTGAAAAGTTTAGTTGTGTTGTTTGTTTGGTATTACTTTGTGCGGACAAAAAATTGATTTTTTGATACCCCCCATCTGAGGATAAAATGCTGGTTACTAAAAGGCTGCCCATTGTTTAGGGGTATTTGCATGTACACTTGAACCTCATGATTGCTCCAAAAAAAAAAAAGCTTCAAGCAAGAAATAAGTACTTCTTTTTACCTTTTGTCACCACAGCCAAAGAAAAAGGTTAAGCGGCACCGCCTCCTGACATTTTCAAAGTTCCTAATCTGTGTTTCGATGCACGCTGACCCGCGGTGTCTTCCTTCCTGCTTAGTCAAACATTTTCAGCACTTCCGTCTGGATTCACATGAACCCCGGGCAGCCTCTGTGCTTTCACATGGTAATTACAGCCTGCTTCCCTGGCAAAATAATAACAGCCTCAATAAGGAGCACAACACAGATGAGCTTTCTGATTTAACACATTTTACTGCCCACCCCCCTTCCCCCTCCTCCTTTCTCTCATTTCATCCAGTATCATTTCTTTTTCTTTTTTTCTTTTTTTTCAGATTTGTTTAGTGTTGTTGATTCATTTTTCTAACCACCCTACGCCTGCACCGCGTCTGTCCAAAATGAAGCATCCAATCTGAGGCCCCATCTGCTGAATGATCCTCTCTCGTCTCATGCATGTACACAAGCCTGTGTTTTACGCCAAGGCGTTATCCACTCCTTCATGGCCCATCTGCTCTCTCTTTATCCATCCTATTTTCTGTCTTTCTTCCATCTCTTTATCCCTCTTTCGTTTGGCAGTGTGTCTCTCATCATATTTCAGTTGGCTGTCTTGATTTGTCACATTGATGCCTTCCACAGAAACGCACGCGATCAAATGTTTGCACCATTTTGTACTGTATGTTACACCCATTTGAGCACTTGAGTCCTACTGTGTTCTCCAAAGCCTACTGCGGTCGCTCGACAGGTACAACTCAGCGAGCGTGCTCCATCATCCGCGGAACGTGTTCTGTTCAGCGTCTTGTGACGCCAATGTATAAAGGATGGGATGGGGCAAAGTGATAGAGACGATTTGAGTCAGTGTGTTTCCCCCCAGACAAGGGACTGCTGAGGGGAGGGGCATAAGACGATGGCCCTCTTCTGATTCCTGTGACTTCCATTCACCATCTAACTACTTGGAGAAGAAAGAAAGAATTCTGCCACAGGAGGCAGACAAGATTGGTTCAGAGGACGTCACCAGAATTTCAGTAGAGCCTCTTGCCTGGCCGCCCACAGACCTCGGGTCTCCTTCAATTGTGTGTCTAATTGATTACTTCCCATGCAATTACTCCCGTGTCACACTCAATATTTCAGCGCTCCAGGAAGGGGGCAAGAGGGACTTTCTTTTTTGAAGGACGACATTCATATTGTCACATTTGTGAGGCCCTAATGTGGTTGGTGAGGAGGCACATGTTAAATTGAAGTCCGGAACGGGCCATCAGTGGCAGTTGGTGTTAATTGATTGCTGTGTAATACCACTGCGTGACAGAGATAGTGAGATTTTTAGAACCTTTAGTTGGGTTTTGTGCTGGGGGAACAACAGAGCTGACTTTTTCTTTTTTAAAGTTCCTGTCAGAAAGATGGGTGATCTTACTCTCAGGTCGTCAAATACTAAGGCTGGCTCGGACCAGCCAAGAAAGCAAGAATTTGATTGTCAATCATTTTTCACTTTTATACTTCTTACCATCTGCTAAAATTTTAATATGTTTTTAGCAATAAATGTAACCGTAAAAATTTGCTTCAGAGCCACCTACATTTGTTGTTCATTGTGTGGTTGTTTTTTTTTTTTTGTTTTGTTTTGTTGCTTTTGCCTTACATTATTATCCTTTATACACACATATATATATGTGTGTATGTGTGTGAAATGTGGTTGACTAAGTACCATTTAAGAAACCATTATTATACTGTACCACCTTAAGTCTAATGCATTATCCCCTGTCACATAAAGCCTGTCACAATGTGCTTGAGGTTTCTGTCTATTAAAAGGCAATTATTTCCTCACCACCATCACCGAGTTCGTGCCCATGGAGGAATGATCAGTCGCTAGGAACAAAAGAGTGCGGTATGGAGTAAGATCTGCTCTGTGCATTGAGAAAACTTTTGTTGCGAATTGGCGCTATATAAATAAAACTGGCTTGACTTGACTAAATCAGCCCCTAAACCTTTCTCTCTCCTTGATACAAGGCGCAGGACAGACCAGTCCGGACAAAAGGTAGCAGGAAAACTGATAAGTACAGCTATGTTGACTCAAATGGATGACTGATACAAATATGATTAAAGCAGCCTTGGATTGACAATTTTAATGATTATTAGTCTCATGATTGAGGAATAGTTAAATTCCTCCTCAGATTCGCTTACTGCCTTGCTCTAAATTTACAATCCCTATGTTTTTGCAATGATGTAGTCTTTCTCCACATATTTCTTTGCAACCAGGTTGATATTAGGCAACAATGAATAGTTGAAAATGTAGAAAATGCTTATCTGACATTTCAAAAGCATCGTTTTTGAAACTAAATGTTAAGTAAGAAGTAAGTTTAGATGTTAATCAGAATTAATTAGCTTTTCTATTCAGGGGTTCATGTCTTTTTTATAGATGCAAGCTTGTGGTGTGTGAATACATCAGTAAAGTAGCTTTCACATGTGTAGTATGATTGTTTCCGATAAATAATTTACTTTATCCAAGCCCATGACTGCAAACGGGACCAGCTGAGGAGGACTCACGAACTATCTTCACTAATTAGAAATATTGTCCAGCCCAAGCTGCCACCTCTGCCTCACCTTTAGTCAGCTAGAAAAATACCCAGCCTTGCCTAAACATGACTCCATAGCCTTTATTACCGATTTTCCTTCCAAACTGAACCTATGCAGCCCACTGGAAGTGCGAGTCAACTTTCGCCTCATTAAAAGTTAAAGTAGGCGTGGAATGAATTTTAATGCCAATTTATAATCAAAACACAGTCCTCTTCTCTCTTTCTCCAACGTTTCCTTCTCCCCCGGGCTACAACTTAGATCAGGCAAGGATCTGCCATGATGTAGATGTAAACTGGCTCAGAGACCAATAGGACACTGTTCACTTAGTTGGAGTCCCATCTGAATTCTCTCCTTTTGTTTAAGCAGGGGGGAATGAGGGACAGAATGAGAATGTGTCCCTCAGCCACAGAAACTGTGAAATGTTTCATAACCTAGACACTGTGTGTCAAGTGTGAGCTATGTAATGTCTGTCTAACTCAAATATGTGCTCATGCAGTTATGAAGCATAGCTCCGTAAGCCGACAATTTTGATGTTGTTTTAGATTAATACACGTTTTATTTTAAGTCATTAGATTTATGTGTCTAAGTGTAACTCTATAGTTTTATCAATATTGTCAAAACTGGACATTTGGGTCAAGTTTGTTTTATCTATTTTGTGTCCACAGTGGCGTCATTTGACACAACACACACACAGACCTCGGGTCTCCTTCTCCTCCTAACATAATTTAAACATGTCTTATATTTATAGATTCTTCAAAATAGCCACCCTTTGCTTTGATTACTGCTTTGCACACTCCTGGCATTCTCTCGATGAGCTTCATGAGGTAGTCACCTGTATTGAGCTCCCAGAGATGCTGAGCACTTGTTGGCCCTTTTGTCTTCACTCTGCAGTCCATCTCATCCCAAACCATCTTGACTGGGTTTATGTCAGGTGACTGTGGAGGCCAGGTTGTCTGGCGCAGCACTCCATCACTCTCCTCATTCAGCCTGGAGGTGTGTTTGGGGTCAGCGCTATCAACAAAGCCTTTGCTTTGTTGACAGTGCTGCAAACCCTTCGCTCAATGAGGAATCTTTGAGGAATCTAAAATATGAAACATATTTAGAGTTATTTCACACTTTTTTTGTTTACTACCTAATTTCATTTGTGTTCATTCATAGTATTGATGCCTTCAGTGAGAATCTACAATTTCATTCAAACGTTCAACTTTTCACTCAAACTTCAAGGCTGACGTAAATGTTGCCCTCAAAGCTAAAATAAACTAGACTGTTGGTATGTGACAGGAGTTGTTGTAGTGCTAATAGAGTGGCACACTAATTCTGCTAGTATTTGCCAGAAAAAATGCATAGTTTGCCTTGCCATTTTTAGGCGAGACTCACAGGACCAAAGCTTGAAAATATGCCAATTTTTCTGATTGCACTCTACATAACAACCTCTTTAAACATGATGAAGTTTTAGCCCTCTTCTCTAATGTATTTCTAATAATCCAGACAAACTTCAGTTAAGCCATGTAGCATACCTTATACATTATTATCCCAGTGCTTTGCAAATGGTTTTCACAGTATGTTAATCCCAGTCGGAGTGTGCGAACACAGCCTTGTCACACTGCACGTCATCTTGTTTGTATACAGTACCTACTCCTTTCTCTTTCTATTTTCTGCGATAGATGTGATTGCAGATTCTAAACAGACGCAAACTCACACTGTGACTGTCATGTTCAGTTTCTGTCACTGACTGTCTGTCATTGTGGCTTTACCATATCGGCGCGCTGGCTGTGCAGCCTTGACATGCAGCTCTTACTTTGATTCCGAAGGCCGGGCAGTGTTTCAGACAGGTCTTTGATGTCAGAGGCGCTCCGTGCTCATCTCAGAGGAGGAGCAAAATGAGTGGGGAAAGCAAATAAAATAGGAGCTGACTGGCAGCTCGGTGGGTCTCAAAAGCCACTGAGGAACATGTCACTTTCTATCAACTTAGTTATGAGGCCTAAATGGACACCTGTGTAATTTAAGTGGGAAAAGATTTGACTGTTGAAGACCTGATAGGTTTTAAAATAAATATAGAACAGTCCTGAAATCACCCTGACACCGGCGTTTTCCCTCTGGAGGTTAGCGGGCTTTTGTTAACTTTGTTCTTCCAGTGGTATATTAGCTGTGTTTTTTTTCGATGGATTAAAGTTTTGCCTGAAAACTATAGGCTCTAGATTTGGGATAGTGGTTCATCCTAGGGTGTTTAAGCATACTGTATATGCTGACAAGATTATTGAGTATTTAAACAGTTGGATAAAAGGCCTGAGATTTCCAGGCAATTACTGTTATCACTGAGGATTTCTTTTCCGTGAGTTTGAAAGAAGCAGTGCTCCCAAAACCAATTCAATAACCTTGCCTGCCGACACACACATAAACACACGCATTACCCTCCAACCCTGCGACTCCTCCCCTTTCTCCCCTGGCAGGTTAATAATTAATATGCTTATTTTTTGCCTCTCAGGCCAAAGCCTTGGGTAAGTGGAACAGCTATTGATGGGGGCAGCGGTGGGTAATGGGACATGAAAAGGACTTTTTTGTTCATCTCAGGTCTCCGCAGAGATATGGTGGGTGTTACTGTATGCAACACCAGGCATGACCAAATAAAGATTTTAATAAAGCTTTCCTTGCCTTCTGTGCCACCTCTCCATGGTACATGTATTAATTGTGGCGCTAAAAAGATTATGCTTCTATCAATGGCACATTTCCAAAGCTCTGTGTCTCTACATCCATCAGACTGGGCCTCTCTGATATTGTGCTATTCAGATTTTTTTTGTTTTCTTTTTCTTTCTTTTTTTTTTTTATAGTTTGCTTTTCCAACAACCAGATGTGAGGGTCCACTTCAATGTCCATAAATAGAGGTTGGTTTGGTCAGAGATGTGGTCTGAATGCATATGCTCCACAGACAATGTAATGTTAGCTGACATCACACTTTGGGTGGGCAGTCTTACCTTGAGGATAGTGAATCAGTTGAAAGCAGCAGGGTAATCTTGGTTTGCCATCAAAAATGGGGGAAACTGCCAGTGTTTTAGGGCGTCCGATGTATCCGGAGGATCTGCAGAAAACAAATAAAGTATGTTCGAGCCAAGCCAAGCTCTTCAGTGTGCCGATTATTGCTTCCGGTCTAATTAGCAAGTTGGACTTGAGACACCACTCTGAGTTCATCTGTATATGGAGATACATTTTGGAAAAGAGAAGAGTCCACCACTGCTCATTTTGAAGAGCTAAAATTCTTGTCAGACAATAGTCGAGTACCAGATCTGGCCCACCCCAAGACTTGGCTGACATGTGGCCATGGTGTGGCCTACTTGGGATTTGCCGTCATTCCCCTTGGTATGTGGGCCAGATGAACGTGTCCGGTACAAATCTGTACCTAGATCTGCTATCTAGGAGGGTTCCGAGAGTGCAGTTTGGTGTTCAATCAAACATGATTCGTCAATTGGACTACAAACAGACTGCAAGCTAAAACCAGAGCAAGTCCGATAACAAAGCCTCGCCCCTTGCCCACAGATTCTGCATTGTATGCAGATTCTTGTTCCTAGAAATTATTCCTTCCTCACTTCTGAATTATTGGCCAAGTGTTCTATCTGTGTAACAATTCTAGGACACAAATCCCAAATTCTGCCTTTGGAAAAGTTATCTGACAATCTGAAAAAAACAGTTCTGAGTAAACCAGGGCTTGAACCCTTCCTTGGTTTGACTCGCCTGGCCTGTGCCAGTTGATAAGCATCCTATGGCTTTGTCAAACCAGGTCAGGTTTTATTCAACAGGTAAAATGTTATTGAAATACAGTTTCTAATTTGTTAAACAGTTCAAAAGAACCAGTCAAACACTTTGCTTTTAGCTAATGTTCTCTGACTGTCTCCTCGTATGACCCCAGCATCTCCCCGGTCTTACATTAATGGCTAATAACAAGTCAAACCTGCTCCCAGGTGTGTAGCATCAGCGCTGACCCTCTAATTTCTAAAATGCTTATTTGAGCCTTATCATAACATTTTAATATAATAAGCAATTTGCAGTTTGGGCAGATATGTGTGCTCTCAGAGTGTTTTATAGTTTCAATTCAGATCTTCTCTACGGTCTTGGACAGACTTTCCCACCTTGGCTGCCGCACAACATACAAGTGCTGTATGCACAAAGTGAGAGCCACGGCCTGTACTGTGTAACTGAATGTCTCTCAGTAGGCCTGGAAAAACAAGGCTTCAATGACGTGCTGTTGCCCCAGCAAATCGTGCAGTGACCGAGGCCAGCTTCCTCTGTGCTAAAACCAACATACTTGGTATGCTTGGGGTAAGATATGCTCTCTCTCTCTCTCTCTCTCTCTCTCTCTCTCTCTCTCTCTCTCTCCTTCCATCTCTGCGTCTCTTTCTGTCTGCCTCTCTCAGACCCTGTTTTGTTTTGCCCATTCCAGAGAGCGTGGATCATTTTAATTCAGCTGGCAGGCTGATCACACATCAGCCTTGATAAGCTAAGTGGCCCTCAGCAGCAGCTATTGAAGGTCCTTTTACTCTTTTTTAATCACTCACTTGCTTTGCCCCTTGATAATCCTTTCTGTCTTACTTTTTTTGTCTCTTTGCTCATTTGTTTGCTTGCTTTTGTTTTTCTCTCTCGCTCGTAGATCTGTCTTATCTCAAGGTATTGTAATATGATTTTCTCCTCCTCCTCCTCCTCCGCCCTATCCATTAAGCTCAGATTACCAGGGTTTTATCACAGTTTAAGTTGAAAATAAGCAAGGATGCCCCCTCCATATCCCCCCCCCTACCCTTTCCATAACCAGTCTGTCATGATTTTATTTTTTCCTCCCCTCATCTTTAAGCAGATGCTTTGCCTTGCTCGGATGTAATTCCATAATCCCTAAATCTCAGCCATTTTTCATAAAGACTCACAAGAAACAATTGCATGAGGGATGGGCCAAATTTAATCAGCAGCCTGTGAATGCAATTATCTTGGCGGAGGAGAGGCGTATGTTTGGGGGATGGGGGCCATGGCCAACGCCCCCACGCCATCTACTTTACCTCGGTGAAGATCTCAACAACATTTCTCCTTCAGGGTGACAAAGAGGATAAAAAAAGGCACATGTGATTGCCTGTATTCAGGAAACCTCAGGTAGGAAAAACATAATAGAATGACCTCTACTTTATCCATTCAGCAGACACAACGTGGTGAAGTGCCCTGTCTTCACTATGAATATTAGAATGTTCTGTCCTCTGGTCCCCCTGCCTGTGTACGTGTGGTGCACTTTCATCCCCCTGCCCCTCAAACATCCTGAGTCCACCACTGCTCATTTGTTGTGCCAAGAGATACAGATTCAATGTAAATAATAATCAGGTAATTGTGGCATGGCTTCTTCTAGTTCAACTTACTCAGTTTGACCAGTGCCTATTTCACACATTAATCTCTGGCTGCGCTTCATGTCCAATGTCTCTTACCTAATATCATAGTTATACTCTTTCCACACTACTCCACATCCAGCCAGTTATTTCGTCTTCTGTCCCCTCAAAGACAGCATTTCTCTCATATCTCCTTCTCCATTTCCATTTACTTATTTAAGCATTTGATCCTCAGCCCTGGCCCTTCTAAAGACAGTTTATGGCTATTTTTTTTATTCTCAATTTCACGTATTTTAAATGTCCTTTATAGGAGGTTTCACAACTTGTTTTCAAGCAAAACACTCGACTGCCAGGCAGGGAAAAATAGAGTTTTGAGTTTGAATGAAATAACAGGCCTTGGTGAGATTAGCGGTTTAAATTAAGTGGTTTTTGAATTTAGATGGAGGAGGTTGCTCATTAACCCCAAACAGGGCATGGTGTGCACACGATGATGCACGTGGGATGCTGTACACGTGGTGCTGCCACGGCCACTCAGCCATGAATGTCAGTCGCCATGTTAAAATTAAATGTGCATTTAATATGTGAGGTCCCTCAAGGTACAAGCTTCTCTGCATATGTGTGTGGAGACACATGAGCAGACACGTACTTTACATACCGAACATATGTACTCACCAAGAAAAACACTTATGTGTCTATCTGTTCAATCTTTAATATCCATCTTATTCATCCATTCCTTTTTTTGTATTTTTTTCTTCAACCTCCAAACATGGCACCATCCGGTTGTTTTGGTCTTAAGAGTCTTTTCCCTCCGTAAACATCTGCAATTTTACATTTCATCTCTTTCTTCCACCAACCGAACAATATAAGACACACACACAATCACACACACACACACACACACACACACACACACACACACACACACACACACACACACACTGCCCACGCTGCTGCTCTTGACCAGAGTGTATTCAGAGGCAGTCAAATCCCAGCGCCGCCATCTCTCTGGTGAACCACTCGTCGAGCGCTTTTATGCAGTCAAATTAATGCAGTTGTTCTTTTCAGGTCAATAGTTAAACACATAAAAGTGCAATTACATTTGAATGGGTACCACCACTCCGCAGGGGGACTGCATTAACAGTGTTAAAAATGCATGCCGTTCCCGTGGGAGGTGCTCGATCCATTGACCTTAGAGAAGATAGGAAGTTTGTGATGCATGCTGCGATACATTTTACACCATAGAACTATATTAAGGAACCTATTGGTTAATATGACACTGAATTTGACTTATTATTATATTCTCATTTATGGGAAGGGAGACCATATAGTTCATCATTATAATCATCTGCCCTGATTCGACATGAATTTGTACATTGGTTTTTCTATGTTGCTCAAGAAGACAAATGGTCTGATTTGGTGACACAAAAAAAGCGTACATTGCCTTTTGGCTAAGTGTATGTCCTAGGCATTACATTTTGTTGGCAGTTTTTGAGCCTTGGAGGTGCAATATGTATGAATATGTGAACTGACCACCTGTCAAATTCATGAAAGCAAATAGAGGGCAGCGTTCTTGTTCGATTAAATGTTAACCGCCGCTAAAATTAGCTAGTTAGCTCAGTTAGCAGTGCAGCTGGATTAGCGTTTAGGGTCTAGAGCATTGTTGGTGTTCACGTCGCAATCGCAGGAGCTTTGGATGTTTACAGTTTAACTAGCTGTTTGGCATGATAGTTTCAGTAAATATCCATGCAACACAATACACAGACTTAATAATGACAAAACAGTTATATCTTCACATTATGTCAGCACTTTTATTGAATGTATAAATGATTTCAGTTAAATTCCCGACATTCCCTTTAAAACCTACAAATAATATTTTTGTGTTGTTTTTGTTGAGCTGGCAACTATTTGTGGCATTCTGGCTATAGTATCTATAATAAAGCATCAGTTTGTGACATGTCACCAAAAACAGCCACATAAAGTCATTATCATAGCTGTGGAAATGGATGATATATTTCGTGATGACCACTGACACATATTGTTCAGTGGGGCATCCTTAACATAAGTAGCTTTCACGAGTCCTGCTCAGCCTGGGGACACAGTTGTATAATTTCTTCTGTTGTACTGGAGGGAGCTTTTCCAAAGACTTGGCCCATGCCAGGGACTAAATCTCAGTCTGTTCTGGCCCTCACTTGTTCAGTGCTGATCGTTCTTTTGTGGTCACTCTCTTCTGAGTCCCCTAAACCTTGGGCAAGTGTAATGCAACATTTGTTTAATAGTGGTCCTAGTACTGACCCGTGTGGAACCCCAAGACGTCATTTGTTTTGAGAGATGTTCATCTATTGAGATGAAGACATTTCTGTTATAAAGACAATCACTTGGGGGGCGACAGACACACACACATCTTTATTTCCAAGTTTCTATGTTACAGTTTTGATTCTCACTATAGCTGTTTGCACATACACACTGATACTCTTTATCTTCTTTTTCTTCCATGACTATGCACACACAAACCTACAAGGCAAATCCATGCACTAATTCAAACACATCAACTTTCTTCTTGTCTTTTACCTCAATGCAAGAACACACACATACACACCCATATGCAGACACACAGATATGCACAAACACTTCGCATCTGGGATCTGCAAGCATTTCCCTGGCAACAGTGGGGACAGGAGGGCAAGGATGGAGCTGTGCAGCCACAGCAGATGATGGATGGGAGGGGAGATCACCTGTTTGTAGAGCAAAGGCAGAGATTTGCTGTCCTGACACCTTCTGTCGACGACCGAGCAACTCGGAGCGCGGTGATTGACACGGCGCTGTGTGGCATCATGAGCGGTGTCGGAAAAACACAGGAAACGTCCTCACTTATGGCAACCATATTGGTTGTATATTCATGGTGTTATCAGTTAGAGTCTGTTGGAGGTTGTCTTTCTTTTGTTCAGTCGGAGCGCTGATGGTGCATGAAGAGTCTGTGGTCCCTGAAGTGGGTCTTTTTAATCAAGCGGTTCAATTCACAGATTCATTCATTATCTATTTAACCTTTGCAACCACTTTTTAGACACTTTCTTTCTTTCTTTCTTTCTTTCTTTCTTTCTTTCTTTCTTTCTTTCTTTCTTTCTTTCTTTCTTTCTTCCTCATTATTCTTCACTAGCCATCATCTGTCATGACAGATGGACAGACACGCTGATGGATGACGGCTGATAAAAAAAGATGTCATTCACTCTCCCATCATCTAACATCCATCACTCCAATCATTTATTCATCATCTATCCAAACAGCGTGTACATTCTTTAATTTGCCCTATCATTCCCCCACTTATTCTTTTTAATTTATCCCACTTTCATCATACGGGAAGAGATCCAGTGGTCATAGCTATTGCAATTGTTAACTTCTTTCACAGTTATACTATTTATTATTATTTTCATCTAATTATTCTAATCAAGTTTGCCACTGAAATGGTCACTAGTAAAGTGTCATTCTCAGGCCATTCATTATGGCAGTTGCAGAGGCACAGCAGAGCAGTGCTGACATCCCCTCGCACATTTTCCCAGCTTTTTTAAGGATTCAAATTAGTGACCTTCTGGTTATAAGATAAAGCAAACTGGTAATTTAATTGATGCTCAAGGCACGTATAGTAATGGGAGCCTCATTACTGCCAAGCCTGAGCCATGTGTGTAAGCGTATGTGTGTGTGGTGGATGTGTGAATGTTTTTTTTTTTTTTTTTTCTTTTTTCCCCAAGCACGCGTCTTCCTGCTTGTGCGCCTGTCCCTTATTTTGGCATTTTCTTGCCGTGTCTGTGTGTTGCGTGTAGCCTAGTAACGGCTTCCACCACTGCCGGCTTGTGCGGCAGGATCCGCGCCCCGGCATTTAGCCTCTTTGACCCAGAATGCATCCTCTTCCTCCCGCAGAGTTTCTCCCCTCTGTTCCACTGAGCCGATAGAAGCGCTGAGCTGAAACCAAGTTGAAGCTCTCGGAGTCAATAAGACGATGCAGTGGAGACCCGTGGTAAAATCCCAAGTCCCACTGCTAGAGAAGCTCCTCCGTCTTTCTGATTGAATACCTGTCGATCCGCTGTAATTGCCTGACTGTTTGAGTGTCTTTGCGGGTCTCTTGTTGCCTTTCTATCTTTCTAACTACCGTCCAGCTGACTGTGTTTGCACTCACTTACAGAAGATGGTGTGTTTGTCTTCATGTTCATGTGCATCTACCTCCTGTTCTTGTAAAAATTGGTGATAGCAATTCAGCACATGGGTCAGTATACAGTACAAAAAAAACATAATTTGGGGATATTCGATGAAGCAGTCTGCCACTGGAGCAAGTCCAGCATTTATTACACTGCTTCTGTTGCCCTAAATATTTCTTCATTAACCATTCCACCCCACACTTATTAATTCCCTCACAAACTCATTAATATGGCTTTTTTTTCCCCGATCATTGGCTCGCTATTTGCCTCCCAGTCTTAATCAAACTCATCCCCACACTGCAATAAAGAATACAAAAAAAAAAAAAAAATCACAACAAGCACTTACCATCAAAATAATTGCCTGCATACATTTGTTCTGCCTCCCTGAATTTCATATTGTTTCCCTCCAACGGTCATGCAGCCTGATATTGAAGATTACCTCGCCCTCTTTTGAAGCCACACGCTCATTGAAGGAAAAAGCTCGGAGTTGCTCTCGGGACAAATCGGGAGGGGAGGGGGTAGTTTGGAAACACGAGCCGTGGCCTAGTGAACAAACTAATTAAGACATTTCTCTACCCACCGAACAATCAACAACAGGATTTAACCATTGATCTCCCCCTGGCCACCAACTGCGCACCCATCAAATGTGCAAGCCAAGCATGTACGTGTAATGAAAGAAAGGTGTGGGTTATTTTCACGTGTTATTGTGAGTATTACATAACATCTTTATTAATTATTCCCAAGTTGGTGACAAAGGCCATGGGAAATACTGTAACCATCCTGGGCAAAGTGCCAGCATGAGCCAATTAAACTGTTATCCAGCGTCTTGAACTTTGTCAGGTCACACTGCAATTTAGTGTGTTGTGTGTGTGTGTGTATGTGTGTAGCATGTATCCAAAATGCGCCATGGATGTGATGAGCATGAGAAGATGGTGGGGCTTACTGGAGGGTGTGCTGAGGATCGCTCTTTGTGACGGCATCGAACAGAGAGGATGTGTTCGAGAGGGTGAATGCTGCTCGCTTCCAGCAGGAATTAGTAGAAAACACTTGTTTCACTTGTTTATCGCACGTAAGAATCCTGGAAAATGTTTCAGACTAAGAATGTTTCAGTTTCCTTTTGCATTTTCATTAGGTTAGACCCATGCCAAACTGTGCCTTGTATGATGAGTATGGCTCAAGTTTGCAGGCATAATGGCATGTTTCCCTGACTGATGAATGGTGGACATCATCACAATGTCTGCCTAAAGGTGCAATGTCACTTTGCAATGTCAAATTTTGAATATAGCAGAATAAAGTCTACACTGCATAGCCTTTATTCTAATGTCCCTCCATGGTCTTTTGCACTTCACTCCACATTATTTATTTAATTATAGCACCAGAAAGAATGATAATAGACAGATTCTGGCTTAACGCAATATATCAAATTCGTATATTTCTGGAAAAAGGGTGTAAAATTGTTGTGTGAGTCCCGCATATCTGCAGCCCCCTGCCTAATTCATCATGTTGGGTTTTTTTTTTTTTTTTTTACATTTTCTTCTTCTTATTATTTTTTTAATGTTAGAAACTAACATCCACTCATCAGTATACACTTTCCTTCAATAGGTTACATTGATTATCTGACCAATCCCTGCAGCTCTAGTTCAACGTTTTTAACTTTGACCACCTGCCCTTCTAAAGGTCTCCTGGTCCTTGTGTCTGTCAGAAGGTCTGGTAGTCAAATATATCGACATTTTGTCACACGTGCCATACAGCCACATAAAACACAGTTTGATGCCTGTGTGAGACACACCAGACCTTCAGCTTTATGAGTTGTAATAATTGATCATGTAAACCCCTCCATTGCAGTTTTAGTCACTCAAGTAAGTAAGCAAGTTAGGACACGGTATGGGGAGCTATAAAGTCACCCTAGGGTGGTGGCTGGGGTGGACGGATGAGTAAAACACAGGACTTTTACCAGCGAGACTGCTGTTCATGCCCCTTAACGCCAAAAGTCAACCAATCAAAATGTTTTCCTAAACCTAACCAGGTAGTTTTGGCACCTAAACCAAACTGTGACCTTTTCAAAAGTGTCAAGAAAGGTCCAAGGGGGTACATAGTGGGATGCAGATAGGTGTGACAAATTGTGGCATTTGAAGACCCTGGAGTGAGATCGGGTTGGCTAACCAAGCCTCACCTCTGATTTAAATGCTAAAAGCTAGATGATGACGAAACTCTGTAATGATTCTCAAGAATGAACAAGATCGTGGATTCATATTTGCGAACAGTCTCCATCTTTTATTTTTTTCCTCAGGATGCCATCTGTTGATGCTAACTCGGAGACAGAGACTTTCAATTTTTGCACCTGATTTCCATTTAAATGATGCTTTAGGTGGGATACTCATTATTCAATATTACTGAAACATTTTCAAAGCTCATTGGAACTATGAACCATGGTTAAATATTTATTGGACATGTTTACACCTCAATCTGATATATTTTGCTGCCAATTACAATCCAAACCTGCCAGTCTGAAGGTGACTGGCCCGGGGATGTACTTGTATCTTGCTTAACCAGGGTCGAGACGTCTTGCTGGTGTTTTGTCATAATAACTGCTTTGCTTTGTCTCGCGGTTTGTCCATTGCCCTACTTTGCCAGCAGCATCCCATTGTGCAAACAATTTGAATTGGAGACGCGGCCTGCTCCTAGCCGAGCGATATCCCTCCTGCGGTGAGAGGCAGGATTAATTTCTCTCCCAGACTCCCGCTGCACATGCGGGAAGATAGAGAGGGGGGAAGTGAGGTTGGGGAGGGGACGGGGGCTTGCCTAGGTAATACCACCAGCACCTATTATCCAAGGAGCATCATTTAATCGGGCCTTTGTGGGATGATATTGTATTTGGCTGTTTCTGTGTGGTGCTGGCAGGGCGCCTCGTGTATGATTATGTGTCTCATCGGTTTCAGCCCTGTGTCAGTAATCTGTTTGCAGGGAGATAGAGAACATACGAGCTCTGTAAATAATGCAAATCTGCTACTGGGCTTCACTCCGTCTTTTCTTTGCTGCCGTCCTTCTCTCTGTGGCTTTTCTCCCATCTTTATTTGTCTCTCTTTCTTTCTCCTCCCCACCCTTTTCTCTCACACATAAAAACCAGGATTAGGCATTCTCTGAAGTCCTGCACAACAATAATCGGAACCATCCTCTGTATCCAATCATTCAGCAGAGCGTGCGGGTGTACGTGTGACGAACAGGAATCAATGTGCGGACAATCAATGGCCCGTCAAGGCGACGCGCATTACAAGACAAGACATGACTTTTTCCCCCCCTGCCACCTTGATGAAATATAAAATTACAAACCCATTTGAGCGTCTGTCCCATACCAGCGCTTAAATCCCACACGGTTTCTATGTTTGTGATGCCAGTGCTATTGAGGAATAATTGATCCCGTCTGCTCCAGGTGTAAAAAGGAGAAAAAACAACGGAATGGTGAAAAAGATCAGAGGTTGTAATAACAGCAATATGACACGGCTTTGTCCCGGCTGCCCTCAGAACAAAAGGCATCATCATGTTAGATCAGCTGCTCGCCCCGAAACCCCTGCCATCCCCCTCGGATGAAGTGTCCCGTCCAATCCGGTCTAACGTACGTTTTAACTTCAACATACGGTGTCTTATATAGAATGACTGGGTAAATAAAGCTGGCAATTAAAAAAAGAAACACTCTGATACCCAGAAAAGTCGGCTGTGTATGTGCATTGACCATGTGTTGTCGCTCTTCTCCGCAGAGATCCTGAGTGGAGGCGTGTACGTCGACCAGAACAAGTTCCTGTGTCATGCAGACACAATCCACTGGCAGGACATCGTCAAAAACCCGCGGGTCCACCCCGTGGTGGTGCCCACCAACAGCAGCGTCACATGTAAGTAACCTAAGAGCAGAAGAAGACAAGAAGATTTGACTTGACCCAAACATTAATGTACAGGGAAGTTTGGCAGAGAGCATTTCTCCACACAGGTGTTTCTGTGTATCCTTCTTCCTTGTAAAGACCTCAAAAGGAAGTGACATCACTTGAGGTAATGGGGCAGATTTGGCATTTGTTACTCAAATCAGGTCCTTAGTGTCCAAGTCTAAAAGTCGGGTCTCCAGTCTATTTTCTGTCAAGTCAAGTTATAACCGAGGGTCATCAGATCTCAGGTCTTCATGTTAGTTTGCACCAAAGCTTGTATTACTACTGCGCATCCTACACCACAAAGCTTTGTCGAGGTGCCACATTCAGCTGTAAAAGTGGCTGCACAGTTTAAAATTGTTCACCTGTTAATTTCTCACACATGCCGTTGCTTACATTTCTTAGCTTCAAAAAAGGTGGATGTGGCATCCTGTTGATAGGACTAGCTCAAGACTGCACACGTGATGACTCCTCTGTTTGAACAATGGACGAGTGAAAGTAGAACCAGCTCTACCTGAAGTTACCTTGAACCTCAAATTTACTCTGAGCAGACTCGAAACTAGGCTTTGAGATCTAACAACGGCAGCAACGCCATTTAAAAAATTCGGAATCTTTTCATAAAGCAGCGCGACTGGTGAGTTGTGATGAGGGAAGTGGCCCGAAGGAGACCCCTCGGCTTAACCTGCTCCATTCACAATAAACTGACCGAGCGTGAGCAGTAAAGGATTGTCATCACAGAAAACACCCCTTGACCCCATTCTGTCACCGCTTACCACAGCAATCCACGATGACTGCTTGCTTATGTCACATTAATGCCCCCCATGTAGCCAGCTTGAAGACTTGTTAATAAATGTTTGGGATAATGAAGGGATTGGATAGAGTAAAATAAACGTTATTAATCCGTCAGCGGGGTAGAGGGAGGGCAGACGAGGCAGTTGTCGGTGAAGTAAAGAAGCATTAAGTCGTCTCTCCTGACCTTTTTTTTCTGTCCGCTCACCGATTTAACCTCTTAACACACTTTGCCTGTGTTTTTCATTTAGAGCTCAAGCTGTTTGACATTTCAATCTGATTTTCTGTTTTTTTGTTTGTTTTTTTTCTTTCGAGCCATCTCGTCTCGACCCCTATAAATACAAAATGACATCATAAAAAAGTGTTATCATTGTTGGAATAAATAAGGAGATAGTCTGTGCATATGTCCTTGGATTTCTTTCTCACAGCACTCGCTGAAGGAAATGCAGATTAACAGCTCCGGGCATTAATATTCTGCTCAGTTGCCCTCCTCTCTGCAGCCCTGTTAGCCCTGGATCGACCCCTTTACTCCTGTGCCAGTCCTCTCCTCCGCCGAAAGTTCAAAGATCTCCAAAACCTGAAATCCTCAATTGAGGAGATAATCTCCATTTCATCCTTCGGGGAGATGGAAGATCTGAGTTGTTATTACTTATGACCTATATGTGCCACAGTTACTGTTATTATTGTCTTTTATTATTATTTTTCCATTAAACAGGGTGGTCATTTTAATATCCATGCTTAGTGGATTAAGTTGAAAACCTCTGTCTTGAGCTCCACATCGGCCCTCCGGGTATCGCAGAAATGTTGACATTTTAAAGGAGCACTATGTAGTTTTTAATTAGAAAGAAAAAGATATTCAATGACCAAGTGATTTTTTTTATGTGTAAACAAAGTGAATAAACAAACTGTCTTTGTTTTCATAAATGAATAAACAAACTGACCGTAAAGGACAACACTGTTTCATAATGGTTTACTTTGTTTTTGTGTGGCGGACCCTGCCACCTATCTAGCTTCAAACAGCGTTTCCCGGGGACCTTATTTTCCTCCCCGAACAGCTTGATTATTGAGTTAAGGAATAAAACAAATATTTTAGTTTGTGCTATGACCTCAATAATATTGTCAATTAAAAAAAGAAAATTCTGAGTTTGAAAACTACATAGTGCCCCTTTAACCTTCTAGGGCTGTTTTAGGGGAAAGCTGTAAAAGGATTATGGTGCAGGAAAGAGGGGTGAGGCAGGTTTGCTCTAGGTCACTAAGAATTTATAAGTTGAGATAGTGAGGACCTTGGACACTAAATGAAAACTTTTTGGCTCGACTTCACATGGCACCGGGGGCCCGGAGGAGAACAGAGATATATCTAAGTGCAGCGGAGGTTCTGCACACTTGGCACCACTTATGTCTGGCTGACGTTTGTGTTATTATCCTGTTTGTGCGCTGCTTTTCATACGCTCAAGGTTGCCGACCCCTCTTTCGCGAAGCACTGTCAAACTGCGTGTGGGGGAGTGGGCTTGGAGGAACAGAAAAGATGCAGAGGGAGACGGACTGTAAAAAGACGGAAAGAGACAGGCATAGACGTTAAGTGACAGAGAACCACCGAGGACTGATGAATCGGCGAGGGGTGGATTGATGATGAGAGATGAAATGTGTGCTGGAGAGGGGCACAGACGAAGAGGAAGAGGAGGGCCGGGGATGGAGAGGCTCGTGTTGGGGAATAGAGTCGGTCTCGATGCTAATAGCTCTCATCTGGAGAGGCTGATGGACAGAGGACAGCACTTCTGCACTTATCCAGCCTCACTTCCCCCGCAGTCAATTACTAGACAGTCAATTAAGTCCTCCAAAAAACCCAGAAAGGCACTGGCTAAAGCTCTGAGGGTATGATGCTGCTTTTCCGCCGCTGCTTTTATCTGTGCACTGTTTTTTTTCTTTTTTCGTGACGGAGCTGATTTAGAGCGAAGTGACATCAAGGATTGTCTTATTCTCACAAAACAACCTGTACCAAGGTTATTTAAGTTTTTATGACTGGAGCAGCACGTACCAGTCAGGGGAGATGCAGTGTTGTTTGCTCAAAGACTCAGAGTCTCATCATCTTGCTGGCATTATAATAAGAAAACCTGGAAAAACACACGGTTGCAATTTAGTTCAGGGTCGAATGTTGAGAAATGACTGTGGGCTGGAAATGCTGGTGTATCAGGTCAGTAATGTGTTACTTTAAGCAGTAACAGAGTAATATAATGCATTACTAGTAAAATTACTAAGCAATATCGTGATACTTGACCTGGTCATGTGTGCGAAGGGTTTACCCATTTAAGTTCATTCAAAGCAGCTCATAATGATGTGAATGTATTAGCTTTTGGCTGTATGGAGATTCAGTTTCTCAGCTCATCGAACGGAGACCAAGGGAACGGACAAACGATTCGCTCAGATTTGCCAGCATGGTGTGCAAAAGAGAGTTTTTCCAGCGAGGCATCTTTTGCAGTTGTTTTCAAAACGCTGCTGATTACAAAACATAAGGAAAAGATGATGAGCAATATGTGAAATGTTTCATCATCAATAGTGACCAGGTTAACCTGAGGCTATAGTAGCAAAACAGTATTAGCCTCTTCTACTGTATAATGTCTAGTTGTACTCCGAGGCATTTCTGTCTGTAGAAGTAGTGTAACGCACGATAGCAACTAGTAAAATGTACAATTTAGAAGTAACTTTCCCAGCACTGCATGTAGTTAACAGCACAACGATCCCATGAAGTACACAAGTGCCTCCTTGTGTTGCAGATCTTGCTTATTACGTCAGATTCAAATCATAAAAAATTTCAAGCGCTTATTGAAATGCACTTAGGAGGAAGTGTCCAAGTACATTTCTTTTTTATTACGTTGCAGAGAAGAGGGCACACACGCACACACACAGTAGATGTATTTAAAGGTAAGCCAGAGGAACAGCCACGTCCGCGCTCACTGTCTGGATCAATTTGGGCTGCAGCGGAGCGCTTGATGGCACTCAAACTCGGCTAAACGCCTCTAGTCCATTTTAAGGTTCAACTAATATGGATTTTTGAAGAAGAAGAAAAAGAGGAAGAGCGTTTTGTGATGAAGTAACCGTGTCCTTTATGATTTTGTGCGCAGGTCAAAAGTGCCATCGTTCCTGTAATGGTCGTTGCTGGGGACCCAAAGAGGACCAGTGTCAAAGCTGTAAGTATGATTCTATCACAGGCTGAAGATGCATCCCCTTGACCTTTCAGCAGCTGCTTCTCAGTGTCTTTCCCTTATGCAGTTAAGGACCAACATGAAGTCCCTGCACCGCAAAAAGAAAAGTGAAAAGACTGTGAGAAACCTGCCTTGCTGTCACATGAGATTATGACCTTAATTGTGACATTTACATGTGTCAAAGAGGTCTGATCCGCGGGGGGAAAAATCATATGCCTTTCACCATGAATGGGAGACGATATGATCACATAAAAGCCGCTGTTGAGTTTTAACGGGTAATGCGCTGATCTTTTCTGACAAAAAACAGAAATGTAGCTCATATCCCTGGCTATAAAGTTCACTCTATCAGATCTGAAGCGGCAGTGTGCCTCTCTGAGATAAGGTCAAACAATGAACATGGTTTTAAATCGTCAAATCTGAGCCAAAATAACCCCAATTAAACTGTGAAAAGAAATCAAGATGAGATAAAACCTTGCACAGACACAAGAAAAGAGAAAAAAAAAGTATATGCTAATATTGCGTTCCTCTATTAAATGATATTCATTGGTAGTTATCAAATTTGGTTTTCATTATTTTAGAGATTCCCATTAAAATTCTGACTTTAACTGCAGCATTTGAATGAGGAAGTTATTCATATGTGCATGATTTTTATAATCCAGCACAAAATTTACTCCACGGGCATACCGTTAGACAAAGGATAGAATAACGATGTCTTGTTGATTCACACAAAAGGAAACACAGTTCAGGGGGATTTCAATGTGATTTCCAGTTCAAAAAAACTGGGTGATATTTGGTCCAAACGACAAAGACGTCCCTATCTTCAACCAGCCAAAAAAAATATGGAATCCATTTGGAGGTTTAAAGAGAGATGATATAGATTAATGTGGATGTATTTCCATATGCTATAACTATTATTTCTCTAATGTCATATTGCCCTAGCAGTTGAAATGTGGTCCAGATGAAGACGTAACTTCAACCCATTTAAAGTTTCACATAAATTGTCATACATATCATACATACATATGTAGGCAATGAGCTGCTAACAAGAAGCTTCTACCACACCGTAAAGGGAACAGTTTTTCATGTTAAGGTAAAATAAGATATAGTACAGATATTCAGAGCGTTCTCCACACCGGCACTTCAGGGGCAGGTAAAGTGGCCGTCAGTCAGAAGGTCCCTGACCCCCTGCAGTTAGTTTCACTTTGCAGGATTTGCTGTGAAGACACCTTTTGTCCTCTGCAATGTGCAGGTAAGAGCACGTCGTCACTCTTGAGCCTGACAAAGAAACCACATCCAGTCTTCAACTAGTTGCTGGTCATCGTGAGAGAAGTGGCAGTTTGTAAGGTTTCAGGCAGGTTTTTTTGTTATGTACAGGTATTCACGAGGAGTTCCACCACATCCAACACACATCACACACACAAACACCTAACAATATCCCCAGACCCCCAACACAAGTACCTCCAACTCTCCTGCTGGGACCTCCTACCCCTCTTACGAGCTAATGGCAGCTGGGAGAGAATGTGAGAATGATACACTACTGAGTCCATCAGCAGGGGAGCACTCTGTGTTATTCCCTCGCCTTCAGTCAGATTCTTCCCTGGACTCTCAAATTCTTTCAGTGTCTCTTCTTTCGAATTCCATCCTGCCACCTGCCTTTCTTTCTCTCTCTCCCTCTCTCTCTCTCTCTCTCTCACCTGTTTGAGAGTGCATGGTACACCACACACACACACACGCACAATCACACACACACTCACATAGCTTAAGGCAAATCAATGAGGTACCAGAGCTGCAGGCAACAGACCACCAATTGGTTTAAACCAAAGAATAAAAGGAATAAAAAACAATAATTTTGCTTTTGCGCCTCAGGGTTCCAACAGTTTGTCTAAATTAAACCACAGAAGAGGTTGCATGTCAAGCTGACCAATACCATTGTTTTCCAAAACAGACGGCCATTCGTCCTTGTTTAAAGGCGTCTTCACAGTCGAGGTTATACAATAGTGATACAGTATGAAGAAGAATGCCTTGATTAAAATTAGGGAAAGATGGCAGTCCGGGTTTAAAGAAACTGAATGGTACCTCCAGTGTCACAATGCACACTCTCAGTTGACTTGTCAATCTACTGCAGACATTTCCTTGACAAGTTTTGCAGCACTAGCAACACATCACATTACTCATGCCTTTTGGTTTTGAGGGGCAAAGTTCAGATTTGATACTAGTCACTTTGCAGATTTAGATTTGTAATGTATCAAAATGTGAATAAGGATGTAGTGTCATAAATTACACAACTCTGAATACATTTGTATTATGTTATGCATTTTTTTTCTGCTGTGGGGCATTTTGCATAATGAGTAGCTTCACCTTTGCTACATTAATTATTTTTATGATTTGAACTTGTGTACTTTTATTATATATTACTTTTATTATATATATATATATATATATATATATATATATATATATATATATATATATATATATATATATATATATATATATATATATTTTTTTTTTTTTTTTTTTTTTTTCTCAAAATAAGATCCCTAGTTACCTAGCAAACTACTTTCCTCCGTAAAAGTCTCCTTTACGGAGGATTGTCTGCAATTTATTTTTAAATGATAAAAGTGTTATGTACTACTGAGAAATTAGATAACAATACTATTTTACTAGTGTGTAACCCAGTCGCCTTGTTGGCATTTACCTATCAATCACAATGGAGTAACAGATAATACTTAAATGTGCAATATGTAAGAATCGTAGTTTACGTCCTGTGCTAGACAACCAATTTTCCCTGTTTCGCTGAACTCTCTGTCCGGACTGCTAACTTCATGGCTAACTGAGCTAACTAGCTAACCACAGCTACAGTTTGTTTTGAGTATGAAGTGGATAGGTGGCAATTTTTTTTCTGCAGTTTATCAATCTGCTGTCACTCTACAGGTGACCATCCATTATTCGTCACACATTCATCTGTGTCTAATACACCATGTCACAAACATATATATACAGGGATTATCAACCATTTTAGAATATGCTTGGCTTTTTTCCTGTAGTTGATGAGGGCACACATAACATATACCACACATTCTAAACTCTAACTATAAATACAACACATACATATTCACACAGACAATCGAGGCACCCACACACATTTTTTTCCACCCTCCATTAAACATCTCTTTGTTCCTCTCCTCCCTCTTCCAGTTTGATTGCACTACCCTCGCCATCAATTTCCTCCTCCTCTCTTTCCATCACTCGGCGCACAGACCACTTCATCTATGCCTTCCAACCCTGGCATGTCTCATCGTATTTGTTCTGCGGTCGCGATCTCATTAAGATAATGAGGGATGAACTGTTTGACCAGGACCTGTTAACAACACGTCACAGACCAGCCCCCCGATAAGCCCTCACCCCGTCTGTCTGTTATCACAATCTCGCTATCTTCATCCGTACGTGGATGTCATGATTCATCCTCTTCTTCTGCCTTTTTTTTTTCCTTCCCCCACAACCTTTAATTTTATTGTGCTGAAACACGTGGAATGAATAAGTGCAAAAATGTCAAATGGAGAAATGACTTCAAAGATGCTTTCAGTGACATTTCCATGAATAATTATTCAACTGTCTCAAAATCAACAATAAACAGCAGTTTTGGTGTCAGCACCTCGGGGGGCGAAGTGAACACACTCAAGAAGTCAATTACAACTCAGCACAACTTCTGGCACACCAAATCAAAGATATATTAATGTAGTGGAGTAGAAGCGAGAACGTTTTTTCCTCGAGGTAGATGAAGAAGAAATCTAAAATGCAGTCTGAGGGTTGTAGTGGGTTATATAAGAACAGCCTGGCATAGCTGAGGGGGACCTGCATAGGTTAGGGTCAATGCTTTCAGTTGCCTCTTAAGGTATTTTGGTTTTCTTCCTTTAAAAATGTATGATTTCAGCATGGTACATCAACAATGACTTTCTTCAGTTCAATGATTCACGCAAAGTTTGGAGTATTCGGGAAGAAAAAGACAAAGAAATGCATTCACATCACATTTTCGCATTTGAAAACTTTCCAAGTGAGTAAAACTGTTACCTCTGTAGACCTTTGTCACAGTCGTGCTTTACGCAGGTGGACTTGATTACATTAAATATTGCATTCTGTCCGTCAGAGCCAGAGCTGATTGTACAAGCTGTGTCACTGGCACAACCGAGTGGAACAGTTAAAGTTATTAGGAGCACCTGTGCAATTTTGGCTTTTAGCAAAACAAAATACGCACACTGAGAAGAGGGCTTGTTCGGAGGCGGAACCCACCTGATTGTAAGTATTTCTTTCAGCAGTCATTGCCAAACTACCACAGTTCAACAAAAAAAATAGAGTCTTAACTGTGAATGTAACATTCCTCTCAGACCTCAGTTCCGAGTGTCTAACAGGGTACAGTGGGACTCTTTCGCACAGCACACAGTCAAACAAACGTATAGGCTATACGCTGATGTTGCTCTGCTGTTGCCATTTTAACTTACTGAGCAGCAACTACTCAGTTGGTCTTTTACAGCTGTTTTCTATTTTAGCATGACCACAGATTTGTTGTTTTCAATTTCGTCTGACACGCCATTAGCTAGCTATGAGATTTCAGATCAAAACTCGCAGTCTTAAGGTCAACATAATCCCTAATTTGTCATTTTTTTATCAAATCCCTAAATATCCAGTCTCAAAATCGTACCTTTCATTTTGCCTCAAAACAATCAGTGGAAGTGCTACTTCCAAGATCGCGAGCACTGTGCCTAAATTACATTTAGAAGTAGTAGACACAAATCACGGTAAACAGATGCTTATTTACACGCAGTTATGGAGCAACATTACTCATTTTTATACTTTTTTCCAGCCACTTAATCCAATATTCAATCTCCTCTTAGCTCTGTTTGTGGTTCTGCTAAACCATGTCTGCTGTTTTGTTCAAAGCAGGTGTAAAAAGAGATTTTCCATTCTTTTTTTCCTATAAAACAGCTACCTGCTGCAGCCGAAAACAGATCTATGAGAGTAGTGAGAGTGATTCAAAGTGTTGTTGTGACAGTGTTAACTGTGCAGATAGCATACGTATGAATAGGAGTTATGTTGGAAATACATAGAATATGCTGAGGTTGGGATGGTCAGCGTCAAACAACCAAATATGTCATTGGTTGCTCATATTATACTGCCTGGCATTGCAAGAAAGCTCTGAGGACCTAGATACAGACAGTGAGATTAAAATACCGAATAGTAAATCATCTCTTAAATCAGCTGAACAGCAAGAAAGAGTATATGTGGTCCAAAACATCCTACCAAGGCCTGGTGTATTAACATTTTATTCATTCTATTCTACAGCTAATCAATAAAACACGATTCCTACCAGTCAGATAGAGCCTCGTTTATCCCCCTGGGTCTTTTTATTTGTTTAGTTTTTTCAGAAGCAAACATCATGATTACTACCATCATTGAATGAAATCTTGTTGGTACCAAAATATAATTGAAAGGTGGCATTTAAAACCTGTATTTTGCTCCTTTACAGAGAACACACTGGTGCATCAGTTTGACTTTTTAGGTTGCAGAGAATTCCAATGAAGCCTGTGATGAAAACTAATAAAAAACAGCTAAAGAAACCTAAAGTCCCCCAACAGCAAAATCCACTTTACAAGTTTATTCACTGTGTTCCTCTACAGTTTGGATGCAACCCTTCTGTTGTGATTTGTTTAGCCATATTTTGGCTAAACACATGCTTTGGAACATATGAAAATATAAGGATTATGCTGCAAGGATGATTCAGAGAGTTTTCATACACTATTTGATACTTGTTTCCCAGCACCGTGGAATTGTTCTCCATTGAAAACCATTGCACCAGATATGAAATAAAGATATTTAGAAGTATGAAACTGCCAACTTTTAACTATAAACTCTGACAGATTTTACTAGTGTATTTCATCTAAATTTAACATACAGTGATCTCCTATCTTATACTAATATCAGTGGATAATAAAACAGTTGTGACTTAGACAGGATCAGGTTCAGTGGTCACTTTACATACTTGGTTAAGTGTTTGTAAAGGCTAAGACAAATTTCACTTAGTATAAAAAGTGGTTCCACTGCAAAAAAAGCCCTCCCATTTTTATTTATGAAGTTCTTTTGAAAACCCTGTGTGAGAAAAAACACGTTTTAGCTAATGTAAATGGGAACTGAGAGGCAGTGATTCCTGTGACTGATGCCCCTGTCCACAGCCTGTTCAAATTGAGGCTCCCAGGCATATTTTATGAGATGGATTCCTTTTGTATTTGTTGTTACCAGCCTGCTTTTTTTCCCCCTTCTCCCTTTTTCTTAAAGTGGAAGTTTAAAGCCAAATTGATCAACAACATTGCGTCACTCTCCTAGCAAGGTCATTTGTTTGACAAAGTGTCTTTTGAGTAAAGTAGGCTGTTTCATTTTGGCCCAGGCACCGTTAATGGAATGCCACTGATGGTGCGTTAGGCGCTGGGTGAAGTGTGCATATGTGTTTGCATGTGAGTTTGTCGGGTTGTCTGTGGCTGGTATCCATCACTGTGATAGTATCTCGTCACCACGGTGCCCAAAGGGATGCACAGCGCGCGTAAAGACACAGCATGCATGCACACAAGAACACAAATGCGCGCACATTCACACACCAGCAAAGGGTTTGTGATGTTGTACACAAACATCGCAAACAGCTTACCCTTTCAGTCCCCGCAACCGTGTGACCAATTTAATGGTATCCTCTTTTTATGATTAAAAAAAACAAAGCTAAATGATCCTGTAGCTACTTTCTATTTTGTTTTCCTTAAGGTAGTTGTCCTCACAAATAAGCTCTAATTAAAAATGCTAGAAAGTTGTCATTGTGTGGTTTAACTTCCTTCCTACAACTTGTTTTTGTACACTCAGGGGAGCTGGAACGTCGGCTATCAGGAAGGAGGAGGATTTTTTTCAGGAAGGATGAAATTTTTGGGGTGTGATTGCAGTACAAACTAACAAGTTGTGCAAATGACTGACCCCGAGGCTTATAATGATGTAATATCATTTGGAATAAATAGCAGCAAGTATTTCTTCAAGTGAAAAAAGCTGGTGTGGATACAGAAACTATGACATCAGTCAAGTCACTGTACTTTTTCTTTCACAAAGTCAACAAACAGCAAGTTTTCACAGTAACTTATCATGGTGCACTGCTGTAATTATGATTTTGAAATGCATAACTGAATTCAACCAGACAATACAATGGCATTACAAGGGAACACTGTAATTAAGGTCACACAGTTATCAGCAATGAAATATTGTAGTGTTACAACAAGGTGCACATGCTAACATGCTGAAAGGCTAACAAGAAGCTAACAGGCTAACATCCTAACAGGCTCACGACAGGCTGATAATAGGCGAATGGACCTACGGGTGGTCCAACAAGCTACACATGCTAACAACAGGGTAACAAGCTAAAATGCTAACATACAACAGGCTAACAGGCCTAAAAGTGGCCCAATAAGGTGCACATGCTAATAGGCTGACAGACTAATATGTTGATAAGTAATACTGTTGAGCTGAAAAAAAGTCACAGCACATTGCTATAATATTGCAATGTACTTAACATTTGCATGTTTACGGATATATACAGATGCTAATAAGAGTATCATAATATAATGATATTACACAGTGGAATTGTGCCCACTTACTAATGAAACACAAGCTTTTACAGTGATGTTCATCTCCATTGCTGTAACAATAATTACTGTACACTTCTTTGGATTTACTGCAATTATTAGCCAGTAATATACTGTAAAATTCCAATAATCATTTTAAAGTGTTCAGTCCTGTATAAAATTAACTTCCTGGGCATGTGCACTGGGCTTTAACCATCCCCAGAAGCATTTCATTAAGTGAGTTTTTCCTGCTCTATCACTCAATTCCCACTGCTGACACTTCTTTCACCAGCTGCCTTTATCTGCGAAATGTCAGCGTCCCGTGTACATTTACATACGGCTGTCAAAAAGCGAGGCACACAGGAATACGGCAGCCCATATGACTGCGACAGGCATGTGAGGAAAGGGTGGACAGACGTTCACCATGAAGGAACGGAAGTACAGTCGGAGTCAGATAGGAATCACTGTGTCGCTGTCACATCCAGCCAGAAGCCCTCAGAGGAGCTTGCTGGGAGACGAAAGCGTGATTGAATGCAGCTAGTAGGTGGCGGAGATGCTTTAGCGTCAGCAGCAGATGCACATGCAACCTGAGCATACGTTTTACCAGTGGGTTGTGGTGCAGGTTTGACAATAAATAATATTTAATAGTAGGAGGATATGATTTTGCATGTACATTTTAGATCAACAACACCTTTAGCCACTCATTATATACAATATATCGACAGAGCAGAAGGTAACAGATTTAATCACACCCACTACAGGGCAAAAGAGCAGTTTCTGAAGTCGTCTTTAATTCAGTCTCCTTGCTATATCTCAAGCTTTACAGTGATTTGCACTGAGTGTACCCTACTTCTCGTCTTGTTTTACTGTGCACAAATTTCAGGTTGCCACCAGCTACGTGAGAGTCCGTATATTTTGATCTTGGGCTGTGCAAGAGTTTACTTGTGATATGACCTATTCTCTCTTTCTCTTCCACAGTAACCAAGACGGTGTGTGCCGAGCAATGTGACGGCCGTTGCTTTGGACCCTATGTGAGTGACTGCTGCCATCGTGAGTGCGCAGGTGGCTGCTATGGACCAAAGGACACAGACTGCTTTGTAAGTGGACACACAGAAACCCACACAAACAAACTTGGTTACTTAATTTACATCACAGCAGTGGAAAACACATACATTTCATTGAACTGTTGATCTGGTAACATCATTCAAAACCCAGACCCATTTTCAGGTCTTACTGTAACTTACATTTCCTGTTTTTAAAAAATTTGACACATTTCACTCATGACTTTTCACTTCCTTTGTGTCTGAGTGCTTCTGCAAAATCATTTGTCTCCTCCCAAACTCTAAAATGCCACTTGCATGGCAAATATCATTAAATGACATTTAATTCCCATTTCTTCCTGACATCAGTGCCAATGTTAAACACAGACTTCACCAGCCCCTCCTCCATCCCGGCACTTTGCCGTGTGCTTTATCAGTTTTAAGTCCATCCCTCTGCATGTTAAACATGTTTCTGCACTTGTAATTCAGAGCCCATCTCTTATGGCGCTTCTCTGTCTGACTTTGGACAGGCAAGTTCTTGCTCATTATTTTTTTTGCTCTTCTTGACTTCATATTTTATCATACTCAAGAATGGATGAATCAGAAAGTCATTTTGAACTGCTCTCTAAATGAGAGCGCGAAGCCTTGATTGTATCAAATGTAGCAATTGCTTTTTAAGACAAAAGACATTTTTTTCCAAGACATTAAAATAAATATTATTTTCCTATAAGAACTACTCATGTTTTGATGTAGTAAACCTACAATGTATAGTTGTAGTGTGTTATGTTATATAGTACTAATGTTAAAGCTCTCCCCCTGTCTGCCATGCTCTTTCCCTGTCTATGTTCCTCTCTGACTGACACTTCTTCTTGGTATAAGAATCAGGAATTAATAAATCAGGAGCCATTTTGAACTTTACTCCAGTCGAGAGAGCAAAAGTCTCCACTGGCTCCTATCAAATGTATCAAGAGGTTTCATACATATCTCAGTTTTGGGAGCACTGTTTGGCCTGTTTTAGGGACAAATGGCAGCTAGATTGTAAATATGTAGTGTTTTACCACAGAATTCAGCATTGTACCCATTCACATACACATATATACACTGGCAGCAGATGTCAAGGACACTTGTTGACATGTAGACTGTAGCTGGCCACCGACCCTCTGATTGGCGGACGGCTGCTCTACTTCCTGACCCACACTTGTTCCACCACTGTGTGTGCTCTGCTTGTGTGTGTCTGCAGGCCTGCACCAACTTCAATGACAGTGGGGCATGCGTGACCCAGTGCCCCCAGCCTTTTGTCTACAACCCCACCACCTTCCAACTGGAACACAACCCCAGGGCTAAGTACACCTACGGAGCCTTCTGCGTCAAGAAGTGTCCACGTAAGTCTTACCACCTGGACACACACACACACACACACACACACACACACACACACACACACACACACACACACACACACACACACACACACACACAAACATGCACCGTCCCTACGACTGTATTTGCGATAGACTTACACTGATGACTCATATTCCCTAAACATCTCGTTAATGTGTACAGCATGTCGTTCACTGTGTGAACCAGCTTTGGTTTTACACCTTGGAAATGAGGACATTTTGCAAAATGAGGACACTGATGCTGGTTTGTGGGTAGAATTAAACCAGATTAAGTTCAGGATAAGTGCTAGGTTTAGACATTTAGTCGTGATGGTTAAGGTTAGAGTAAAGGGCTTGCTAATGCATTATGCTGAGACGTATTCTCAAAAGTTTGGATGTTTCTTCTTATTTTAACTTCAACGTGTTCCTCACCATTACTGTTGCCTTGCATGAAAGTGATGTATCCCATGTGTGTATGCAGAATTTCTGGGTCAGTGGGTGTTCATTGGAAAGTAAACGGGAGGAAAGGGAAGTGATTGTTTCCTTTTCATGAATGGAGGAAGATTTTCTTCAGTTCGGGTATGCAGACCTTTCTGCATACTAAACACATAAGTCACAAAGAAAAACACTGGACAGATATGGAACACCAGGTACTTTTTAAGTACAGCTCAGGGATTCACCATGAGTCACTAAGCTGCACCTCAAAAGTGGACAATGAAATCAGTGTAGATTTAGCAACACTAACATTGCAGGGCCATTTGAGGATGTCAGAAGTTTTTGCTTTTCACCTGCTCTCAAGCCTCATTAAATCATGGCACCAGACATGGGCCACGTCACTGGTGGGGCAGCCCTGCTCCACATGTGGCGGATGTGTGGAATGACACACCAGACTTTTCAATATGGATCATAACGTACAGAGGAGGAATTGTAGAAGAAGCTGCCTCCATTATAGATACCAGCACCATGCTACTGAATAATTCTACCTTCAGCAAAGTTTTTCTGTGGTTTCCCAGTAACATCTGTGTGGTGCTTTTGGATAGCGCCTTTGAACTGTTTCCTGCATGGGTCTGTAGATCGTAAAAAGAGAAATCCTATGCTGTGCCAAGTCTTCATTCATTCTGTAACACACGTCTCACGGTTGTACTGTTGGTCGAGGCCTCAGCCCAAACACTCATTGATCTTGATGAGCTGTCCACCTTGAAACAACCTCTGACCCGAGGCTGGGGAACCTGATACACACAAAGCCAGTACAGGTGATAAAGAAACAGAGGGCTTTGGTCTGCATCACCAAGATACCTACTATTATTTATTCATAAATTTGCTCTGTGACCACTACCCAGCTTACCACTAACCACTCACCATGCACACAGCTAATTATGGATGCGCCACACTGTTCCCAACATCAGAAAAAGGTCAGCCAGCAGGGAAGGGAAGTGGGACTTGTGCTTGTAGGCAAGATTTTTTTATTCTTTTTTTTACATAAGATGCTGTATAATGTAACCACTTGAATGTTAGTGTGATGAGTAATAAGTAATTCCTTTGTTGCAGCTTCAAAAAAAAGCGTGGCCATGGTTGTGTGAATATTTCAGTCGTTTCAGACTAAAGACAAGGTGTAGTCTGTGTTTTCACTTGGTTTTTTTGTACTTGTCTACTGTATATACAGGAGAGCATTGTTGAGACAAAGTGAATGAAAGTGACTTTCAGACAACTTTTTATGATTGCCTACGCCAAGTGTCATATATTGTATGTTCCTGTGTGACAAACGGCATCCACCTGTACTTGACATTTACTACTGCTCTTTTTCCAGATAACTTTGTGGTGGACCACAGCTCCTGTGTGAGAGCGTGCCCCAGTAACAAGATGGAGGTGGAGGACAACCGCATTAAGATGTGCATTCCTTGTACGGACATCTGCCCGAAAGGTAAACCACAAACAGAACCATGTTACATACCAAGTTCACATTCGTTTCACCATTTGTAAAATACTAAAGCAGGTAATTACTGATAATCTAGTCCTGTTAATACAAAAATAACAAAATGGGGATGCCAAGAGGATGCTATGTGTAGCACTTGAAGAACAACCACATTTATTCTGAGACATGTATGTAATCATTTGGCTTGAAATTAGCTGGAATGGTTTATTCAAAACAAAATGAAAGTAAAACCGAGATAAAATGGGCGGCTGAAGCTCAGCGGGTAGAGCAGGTTGACTAGTGATCGGAAGGTCACTGGTTCAAATCCCAGCTCCGGGCAGGGCTGAGCTGCATGTCGAAGTGTCCTTGAGCGAGACACTGAACCCCACATTGCTCACTAGTGAGGGCCCTGCGATGAGCTGGCGACTTATCCAGGGATTCCCTGCCCTCGCCCTGAGACAAGGCTGGGATTGGCTCCAGCAGCAACACCCCGCAACCCCATGGAAAGGGATAAGTGGTTCGGACAATGACATGACATGACCGAGATAAAATTGTAACAATTTCTGAAAGGTTTTGCACCTTGGCAGTCAAGTGGGTTTGAGAGCATCTTGTATTTTCAGAAACACAAAAAAAATAATAAGCTAATGACGTGAACCAGAGACGAGCAGCTGTGTCATTAATGTTCACATCTGATTTAGACTAAAAATAGAAAAAAACATTAAGTTTCAGATAGTTTTAAACTGGCTAGTTTAAATTCACCATGTGCATGTTGTCACCTAACCGTGTGTTCCAGCGTGTGATGGCATTGGCACGGCCAGCCTACAGTCAGCTCAGACGGTGGACTCCAGCAACATCGACAAGTTTGTCAACTGCACCAAAATCAACGGCAACCTGGTGTTCCTCATTACTGGGATCAAAGGGTGAGAGCTGACCAGAATGATAAAGAAGTGGAAGCATTGGAAGAGTGCAACTGTGATCATGTTTGGATTATTTCCAGTCTAAAGAGGGAAGGTTTTAATGGAGGAAGTCCTGGATTGACAATATTAAAATGAAATATGCTAATGCATCTGAAAAAAAACGAAAACTACATTTGAATAATTTTTCATATATATTTGAATTTATGAAATGTATTTTACGATATTTACATTAATGCTATAAGCAATACTCCTTTCTCTCTCAACTCCAGCATTAACTCCTTTGGGTCCGAATACATTGCAAATATTGATAGTCGGATGTGTTTTTTTCACACATCCCACTTTTAATGTAAATTGCGTGAGATAAGAGTGTCACCTAAATGCTGGAATAAAAAGTGTAAGCATGGTGTTAATTGTTTGAATGAATATAAATGATATTACCAGCGTCTGAGGTGGCAAGTGGGAAGTGAGTATGCTGTAAGTACCTTGAGAATGAGAAGAACTGCTAGTGTATGTACGTATTCATAAATTACTCAGAGGAGTGTAAGAGGAATTTGCTGTGGGGACAGTGTGGTGGGTAAGAATGTAGAGGGTGACTGTGGAAGACATGTACAGTATGTACTGTATTATGTATGGATGGCTTTACAGCAAGTCGTCATTCACAAGCTGGAAACATGAAAATAAACACATACTATACAAAAATGCATGCTTTATTGATTTGATCTGAAATTCTAAATTCTATAGCAAGGTTACCAACCTGGTCTCATCAATATGCATACGGTAAATTCGCACTCTTAAATTGTATTCAATTTTGCAAGAGGTTATATAACGATGCTTCCCATTAGCTTCTGTGGAAAAGCAGATCTATAGTCAAGTGAGCCTGTTTTTATGTAGACAGTTTTTTTTTTCTATTTTTTTTTATTTTCAAATACATCTACAGAGCTTGTAGAAAGGTGAGGAATGAAAGTATATATTTTCGTTTAAGGACTCTTACAAAAGAATTTGTAAGAATAATTGATTTCTGATTTTATTCCCCAACTCGTCAAAAACTGACACCCTGGGATGGCGGTCGACCAGACCTACACAATCCCAAATGTCTTGTTGAGTTGGGAAACCCAGAGCATCATTATTTGATGAATTGAGACACAAAAATCAACTTTACTCACGAATACGACTTTTAAATACATTATTGCAAATCAATCATTTTAAAAAAATTCTCAAGACCAAAATTATTGTTTTGTTCATCTCTGTGTCAGAATACTGTTGCTTGACATTACATGACCTAACAGTTTCCAGGCATTGTATGTGGACGCACCTGGATTTCAAAGAACTTAATGGGAGGGATTGTTGAAGTTCCTTGCATGCAGAATTGGGTTTGGGGGAATATACTGCATGCAACTTGAAAGTCTGAATTCATGCTGTGATTAAGAAGTTTTTTGTTTGTCTTTTCTAATCTCTCATTAACATTTTCAGGGATGTCTACCACAACATTGAAGCGCTGGACCCAGAAAAACTCAATGTATTCCGCACCGTTCGGGAGATCACAGGTGAGTAACATGACTTGCACAGCATGCAACTCTGCACATGCATATGAATTAATAACCAAACAAAGAAAATATATTAAATTTACTTTTACTTGTATACCATAGCTACACATAGCGTTCATATGTGTGATGCTTCTGTGCGTATGTCTGTGTATATTCCACCGCCCCCTCGAGACTGCCCACACCAAGGACAGACATTGCAGCATAAGATGAATATCAGATGAGTCTTTCAATCTCTTCTGTCTCTCTGCTGCTTCTCCCTCGGGGAGTCCCTAGCCTTGAGTCCCACAGCCCCAGCTCTCCCTTCACGCACCATGAAGAAAAGATCCAGAACATGTGGTGCGCATCGTTAATCCTCCAGCTCCCCTATGCCACCGCCACTTCTGAGCCGCATGTACACTGTCATCTCTTCCAGCATAGACATTTGACAATGGCATCGCAAAAAAAACAAAACAAAACAAAAAAAAAACCTTGGTATCTCCAATGTGACACTCCCTTATGAAATGAGAAAATATCACTGTTGAAATATTGTTAGTGACATTTTTGACTTATGAAGGGGGTTTACGAAAGAAGATTTATGGAAATCCCACTACCAGTGAAAATCCACATTTACTTACTGTGTTTATGTCTGATGTAGCAGGATAACGTGTTTTTCTGTTTTGGTTATTAAAAAAAAAACATCTTGGGAGCTTAAATAGTGGTTGAGGAGTTATGAATGGTGGTTAGGTTGAAATGTTGAATGATACAGGGCTATTGAGTTTGATATCAGATTAAGCTTGATGGAATTAAAGGGGACTGTTTGTCCTGGGCAGAGGTATGTGTGCTACTGCGTGCCATTCTAGTTTTATATCAGATTTAATATGCGTCAAAAGAGGCAAACAAGTGATTTACAAGTAATGTTATGGGAAATAAAAGAACAAAGTAGAATAATGATTTCAAGTGTATATTTTTGTTGTTGTTGTTTACTGTTTTACTGTGAAAGTTAACACGGTTTCCATCATGACCTTTTGCACGATCTAAGTATGATTCAGAGCACACAGCTCTGTCATTTAAAGCACTTGGTTTGTTGTAGTTCAAAACACACTGCGGAAGTCAAATTAAAACTTATGTATCGGGCTTTAATAATGTGCTTAGTACCTTCCTCTGCTGGAAGATAGCAACCGACCACAGAAGTCAATTACAGCTAATTTGCCGACCTCTGTAAAGGTCAGCCCACAAACTGCATGCACTTAATTCGTCTTCCCAACGAATTGCGATCCGTTCGTTCGAAACGGGATTGATCCTTTTACAAAGAGTAAAACTTAGAGGAGGTAAAACAGAGGCGTGAAGCGAGAGAAATATCTAATCAGATGTAACATTTAACAATCTACAAAACAGACCAACACATCTCTATCATCTTGTAACAAACCAACGAACACACCTCGGGATGGTGTGTGAAATGTAAGAAATGATTAGTAAGCAGTCTCAGTCAGTAACTGCATAATTAGCTGCTGTCTTAGTAAATGATGCATTCATTTTTCAGTCTGCATTTCAAGAACATTGCCTAGTGCATTTGTTCCTGAATGCACCAAGCTTTTTTGACATAGGAAGAATGACCCAAAGTGTATTAATGTAAATTTACCAAAGGGGAAAAACATAACCTTGACTTGCAATGTTTTTTTTTTGTTTTTTGTTTTTTCTGTGCAATTGTTTGTTTCTCTTTTGTTTTGTGATGGCAGTTTGAGAGCAGGTGATCGGGACAAACCATCGGCCGGACAAAAAAAATGTAGGCTGTAGTCAGAGATGCGTGTCAGCTCGGCTTGTCATTTCTCTGAGCTGTCAAGAGAACGTGACTTCGACCAGAGGCAGCCAACCTGCCTCCGCGACCCCAAGGTCAAAAGTAGCATTGCTCCAGCTTTCAAATGAGCTGTGTAGGAGGACAGCTCTCATCCTACACACCAGCACACCCATCTTTGCTCTCTCTCACTCCCTCTCACTCTCTCTCCAATTCATTTCCTTCCATCTGTCTTCACCTCTTTGTTTCATTTATTTATCCCAGCCACTCTCGCTTTCCTTTTACACCATCTTCAAAGAGGTATCAGGTTCCATCTAAAAGAGTGGGTGGTTCATGCAATTTAGCCCAAGTGGGTGGTTTTTTTTTTTTTCTTTTTTTTCTCAGTGTTGTGACCCGGAATGTAATCACCACAACTTAAGCACTCTTAACCCTTGCCTATGAGCTCCTGGCCTTCTTCTCTAAGTGGCTCGATGCTGTAATTTGCTTTGTGGATTGGTGTGCCACTGATGTTGCTCTCAGCAGAACATGGGGCCCCGTTAGCTGATCTCTTCACATTGCTTTTTCTGCACAAAAACCACTCAGAGACGGGGGTGAGAGTAAGGCGAAGACCCCGAAAGATTAAGATGAAGCTAAATGCATCATTTTTTTTCTATCACAACTATTAACAGCACAAACATGAAATCCCCCCTTGGATTATAATAGTGTTAGGATTATATGCACATAATATGTGACTCTCTGCAATAATTTTTAAAAAAAATTTTTTTGTAGGTAGGCTGTTATTCTATGTACACATTGCTAACAAATCCCATAAAAAGGCCAAAATCAACAAAGGTGTACAGACCAAAAGGATGGGGGAAAAGGGAAAGGAAGTGGAAAATAAAAAAATGACTCACATGAATATCATTAAGAAAAATAAAACAGGAAACAATAAAACAAAAAAACCCAAACAATAGCCTGGGTGCATCAGTTATCTTTCACAACCAATAGTTCCTGCTGATGATGTGAAGTATTCGTTTGACCTGCATTACTTGGCATACTTGAAACATCATTATGGCTGAGCTGATGGTCGCGTTGTCTCTCGGGCTCATTATTATACGAAGACATTGCAGAAGGGAAGAAGTGGTTTGCTCCGCCCCTCCCAGGCACCACGATGGCTCCCAATCCTCCAACTGCCGACACTATTTGCAAGTTTCAAGTTTGAATCTGACCAGACACCATCCGAGCGGTTCCAACACAGCTGAGCACACCGAACAGATTTGTTCCTGAACTCGTCCGAGTCTCCCCAAACCTTTCAGACGTTCAAACATTTGGGCCACTGTGTCCCTGCCTTAAGAAATCAAACTGGAGACCGTGAGTCAAATCCCCACATCCCGTGTCCAGCTGGAGAACAATCTGAGAATCTGAAAAGAATGGATCTGCACCTACCTTGTAAAAGCACACAGTATGTGTGTGCCGTGATCCAGTATTACATTATTGCAGCAGCAGGCAGGAGCTTGTTACCTTGATTAGGAGGCACCCCCATCCCCCCAAAAGAGCACTACGGTGGAGTCGTGAGGGGCCTCAGCACTGCAGTTTGGTCATTAAGACAATTAGTGCCAGCGAGCACAATGCTAACGATTCTATAGCGCTGCTGCTTCGTGGCTGAGAGGCCCTCAGCACCTGAACTGCACATCGCGAAGTAAGGGAGAGAGACAAAATGAGCAAGACGGAAAAATGCTAAAAATGGCATATTCGAGCCAAGATCTCACATAATTATCCCATAATACTTCAGAACAGAATTCCTGTTTCTAATCTATCATGATGGCATCTGTTAACCCACCCAAATTTTACCTTCTGTGTAATAATATTGAATTTATTTAGTTTTTTCATCCACCTGTTTGGCTCTGGCGTGAGAGGAATATCTCTCGCGGATGTGTAAATCGAATTCAGCTCGTGTTCATCTGCATAAGCCCTGGTGTGTGATTCCTCACTATTACCTACCTTCTTTTTCCTTTTTTTTTTTTTCTTTTTTTTCTCATTTCCTCATCAAACACTCTTAATAAGCGTTCGCCCAGGCCTCCTCTGCTGCCGCCCAGCTGGGATTGACACAACAAACAAAATGATGTCCACGAACTGATAAAGGTGCTGTTGGAGGTTATTGCTCTCTCGTCAACAAGCCACGAGCTGCCTTATTCTCCTCGACTCTGCTTCCCTCCCTCCACCACTGCCTATCTCCCCCCCCCCCCCCGCCCCCCCCCCCCCCCCCCCCCACCACCCCCTTACACCCCGTTCCTGGATAAACAGAGTTATGCATCCTGCGGGGGAGAAAACACACAGTTTAATATAATTGAGTCAGATACTGTTCGTTGATTGGAGAATGCGCCACGCTGCCCGCCACACCGTCCACCACCGCCGCCACACCCGTCTCATCTTTCTTTGTCAGAAACAGCAGCTCGTGTTATTCTTTTATCAGATTATTTCGAGACATTTTTGTCTATCGTCATACCTGGAGTAACCTTATTTCCACCTTTCCGTTGCTCCTGTGGCCTCATCCAGCTGTTTTGTTTGTCCTCTGGTGTCCCCCCCCCCAACTTTCCCAGCCGTTTTCTCTACTAAATATTTCACATTTTTTAATCCATTATTGAAAGTCCTAAACGAGCCACAGCCGTCCTCTCAGCTATTCATTTAATCTTCTAAATGATTCAACAGTAGGGAGGCAGATAAAGGAAATGCAAAAATATTGATATGTTGAACTTTACACTTGTCGCAAGCCGCCGTGGACTTGCTGCCTCTATAATGGCTGCTTTCACACGAGACTCAGGTGGTTACCGAGGTCCTGGAATGCTGCTAATTTCCCGAAAAGATGCCAACTCTCCCGACTCATTTTATTCTTGTCACTGTGTGAAATGGAGGTTGTGATAGACAGCTCTGGTCTGTCAGCGCTGGTGACTCATTATAACCTTTGTGTGTGTGTGTGTGTGTGTGTGTGTGTGTGTGTGTGTGTGTGTGTGTGTGTGTCTGTGTCTGTGTCTGTGTCCCCATCTAGGCTTTCTGAACATCCAGTCGTGGCCTGACAACATGACTGACCTGAGTGTTTTCTCCAACTTGGCAACTATTGGAGGAAGAGCGCTGTACAGGTACACACCTGAGAGAGAACTGATGGCTTTGTTGTGATTAGATTTTTTTTTTTTTTTTTTTAGGTCATGAGTGTAATATATATCAAAGATGTGTGTGTCAACACTGCCTCAAACAAAGTAAAGAGAAAAGAAAAGGTAAATGATGATAAATGATGATACATTTGGAGGATTTAGGGTTTTTTTGTGAAAAATCTCTAAAAACATCACTTTTTCATTTCACTTGTTGGGAAATTAGTGGCTTCAATTTGGATTTGAAAATCTTCTCTCTAGAACAGTGACAATGTTATTAGAATTGTCAGAATGTAGTGTTACACCACATAGCTTTGGGGAAGATATTTAAATGTAAATTTCCCAGACAGATTTTTTCAATGCCTAAACAAACTTTCTGCCACCTTTCTAGCTTCAGACAGTGTTCTGGGGACCTTATTTTCATCTGAGAGCAGCTTATTTATTCCGTAATAGAAAAACAATAAACATCTGCGTTTGTATTATTACCTGACTAATGTTGTAAATATTAGGGGGAGCTCACATTTGTGCTGGTTGTCTGCTCAGGGAGTCCACAGAGTGCAGGGGGGCAGAGGTGCTGGAGGCTGGGTGGTGTTCTGGCCGAGGAGCTGATCCCGTGGTGTCCATTCACTGGGAAAGCAAAGTTAGATCACAGGCAAAACTTAGCGGAGAAATTAGAGTTACTTGAAAACAGTAGAATTGCTGAGTTGACCATTCGCCACTTTGAGCTGGTGAAATAATCCGGCAGTGTGCAGAGAGGAGACCAGGGTATAGGAGCAGGAGCTGAGTACTCCAATGCACTGCAGGTGTGTGAATTCGGCAACAGCTCCGGCCAGCAGGAAACACACACACACACACACACACACGCGCGCATCCTCAAACTCAAACAACTGTCACAGAAACTGAGAGGAAAACCACAATATGAACTTTAAAAGCTAACATATTTATCATTCCGAAGTTCATTTACATGCATTTTAGGCATTTAGCTGAGGCTTTTTTGTCCAAAACGTAATTAAGTCATACATTCATACACTGATGATGGTGGCTGCCAGTGACATGCAGTGACTGATAAAGGATACAGTAAATGTGGTTTGATGAGTTACGCTTTGGAATTTTATTTCTAAAATCCCCCCCAGAAAGTAAACGTCTAACAATACTCGTCACTGAAGGAATTGTTGGCGCCCCGAAACGCTCTATTGTGACGGTTTTGTTTTGACATTTAAGATGCCGACGCAGTTGTTTTAACCCAGCTGAAAGAACAAAATTATTTATAGTGATTTTCCAAAAGGTGCTCTGAAAATGTGCTGTGACATTTGGTTGGGAACAAAGTGTGTGTCTGTGCAGCTGATGGCACAGAGTGGACCGTGGGATGCCGTGTCTCACTGTGCACATGAGGTTGTGTGTGTGTGTGTGCACAGATGTGTCATCCACCTGCAGATGGAAACAGCAGGCTGCAGTACAAATTACAGCCTGTTACCCAACCTTAAACCATGCTTGATCCTGTATACTCTCTGTCTGTCTGACGGCTTAGACGTCCCACAGGCTTCCTGTTGTTTTTAAACTGTACAAGTGGGGCATATGGAGAAGGAAAGGAGGATAATTGAGGAATAGAATAAAGAAAGCAAGGTTTGCGGGCTGAATAAATAATAACGTGTGTTGTGGTGGCATGTACGTTGGGAAATGCGAAAAAGTAAAAATCAGAATTCAGCAGACGCTGTGCATTAATTGAAGTCTGACAAGCACTTCGCGGACACAGATTGATTCACAAACACTGATGCACCCTCTGTGAAACGACGATACCGTGGTGTAATTATTGTACACAAACAAGAGCACGGTGGAGATAATTGGCGGCACCATTCATCTGTGGCGCTTTAAAACATACTGGAAGAGGGTTTTCTCCTGAGCAGCCACCTCCTGAAGTTCTGTTTGTGTTTTGAGCCACAGTCCATGTTTTTTTTTTGAGTGTGAAGTGCAACTCAGAGGTTCTCAGGTCTCAGTTTAGTGTATTGTTGACAATGTAAGAAAGACTGATTTCAGATAAATTGGATTAAAGAATGCACTACACAAGGAGCTAAAAAGTGTTCCTACCATGAATTGCTGTTGGCTACAAGCAGAGTAGCTGTTCACTGAGTGTATGTTTTGTGTATACTTTCTGTTTATCTATCATTCTCAAGTCGTTGGAAGTGTTCCCAACCATTCATGTGCACCCTATGACCATGCTGCTGTTACAGTACGTGCAGGTTGTGCCTCGCCAGTTCAAAGTGTTGAAGAAATAGAAAATGCTGTAGATAAACATGCTCTTTATACCCATTGCTGTTACCGTGTTGCACTGATCGTGCCCTGTTTGAATCATAGTAGATTCATATGCATTTCTTCTGCATTAGTGTTTTCAGTGGTAATGTTAAGTGCTACTCAAGACTTTTCCAGCTTAGGTGTAAGATGCATACACTGGCAGTCAAAGGCTAGTTTAATAGTATCTGTCAGTATGGACATGTCTATCATGAAGCTATGAACACAGTGTCTCACTAACCGTAAGGGAATTCAGTTTTTATAAAACCTGGGTCCTATGATTGCATGTCCTGGTGTGAAAATAATTCACAACAAATTTTTGAGGGATCTGTCCAGTAGATTGATGACAGGTCCTGAATCATTTGGGGCATCTTCAACTGTCAAAAGTTTAAATTTATACTGTCGTCTTCCTGCAACAACTCACCTCTCGTGAGATTTCAGAGCGAGACTTGTTTTTTTGGTCCTAGGAATCATTTCCGTAATGTCTCTCTGACAGTTAACAGCCTCAACCTGTCAGTGGCAAACACTAGAACATTTGGTACAGGTAACCGCAAACGTTGTAGAAAATAATTCAGGTATCAAGTCCTGTGAAATAAACCCAACTCCCTCTTTTGTTTCCCTCCTCTGCTACCTGATCCCTTCCTCCTTTCCCTTCCTTCTCTGGCATTCTTTCCCCCTTCACCCCCAGTGGGATCTCCCTGCTGGTGTTAAAGCAGCAGGGCATCTCATCATTGCAGCTCCAGTCCCTCAGAGAGATCAGCGCCGGGAACGTCCACATCGCAGAGAACAGCCAGCTCTGCTACTACAGCACCGTCAACTGGACGAGGCTGTTCCGCACTGCCAACCAGAAGGTTCTGATTCGCAACAACCAAAGCCCACAACAGTGCTGTAAGTTTGTGCCGACGTCCAAAACATCCAAACCAAAATCTTCCAACATCTCCAGTTTGAATTTGAACAGAAAATAACACATGAAATAGCTCTCTCCCCAAAGAATGTATATCTTTCGAGCAAACCCTCAAGATTTTCAAAAACATCACATGACAATTATTTAAAAAAAAAGTTAATTTAATTAATTTGATAATGAATGTCAAGTAAATGCAGGTCTCAGTGTGTAACCCAAAACCATAGAGCATTCGGAAAAACATGTGGTCATAAACAAACAAAATAAAATGTCCTCAGTTTACCTCTTAACCAGATGCGTTTCTTTTGTTTCCCACTTTGTCTGAAATCTGACAAATACAATTTGGCACTATTCCATCTTTGTCTATTTGAATTACATCCAAGCCGGTAAAAAAGGTGATAAAATCTGAAATGGAAAACCCAGAAGGGAGCGCTTAACAGCCATTGATGGAATTCCGAAGAGCTGAACACAGTTAAACGCAGTTTAATTACATGCGAGTGTGGCGCTCATTTGAAACATTCCTGTTTGGAACTGCTTGGTGTTGCTGCTCGCAGCTTTCTCTGGAATGGCTCATCCAAACAAACTCTCGCCTCTTTGGGTCCTAAATTATGTGGCCTCCAAGTGTGTGAAGTCGATTGGATGATAGGTTGTCAAGTACATTGAAGAACGAACAGATAGAGTTTCAGTTAGAGACACAATGTGGCGTTTTCTGTATTTTTGATTATTATTTCTCCTTTTATGTGATGTTAATGGTGAGCACAAGATCGTTGATATGATCCGTGGGAGATTTATTGAGATTGAAACATTACAGCCGTCAACAACAACTGGCCAAATAATCTGGGCCCATCATGGCACTGATCAACTGAGGTGCTCACCCACAATCATCTTAACAACCATAATGTGTCTCTGAACCTTTCACCCAAGTTAATAGTGGCCTCTTACCGTCAAGAGCAGTGACACTTCAACGTTAAAAGCTTCAGGAATTCGTTAAAGGTCCAATTTGTAAGAATTCTCAACTCATCATACTGACACTTTGGGATGGGGTCTGACCCGACCCACAATCCAAAAGCATCAACTCAAAAATCAACTTCCTAACAAACTAACCTTTAAGCCATGGGAAGGTGAAAACAAAAAAAAAGTCTATAAAAAGGATATTAGCATGGACTTTGGACTGCAGCCGTTGGCCTGTTTGCGAAACAAAAAATACAACCTGACACATATTTTCAACGCTCTGATCTGGCACATCCTCTGACAAATTGGTCAGCGACTTTTTTCGAGTCACTCAATATTAAAGTGCGTCGATTGACTGCCATTAAATTGTGCTGCACACCGTTTTTATTTGTGTACGCCAGTCTTACTTCAGCATGAGCTGTGCAGCTCCAGGTACAAAATGGTTCCAGTTTAAGAGATCATTGAGCAATATGTTTTATATCTACGCTGGGATAGAAGGCTCAGACACCAGTGGTTCGGAAAAAATTCGGGTTGCTGACCTGGACTAAAAACTCTGACTGTTGGATCAATGCGAAAGCTTCAGAACCAGGTCGATTATGTGGAGGGGAAGGAGTACCTGCAGCGTCTGTTAAGTCACTCTGACATTCTGTTTTCTGGGTGAGCACAAATTGTCGTTTTCTCGCGGCTTCGCTGCAGCATTGACGCCGAACACGTCACGGCAGAAACACAGCCGTCATTTCCACTGCTCCATCTGTCCTCTGAGTGGAAGCTATTACCTCACTAATTTTCTAAAGACAACCGACAACAATCGTTATTTTAATTAGACCAATTAACCAGCAGAGCCGTTCGGAGGAGGGCGAGCTTCGGCCAAATTAAAATTAGGCAAATCTATAAAGTGACGAGACAGAAAATTGTGACTCTAAAAATGGAAGAGCTTTTATTATATCACTGCCACAAGTGTTAAGACATTATTCATTTATGTATAATGTTCATTAATGAGCCAGTATTTGCATTATTGAGTTGGCCCCTTTTCACTGTTCATGTGCTCCTTTCCCCTTGGCAGTTCCTTAGTGTTGGGCGTGCACACACGCACGCACACACACACACACACACACACAATCCCTCTCCCTCTCTCTCTCTCTTCAATGACTTTGAAGACTTTGGGTGAGACTCGAGACTCACACACCACTCTCCTTGACGTGGCTCCGCATGTGTGAAACAGAGGGGTGTGTGTGTGTGTCCACGCTCGACTGAGCCTAGCGGGGACCGTCAAAGGGGCGCGTCTCGCACCCTCACAGGGCAGCAGAGACAGCGCACGCGCCCATTAAGTCGTTTTGAGTGCGTGCGCAGATGCGATGATGTAGAGACGCCATTAGGTCATTAGAGAAAACCTGAAACCACGGCAACCCATTTTCGCAGCAGCGCTCATCCAAAAGCTGAAGCACCGGCTGTAACAGGGCTGCTCGAAGTGGGCCAGAATCGGACAATCGTAAAAATAGATTTGGCATGTCAGATGTTCCAATGTTATCAAAATACAATGATAACATGAATCATTAGCTGTGGTGAAATGGACAACGTTTTCCGTAGTTTCCAAATGTTTATACTCAAGCTAAATAAAGTGATCATATAAGATGCCAGTGTAAATGCCCTGAAAGAATTAAATAAGAATATAACTTTTGGCACATGCACAAAGTGGTTCTGCCCAGAAATATAACTGAAAAATAATAATAATACATGTATTCATTGTTAATGCAATCAAGTTGGAGCCACATGGTGTCCTGGGAACAACTTTGAACAAATTTGGGTTTCTGGTTCCGTTGGATTCCAGCTTTGTTAATCTTCTCAATCACATATTTGAACAACCTGTTGTTCCGAACTTCCTGACCATTCTTCAACCATTCTTAAATCTTCTTAAACCTTAAACATTTCCCAGCTTGTCAAGTAATGATGCTTCAGGATTATACATCCAGTCAGCCACCATCTGAAAGAGTCGGTGTTTGAGGCGTAAAGAACGAGAATCAAAAATCAACTATCCTTCCAACAGGAGCTTTATAGCATTTTGTAATCCGAGCACAGCAGTCAATTATTGAAACTTGTACCACTTTCGCGTTTTAAAAATACAACACACTAGATGTTTCTTCATGTGTTTGTGTCCTCTTTTATCCGTGTTGCATAAAGATTAAATCAAAATGAAATGATCCACTGCACTGATGTTGTAGTTGCAGTTTAAGTCGTTTCATCACTCTGCCAAGAAGAAAGGTCCACACACAAAGTTTTCTGAGCGTACATTTAAAGTAACTACATTTTTTTTGACAAGTTTGCTTAGGATGTAATTGTAAATTCTGCCTCTCTTTCTCTCTCTCTCTCTCTCTCTCTCTCTCTCTCTCTCTCTCCCTTTCTCCATCACTCCTCTAGTCTGCATGGTTCTGTGTTGGATGAAACTTATTCAATTTAAAAAAGAAAGTTTCTTCAGCTGCTAACTGGTCTATTATTTGACAGTCAACACTCTGAAGTCTTTTTCTTTTTTTTTTTACCAGGTATCTCTTTTGACTTTTGACTGATAAAATGCATCAGAGGAATGTCGGTTACGACAATAGCTAAAGCGAACCTTTCAGGTCAAAATCTGGTTTTGGTGAGGGTGCAAACAAGACAGTCAGACGTGTTTCTTTGAATTCTTAGAAGATTTGTAGAAAATAAGGATCACAAAGTATTTAGTGAGACAAACTTTCAGCTCCCAGAACTTTATCAGGGCAGATATTTGACAAAAGAAAGGCTTCCGGAGCCTTAACTTACCATAAAGTGATGGCTCATTAGCAATAAAATGTCAGCGTTTTATAATGCAGCTTTTAGAGTGCAGGATTTGGAGAAACACATGAGGGAGAAAAAGTGTTTTGTTGTCTTCACACACTTCTTCAAAAGGTCAACTCTTGGGATAGAAAGCGTGCTGGTATTAGTCCCGTCAATGCACTCAGTAGAACGGACCCATCCAGAAACGGCTGCTTTGTAAAAACCATAAACTTCTCCATAATGTCTTTAAGGCTGTGCATTGCATACACGCCGAAAACCATACAGGTGACTTTAATTATTTAGCATGATTAGAGCTCTTCACCCATCTTCCTGACTCTCCTGTAAGCTTTGCTGCCAGACAGATTACACCTTTATCATTTCTACTAGCAGCTTCAACCTGAGCGGAAGTCTAATCAGCCCGAGTGACGGAAGCACGTCTGCGTTTGTGCAAGGACTAATATTGTTCAGGACGGGCAGACTTTTTTAATGCAGACTTTTCCGTTTGATCGTGCAAAAAGTTATAGATGTGAAACCACTAATAATTACTGCAGATCTCAACTACATGACGTTGAAACGCCCCGAAAGAAATTTGCCGTGGTAGAAACGTGGAGAAGGGAGAACAGCCGCCGATGCAAATACCATAAAAAAGAAATGTAAGGGCAGCAACTAATTAATCTGCGCATTTATTTTCCACCATTTGCTCAAACTGCAGTACTGGGCTGCCAACTGACTTTAAAGCCTGTCAACTTCAGATGCAAGGCCACCTACAAATGCAGCTGAGCTCATAAAGTCAATGACTACAGGATGTAGTCAACCAGATCAGTTGTGCAAAGTTCAGTCTAAAATACAAACCTTGGTTCATACTTTGGTTTGGTCTTAAAGGTGTGACATTGCCCTAAATTAATAGAACTTTATACAATGTAGACCATTTTTAAGGTCAGTCAGAAGAAATCTTTAAGTAAGCGGGAGAAAAGTTTAATCATTGACCCACCTAGATTTTAGTTACATTTATGTTATCAGTAATATAGATAAATATTTGGGCAGTAGTGAACTAAGTTAACTACGTAAAAGAAATGATGCTGGATGATGGATGCAAATGCAACAAAAGATGTGATGAATCATGAACCCATTTCAGCCCATCAGCTATGGCAAAGGGGCACTTGAAATTGTAATTGGCGGGATCACAGTCCATCTAATAAGGACTCAATTATAGCCATTGTTTAAAGAAATACTGTACCACATGAAGAGTATTTCATCCCAACGATCTAAAATGTTTAATTACCTAAACTCGGAATTATGAACCATTCGGACTGAGTCCTGAGTCCTAACAAAGAAAGAAAAAAGGTCATCAAACCCATTTTGTTGTGCCATGTTGCAGAGGCACATGAGTAATTTCCCCAGCTGTCTCTGAAGCCTCTTCAGTGGCTGCCCTGCTCTGCTTTCAACGCTGCCCTTGATACAGAAGAAAGAGACGCGGGAAGCCGAAGGCAACAGCTGATTTCCAACTACACCTCTCCATACAGCCCTTCTAATCTGTTAACTAGCATCGCGGCTCGCTGACATGTGTTAGTTTGGTCACCTTTTATTTCTATTTAATTGTTTTACTCTTTTGTTCTTTTGTTGACTTGAGTTGATCTTTCTTTTACTTTCATTCTATCATTTTTTTAAAACATTTTTTATGTTCCCTCTCTGTCTTTTCCTTCCTGTCAGATTCAAGCCCGCTTCATAATCATTTACATAGCTGTTTCTTCTCCCATGGGACTCAAAGAGGCACCTGTCAGCTCGCCCCCCCCAGGTTTCTGTTGTACAGCCATGTTAGAAATATCTGAAGTTGCTGTCTTTTTGATCTAGGAAGTACTTTATAGTTAAAAAGCCATCCGGCCTCACCTCCACACATGTTTATTTCTTTTTCTCTAAGCATCCATCATTCCTCCTTCCTCCACGTCTCTCCCTCTGCCTGGTCAGTTCACCTGAGGCACTGGAAGCCCGAAAGAGACACTTTTGTCTCCTGTGAAAGGCGAAGCTTTCATCCTCTCCCCTCAGAGGAAACACTTGATTTGTGATTTCTCCACATATCTGCATCCTTTCTGTGAGAATTTTTTTTTTGAAGCATTCTGAGCACGGCCACGGCTGACATGGAGGCATGGCCTCTGGCTTACATGTGGCCAGGACCTGGCCAGCAGCAGGGGGGTTTTTATATCCATGAAGAGAAGTGAAGAGAAGAGAAGCATCAGATGCAGATGGACTGATCAAAGTTCCCTGTGTATCTACAGAGCCGTCACCACGTTACTTCAACACTCTCTCTGTCTTTTTGTTACTGTAATGCTCTCAGAAGTTAAAACTGGATGCCTAAGGGGGACAAAAGAGAGAGAGAGAGGAGATGCAGACATAGAAGAGAGTGGAACAGAGTCGATGTAATGGCCTGAGTCTGTTGGCGACGTATGAGAAACGCCGAGGCAGGAGCAGAACGGCATACAGATTGTTCCCCCGTGAATGGGCCGAGAGTGAAGGGGGCGTTCACTCGCTTTCACCAAATTCAATCCAAGGTTAATCAAGCCGACATGTTTCAGGCTTGTCCCTTTTGTGAATCCGAGGATCCTTTACATGACTATCTAAAACAGCCAACAATACTTGTTTGTACACTCATGTGCGGCTATGGACTTGTAGTTTGTTGAATGCAGATGCTGATGTTTTTGGACTGATGGAAATGGAAAACAGTTGTTTCAAAGGGGCGATTTTATTCTCATTTTCAGGTTCATAATTTTATTTTGGGTTGCTTCAACAATTTACATGCATTAATTCTTAAAAAACATATTGTTTTCTCGTACTGTCTGGCACTGCAACATTATATTCCTCCACTCTGTTTTTGCTCCTGTCTCTTTAAGCCCTCCCGACTACCCAGTCTGCTGTGATTGGTCAGCTCACATACGCCTGAACCAGCACCACTCATTGTGTGTGTGTGTGGTGTGGGACTTGAACTTTTTTTTAATATAGAAGTTCAGTTCACCAGGCTGTACGTCATTCCCTTTAGGTTTAAGTTACAATTGAGTACCTAAAATGGAGCATGTTATTCACATTCTGTCAAAAGGTGGAAATGTGGGAATTGATTATTTTAGATCAGGTGAGAGCCAGCTGGCAGTCACTCTCTGAAGTAACTTTAAAGTTTACACTACGGGTCCTCTCTCCATGTGTATTAAAGAGGTTTGATTCAACACACAGGTTATTTTATTCTTAAGCGAATTCTCAACATTCAAACTTCAGCAGGGAGTACGTCCGTTACCTTCCAGTTAGCTTCACTTCTCCTGTAAACATTGAAAATTATGTAAATCTGTGAGATGGTGACGGAGTGATGTCACACCCTCACAGAGTCACAGTCTACTGACGAAACATGTTAGGCGCTTGTTTTCTGTAGGTGAGAAGAGCTTTTGCTGGCTTTATAACTTTTTTAGATCTTTCTCAAGAACCTATTGAAACATTGAAGGAACAGAAGAAACTGAAAAGCAAAATAGATCTCTTTTGCTATTCACTGTCAACATGTTTTAGCCGTATGATATTTAAAAAAATGTAGAGTGAGTAGAGCTGAAAGACTTCAAATAAATACAGTCAGTAAAGTTCGGGGGTTGCATTTTTTGCCTCATCATGGCACCTGCAGGTGCATTAAGGGTCCCACAACTGGTTCATCACTGTTGGCTCAGCATTTCTATAATGAAGTGCCAACACCTTCCTCCTCCTCCACAGTGAACTATACCACACAGTACCTTGCACACACAATAATTTATTCATATAGTGCGTAGAGTATATACATGCACAATGGTCAGCCGTTGTGACCAGATGTTGTTAGAACAACACTGTTGCCAGGATTGAATGGGAGCATTTCACAAGTGGACTGAGGTCATCTCTAAGATTCACCCAGGAGGGTAATTACTGTGCAACTGTTCAGTGCAATTTCTTGCTCACCAAATAGAAATAGAGTAATCTTTCAGACCTCCTTTGAACACTTCACCTGTTCCTCCGTCTCGCTGCAATTACTGCTGCCATTGTTTAGGAAAGTCGCCCAAACAAAAAAAAAAAAAAGAAACATGGATAAACCACTGTAAATGAACGGCTGCTCTGCGTAGGCGGGGAAATGTAATGCAAAAATGAACCCTTTTTAAATTGCGTGTGCCTTCGACAAGCCCATTTCATAAATAATGTGACTATTTGGGCTAATTTTATAAGCAGCTCATTTTGGGGTAATTTAGGGTTTCTTTTCTGAGTCATCGCAGCACAACTATATTCTACATGAATGTCATTCTGTCTTCTCTGTGTGTGTGCTTTATGAGCAGTGAAGGACCACATGGTGTGTGACCCGCTGTGTTCGGACGCGGGGTGTTGGGGTCCCGGCCCGGACCAGTGCCTCTCCTGCAGATTCTTCAGCCGCGGGCGAACCTGCGTGGATACCTGCAATCTCTATGAAGGGTGAGTTATGCATGATCATGCGTATACACTTACATGCATGAGCACGTTCACCCTATGTCATCGTGACTGGTGGATTATAGTTTGCTTGTTAGATAAACGGATGTACTGCTGGGGGTTCAGTTCCTTTCTTGCTGCCTGACTGATTGAGGGAGATGGCAGATGAAGAGTGTGAATCTGTGGCACATCGGTATCCTCTTTGCGGTCTTTTATAAGAAATGAGAAAAGTGAGAATAAATTTCCCGTTATGAAACATGTAAGACATTGGTTTTTTTTTTGTGAAGAATTTATGGTTTATGGTCTGGGCTGTTTATTAGCAAAAGTTACCTTGATATGAGCCCATATATCATCTTTTCATTTCATGGATTACAAATATAAACTGTACCAAGCCAAGTGTGAGCAGGTGTGATCAGAGCTGATGCCGTGGAGGCGTTGTCCTCTAATTGTCCTCAGGTGCTAATCACATTAGAAGTTTAAGGTTTGCCCGGACTGTCAAAAAACTTGTACACCTCTACACCTCCACACCTGTGCAAAGTGTTCTTTTTTTCTACTCACAAAATAAAAACGAAAACCACTAAATCACAGACCTCCCGCTCTCTTTCAGCAGGCTCTGTCTGGGTGGTTGACTCGGAAATTTTGCCTGCAATTTTTCAAACTGTCTTGGGAGAAAGAAAAAAAAAATGAAGGCTGTGATGAAAACTGCCTGTTGTTCCAGTGCGTTTTCTGGTTTTATTTCAGATCAGTCAGTTCAAACACTGTGGCTCACCTTGGACTGATGCCACCTGACCTTTTTTTTTTTTTTTTCCAGTGGACACTTTTATTCACTCGAAAATTTCAAGAATGAAAAACAAGCAAACTGTCACGTCTTGGCCCTCTCTTACATAAAATGTAAAGCTTCTCTATTTCCATTTTAATCTGCGGGGTGCAATCTGTACAAGGCTAACCGGAAATTGTGACTTGCTTAGAAAGCGAAAGACAAAAAGTAAATAAGTTTCTTTTCAAGGGGAACAAAATAGATAATAATGCCATAAATGACACAATAATGCCACCTTATCCAGTTTATTTTACCATCTCCGTGGGGACATCTGTTCCCACAGCCCTTTATGGACGTGAGTGAAGATTCACTTTTCCTATCAAGCCGAGTAAATCACCACGAAGAAAACCTGCAGGTCATCAACATACACACACACACAAACACAGATGATGTGGGCTTATAGGGTCCATGCCTGGTCCCTGTCACCTCCAAAGCCCCCTCGTTCGTCTGGCACCAATGTAAAATATTAGATTGCCAATTCAATCAGCCTGGAGAAGGTTTAGTGTAAGTTTCACACAGGGGACCAAAACACAATTATTCACTTCCACAGCTGGCCTTTCGGCGGCCTTGGCAGTCTTGATGTCTGCTTATAAACATATAATGTGCCACGTTTGGTACAAATGACAGTCTTGGATAAATCTGTGGTTTGCAGAAACTTTATATGCCAGCATTGTATCCTGGAAACTGGGCTGCCAAACTTTACTCGCTCATTCATTTCTTCAAATGCAGACCCCCTCGCCCTACTGGTCGTCACGCCTATCGGTCCCCAAAGCAAAAGTCTTCAGAAAATCAGTTGTAAATCAGTTGCTTTAAAGGTCCACTGTGTTGAATTTAATTGCATATATTTTTCAGGTTGCACATCACAACCAAATGAATACACTTCTACTCACCCTCCCCTTCCAAGCACGAAGGATATATGGTCCATGATATGTCAGAGGGCTTCTCTAGAGCCAATGATTGGTTTGTCCATTCTTGGCTACTGTAGAAACATTGCTGTGCACCATGGTGGACTGTGTAGAGGAGCTGCTCCCTCTGTAGATATAAAAGGCTCATGCTAACCAAAACAGTTTTGGGTGATCATAAATTAAAACATTCAGTCATATTCCATTTCTGTCAGTAGATTCCATTAAATCTTGTACACTGACCTTTTACTTCAAGCTCTTATTATTTGAATTCTGCTTTTTTTTTATCTGCTGTTTTTTTTTTTTTTTTTTTTTTTATTTCTACAGTATTCAACAAACATCTAGTAAAGTAGTCAACATGGCTGGCGAAAACTGTGCCTGCATCATCTCAACCATGCAGGAAACAACTGCCTCAGAATTTGGTTTGTTAAGGCTTCTTTTCAAGTTATCACCATCATTTTACTTTCAGACAACAACTCAATGGTTACCATGGCAGCAAAGATCAAACTTTGTCAAGTGCTTGGCCCAACCACTGCAGGAATACTCTAGATTGGTTTCCAGAGAAAGAAGCAGCAGTATAATGTTATCAGATCAAGGACAAATACATAAACATGTATCGGCTCGTTCTAGTTAGTTAGGAATGAATGAATGGGAAAGGTTGAATTTTCGGCTGATCCTTTGTTCTTTGAAGACCTGCTGCACGACCTGCTCATCAAAACTTAAACACCCCGAGGCTCTTTGTTACAACTTTTAAGCTCTACCTCCATTTTTATGTTTACTGTGGATAATATTGAAGAGCCGTGGGCTGAAGAGAACAGTTTAAGATGTAATGGTAACACTCGGTTTTAAAAGGCACCCCTGCAGAGCTTCAAAACAACAGGGGGGCCTTTACTTTAGAAGGAAGTATAGCTTGATGCCATCCTCCTTCTCAGAGTGGAAGGTGACGAGACCCGCTCCCCCAGTGAGCTTTATTAATGATGTTTTAGATTTTTTTCTCTTTTTTTCCGCCTTACTGAACAGCAGGAAAGATGCTTTCAAGTTAAAAGTCTGAACTTTATCAAAGAATCATTGACGGACAGATATGAGGAAGACCAGAGGGTGCTGCTGGGGCAGGGGGGCTAGGCGTGTCACTGCGTGTCACAGTCACTGCTTGCGCACGGGGCCACGCCCTGCCTACCTGTCCACCTGCACGTCAGCACCAGCCACCACGTTACCAGCACGTCATCGACCTGATATGGAACTGCACTGAATGCACCTCCCACCTATTGTCCTCTAAGTTTTGTACATCATGTGTCTCATGATTCACACTTTAAAGGGGACCTATTATCTTTTTTTTTCTTGTGCATGTAAATGATCTTAAAAGTTAATAAATCTGAACAAAGAGAAGCTCCTCTCTCCCGCAGAGCACACAGCTCCTGGAACACCTCGTTAATAGTCAAACCTTTAATTCGGTCACTTTCTGACATCACACTGCATCACCGTGTCACACATTTGCATGATTTATGCCTTGAGGTGTAATGATGATCCTGAAAAAAAGCACGGGATGTCTCCTTTAAGTGTTTTGTGTTTTGTGCCTTTGTTTGGTGTCTGTTCAGTGTTTGGGTCTCAGTCTAGTCAAATCTTCATGTTGCCCATAGTTCACGTCTTTGGTACAACAGTTTTACTCTTATGTGGATTGGCAAATCTACCTTAACATGACGGTGTGCAGATGTTAAAGTGCCTTTTAACGTGCTCCTTGGACGGCACCATTTCCAGAGTTTGGGAAGCTCATGCCCTGATTCTGGTGTGTTTGTTAATTCGTAATGTGGGAACAACATGGATGGTACAAGAATGTACTGTTTGACAGCATTATTTTGACTATGTTTATAATATCAGCCAAGCATTTTCTCTCGTCTGCCATTTTCTATGTATTTGATGTCAAAATAGGCTGATATTGAATATTGCTATTGATAATGAATCAGCAATCAACACATTTTTTTCTCATCCGGAAACAAATTTTTCCAATAATTCTAATAACACACAAATGCACTGTTGCTTTGTATCAGCCGTGAAGGAGGGTTTGGAGGACAGACGTACTCGAACGACTGCTTCGAATGTGCACTCTTTTCTAAACCACAATCACTGAACCAGAAAAACTCAATTTAAACTGAAAAAGTGGTGAGTCTCAGTACTTCATGAAAACCATAGTGAAAATGTCTCCAACTGCAGCAAAGTGATGAGGAGCTTCGAGTGCCTGACATCGATAAATTTGTCAGCGGTTGTTTAAAAGTATGCATTCAAAATGATTTTGGACGTTGTTGTTCCACCTGCAGTACTTTTTTTGTTCGTGTGAGCGTGCTGGTTTGGCAGAACGGATTGTGTGTAAAAGCCGCTTGAATTGAATGTTCATTTTTTTCCCCTCAAATCCATAGAAAGGTTTATTATTCACTGCAAACGTATTTATGTATCCTGGTCCCATTGCAGACGTACCGAAACACAGAAAAAGCCGAACGCAGCAGAACATCATGTAATAGCCTATAAGTCTTAAGCGTCAGTGATATCTCCCAGCTACACTGCAGCCTTTATTATTTCAACCAGCACACACCCAGACAAAGCCTTACCTCCCCTGTCTCCTGGAAGGTTTTATGAAGGCCAGATGAAGCATAATTAATACTAATTTGATTCAGATCCCACTGGGCCAACGACAGTTTTTTTTTTTTCTTCTCTAGCGCTGAGATTGAACATTCTGTTTTCCCTCACTGACCAAAAGAGAAGTACCCAAAAGTCATTCTCCTTGTCCTGCAGTGACAAAGGCAAAGTGCCAGCTCAGCCGTGCTGTGGTCACATTTAATGACTTTTCGAGGCCACTCTGGTGTTCTGCTATTATAAGGGGATTGCAGAAATTGAATAACAAGGCACTTAATTTAATTGATTTTTGAAAACGTTGCAACCCTCGCAGGTACTCCACCTTTCAACTGCGTTGGCCTCCCGCATGATGGTATCAGTGTTATTATGCCTGTGGGTGTGACGGGAGTGTGTATGTCTGTGTGTGTGCGTGTGTTTCAGACTGCCAATTGATGCTACGACTACATCCTCTGAGCATTATTTCCAAATTCAGCACTATAAGAAACAATGCTCATACTGGCAGAATGAAACAGACAAACGTATCCATCCGTAATCCTTCTATCCGCCTCAATCCCTCTGACTGTGCTCTCCGCTCCGAAACGGCATCCTGAGCGCTGAATTGATTCAGATGTTATTGATTGGAAGGGATCATTTTCAAACTTGTGTTCAGCAATAAGAGGGCTCTGAAAGAGCGTTCAGGAAAACACAAATGTCATATCGACACTGAGATGAGTATTTTCCAGGGATTCAACAGATCGTTGCCAATTGAATTTTTTTTTCTTTGTTTTGCATAAGTTGTCAAGTGAATCCGCCTGCCCATGTTTGAGGAAAATGCACTTCGACTGATTTTGACATCCATAACAGAAAATATGAAGGGGGGGGGGAATGTTTTGTTATTTGTGAAAGTTTGAGCTTTTTCTATTTAGTATTTAGTATCTTACACAGTTTCTTTGGAGTTACCTGAAACATTACAAAGAACTGAAGGTTTTTAATGGAAATAATTCTTGTTCTTACCTTTTTTATTGGCACATATTTCCCAGGAACAGAAGTTTTTGACATCTGAATGTTTGTGTTTTGGAGAAACAGTGAAAAAAAGGGTAAAATTAGGCTAACAGATAATGAAGCCGGGATCAGACTCAATTATTCATGAGGGTCTTTTGAATGCAATTATTTCAAAAGTAGCCAAAAGGTATAAAAGTGAGTCAGCAGGGAGCCATTGTAGCTCACCTGGTTGAATGCATGTACTGAGGTGTACTGAAGTTGGGGACAGAGCTTTCGATTCGACCCTGAAGCTTTTGCTGGATGGATTAAAATTGGGTCATCATAATAACTTTGATTTTAGCCACAAGTGGTTCTTTAGACGTCTGTAATTGAGGTTGAAAAGATGTCTGAAGTTCTGTCCTAAAAACTTTCACTTTGAACCCTTTAAGAAGGTATTGATAAGAGTAGATTACACAAACAGCACAGGATCCACATCGACACAGCCAACTGCAGATGGAACAATCTGTACCTGTTAGTGCCCTCCTGTCAGATGGCCCTGATTTTTTTACCTTGATATTTTTAGGCTTAGACCAGACGAAAAGACGGCTCCTCAGTGTGTGCCTTTTTCAGCGTCTACAGAGACGTTAAAGTGACGCCTTTTGGATTTGTTTTGCTCAGTGGGTCAAATGGGTTTGATGTGATACTGAGGTGTTATTTATCATTTGTGATTTCCTGCCACTTAACAAGCCACATCACTGCAGTTAAGACATTTCTTACTTTATCTGATTAATGTGGTGAATTATTTGTTCAAGTGGTTTAGAGGTCCTTGTATGTGTGCAACCAAGGAGCCACATCTTCAAAGGTACAAAAGGTTCATTTAATAGTCATGTTAACAAAATGGGAGTTACAGCTATGTAAGGAAGCAAAAAAACATGTTTTTGTATTGGAGTGCAGAGGATGGATTGAGGTCTTGCAGCCTCAGAAAAGAAGCTGCACTGTAGATATGGCAGCGGATACTTCTGTATCTTTTGCCAGATGGCAGCAGGGTGAACAGAATAAGTATCCTTATTAACAGGGCTATTATAGGATGAATGTAGAGAACAGAGGCAGAGTGCTTGACATCCACAGTATCATTTTTGTTCTACTTCACAATTTAACATTTTGCTCCCTTTCCATCTCTCACCCCCTTGTATCACCCTCTCCTCCCCTCCCATCCTAATCCCTCCGGTCCATCTTCAGGGATATTCGAGAGTATGCCAACGGGTCGGTGTGTGTGGAGTGTGACGGCCAGTGCGAGCGAGCCGACGACGACTCTTTGACCTGCCACGGTCCGGTAAGCCTGCTGCCACCGACGACGACAGTGAGGAAGACTGAGGCGTTTATTTTGTGCTCACATGTCTCTGCTTCATAAAGACGGGAGTGGAAGGCTGTCATCTGAGCAGTTTGTTTATGTTTGCTTTTATGAAGTCGTTAAAGAGAGGAAAGACATTTAACAAACAGGAAAAAAAAGAAAAACACTGTGGCATTATTCCATCATTGAAATGTGATCGGCACTTAAATCTGTCATTATATGAGAGCCAAAAGCAATCTGCTAGTGAATACCAAGCCAATTAAGAAAAATGGTTGTGTAAATCAATACAGCGTTTAATATTAGTTTATGAAAACATGATCTTTTAAAGGATTTCTCAAACGTGTCTTAAGGCAAAAGTCAGGCTCCCATACGATCACTGAGTTGCTCTTCCTGTGATAATTCCTCTGGCTCGCACTGCCCATTACGAGATCCCTTCATGATGTGTACGTGACAGTGGGGACGGTCCTTATTCTGTACAGGAATGTTGCTAATTTGAAGCTGAGATCAAGGCTTCAGCCATCCACGTCCACAAATCAAGTTAATGTCTTCCAAAGTCACAGCCTTTCAAGTACAACATTCCCTCTTTTTGTGCCTCCACTGTAACTCGGGGGAAACACTGTACAGGGAAACACGAAGAGAGAATATTCTGCTAAAAAGACTTACAGCATGTTCTCTCTGTGCCTCATGTTAACTTCAGATAAACCTCTGAACAGTTTTTTTTTTTTTTTTTTGCACAGTTCAGTTGTCCCTTTACACTTACATCTGATTCCCGGCTGTAACTTTGGAAGATATTCACTCGGGTTACCGACTTAGATAGTTAAAACCTGCTATCAGTTTCACAAAATGCATGAAAGGAGGACTGCATACTCTGTCCTTGTATCTTTTATGCATTAGGAAGGAATCTTTCAATGGCAGGTATAGGACCAGCAAGCAAAGCCCTATTTCAACGCTCATGTCGGGGTTTGAAGCTCAATGATTGGCTTGGCTTAACACACATTCATTCACTTGAGGAAAACTTCCACAGGACTCCAATACTACAAAGACATTTTTGTAGTATCTTCTTACTGGGCTATTCAAAGTTGAGTTCCCCTATTCAGCAAACCCTTCCATGATAAGAAAACCGTGTTACTTGCTAGTTATTTAAACCTCAAATGTCAGACAATCACCATCAGTCAGTGTCCCACACAAATGGCACTAGTCAGACCTGGTCGATGACTTTTTTTGGCCACAGAGTGAGAGAAATGACTCTGATTGGCTGTTAAGCTGAGCAAATAAGTGCATGAGAAGAGAAGCGGAACATTTTTTATGATTTTACCTTTTTATGATTTACCTTTTCGAGGAGGAATACGGATCACCCATACCTGGTGGGATGGAGGAGGTATTTCTTCTCAGGCAAGGCACACAACGTACAAGCTAGTCGGCCACCAGCTGCAGCCTCTGCAGTGTGTCAAGTGCAGGTTTTTTGGTTGGGATACAGGCAATGCGACAGTCAGCCTTCATTCTTTAAAGACTGTCTGGTGCTTCTGTGCCATAAAGCAGGCAGTAACCCACATCACTGTTCAGACAGCTTACACAGAGTTGCCGTTTACGTAATATCATGCTTACATCGACATGAATTTAAAAAAATAAAATTATCAGCTGGCTTTTTAACAAATTACCATGACTTGACTTGCTAAATTGAAATAATTATCTCAATAGCTATGAACTATTAAACAAAGCAGGCTCATTTTTATTAAATGAACTATTAATAATTAACAGCAACACTGATTAATTGTGAACTTCCAATAAATTGGAAGTGCGCACAAAGGTTGAGGCCATTCGTATCCTGTATTTATCTCATCAAATGAAGGGACCGAAACCACCCGTAAATTCGACCGACTTGCAGCAGAATCTTTTGAAAGGACTAAATTGATGTTTTCTGTGCAAAGAAAAAGTATTCAAGGCCAGAGCACCGCTTCACTCACCACAGACCGAACGACGGAGCTGCCGACGTTCCCTGTGGTCATCCTCAGACTATGATTAATTATTGCATTAGCAGTCAAAGTTTGCCTCTTAGCTGTTCTATCGATTATGACTCATGTTCCGACTCAAAGGTAAAACTGATCGTCTGAGCTGCGATCAGCATTATTTGGCGTGCACTTGTATTCAGTGCACATAAGTGTGTGTGCATGTGTGTGTGTGTGTGATTCTGTTTTTACTTTACGAACCATCAGAAGTGTACTTTTTTTTTTTTACAGAGTAATTCTTTTATTTTCTAGTAAACTGACATGCTTGTAATCATTTTTCCAAAAGGCATTTGCACTCCTAACTTACTTTTCTTTCCGCACAAGGTCTTAGAGAAGCACGGAAGCTTTGGGGAAAAAAAAAAAAAAGTTTGTTTGGTAGCAGCTGTACATTAGAAAAATGCCAGCGTGAAAAAGGAGAATCCCTGACCTTCATTTCCGCCCGTATCTCCTGCGCTCTACACCCACAGCCACATGAGGCCCCTGACCCTGCGCTTTCTCTTAAAATCTTATCTTGCTGTTTGATAGAGGAGGATGATTTGAGACAGATGCAAGCCAGAGGGGCCATGTGCTGTCTTTTGTGTCCTATCACACCCTGTCAGACAGTTTGCCCAATATAGTTTAGAAGGGAACTTGTGGGTCCACTGGAGTGTTTGTGTGCGACTGTGCGAGCACGGGAAAGCAGAGGGCAGAGTGAGCACGTCTGCCGTTGTTGACTTGAGCGTGTTTGTTGTTGTTGGAAGAGATTCATCGGTTTGATTATCTTGGCAGTCCACTTGATACCTCACAGCTCTGCACTTGGCTTTGGTAGACAAGTGATGGGAAGATGGCGAGCAGCAGAGAGAGTAATAAAACACAGATACCTGTGGCCGTCTTCTCAGGAGTTTGAGAAAAAAAAGGGGGATTAAAAAACTTAAAGCAAGCATTTGCCCACATGAGAGACTTTGTAATGATTTTGATTGTGTTTTTATGTCTTGACTGGGTCATTAAAAAACCCAATCAGCAGAATAAATGTGAGCCAAGTACTTTCTTGCAAAACCACAAATCAGTTCAAACTGGACGTTTCTTTATGATGCAGCTTTCTTTTTTGTCACAACAAGAACAACTGTGCTTATGCTCTAGTTAGGGTTTAGCAACAAAAAACACTTGGCCGGGGTTCAGCTTTTCCATTCGGCACACAGAGGATATGCTGGAAACGACCGCAGGTCTCTTTAAAAAAAAACACCTGTTCTTGTTTTGTCTTATGCAACAAAAAATGTCAGTAGGTCATTTATCACAGGACCTTTGACACAGGTGTGGTTCGCAGAAACTGCCGGCAAAATAATCCGGTCGACTGGGCAGCATCAAAACAGATGCAAAATCAAAAGAGGCTTTATGCACTGTTCTGCTGTCTGTTTTTCAGCCATGTGGAGGATTCTTCATCGTCTCAAGACTTCTGTACAAGGATTTCAGACGTGAATATATCCCTATTTTGGCATCCTGTTATTTCAGTATGCGAGCGCAGTGCATTATGCAGGATTTAAGCGTGTTAGCGTCTGTGCACATGTTTGTGTGACTCGCCAGGCTGTGTGTAATGGAAGTGTTCCATTATAACCTGTTGGACCTCATGTAGATGTCACATATGCACCATAGACGCACAAATGGATTATAGCAATCATGTTATGGCCACAGAGACCATAGCAATTACATTATAGCTCACACACAGTGATTTAATTGGCATAATGCCCTCTGTGGAGAGATACCCGGGATACAACTGTAGCCATGAATACAAGGCTGTGTATCAAGGACAGAATGGATGATAATCATATTGTAGATTTAGACTAGTTGCTGTTGTTGTCTTGAGCGGCTCATTTTTACCTCTAACAAGCCCATCTGTTAATGTGTCTTACTGAATGATAGGAGGAGCATTTCACAACAGGCACTGCAGGCTTCAGTTCAGCTCCCGTATCACACTGACTAGCTCACGTTTCCGCAAAAGACACAATTTGCATGATATGTAATGCTCACTGCCAAGTGTTATTTAAGAGTGTGACAGACTGCCTGTTCTCAGGAGCTGTGATTCTGTTCTGTTTAATCTTTGATTAAATGGCTTCCAAAATAGCAACCATACTTACGCTACGGAAGAGGATTAGGGCCACTGTGATATGTTTTTTTTTTTTTTAGATTGGGTTAGGGTCATGGTTAAAAAGGGATTCAGATTTTATTTCTCAGAATTTAGACTTTTTTTTTTTCAAACTGATGACTTTTCTCTCAATTTTTTTCCCCTCATAATTCAAAATTTTCTAATTTTGCCCCCAAGATTCAGATTTTTTTTCTCAGAATTCAGACTTTTTCCATCAGAATTTAAAATGTAGACTTTTGTTCTCATGATTCAGATTCCTTTTCTCAGAACTAGGACACTTCATCTCAGAATTTGGATTTTAAACTCTTTTTTTCTCTGACATTAAAGTCAGGATTATGGAAAAAAAAGGTCTGAATTTACTTATTTTTTTTACAGTGGCCCTAATCCTCTACTGGCTTTACAGTACATATTTGTCAAATTACATTATATTTGCCTCGAATTGATTAGAAAATTTCTCAAATTTTGGTGACAGAATGCAAATGTCTCCATGCTTTTTGCCTCTCAACCTCACCATTAATACTTAAGATTATTCTGGGGTGTGAAATGTTTTTAAGACTTCTCTTGTGGGAGTATAGTTAATATAGGGAGCACATAAATAGGGAGCACGGTGACCCTGTCTGTGCATTATAACACAGTAAAATAAGTTGTAAATCCTTCCTGATGTACCTGATCATGGCTTGAGAAGCTTTTTATGTGACTGCCTTACTAAAGTCTTGACTATAAGACCCAACACTGTAAAAGATTAATCACCAATCCCACTGAGATACTAGTGTTTGCATAAGAAAGAAGGAACAGAAATATTCATTTGCACACACATCCAACAGCGTCACACACAAACTCCAGCTTTAAGCACACGAGCAGACCAATTTGAATTTACAGCAGGGTACTTTGGTCACAACACTGTGTGCTCCTGTCACTTTCCTACCCCTGGTGGACCAAACACTGTTTGTTTTGCTCTGTCACATAATTTAGCTCGCTGATGGGACGGGATTATTGGGTGCATGCATATAGACGCACACACCAATACCCACGGGTGGTGAGACGCTCCAAGTGCCAGGCTCGACGCCGAAGCCAGGGAGAGCAGGGAGACTTTGAGTTTGCATAATTATACTGGAGTGAATGTATGTTCACACACAAAGCTACAAAGAACACACGCAGAGGCATTAGCGTATGCATGATCACACACACACACAGACATGCGTGCATGCAAGGCCACGCACAGAGAACTACTTCAGGGTTATGCATGGACAAGCACTCACACACATTCTTCCACTTGCCAGAGGATAGTTATCTGCCTTCGCTATCATCTTTTCTACCTTGATGGCCTTTTGTTTACCGAGAACATTATGTGCTTGTGTGTGCGTGCATGCGTGTCTGTGTGTGTGTTAATGCTTTAATAATTGTTTGTGTGCAATTTGGACATCCATGCAAGTGTGTATGTGATTCAAAAGGATGCTTGTTGATTTCATTTCCACTCGCGGTTTAAGGCGTGTGTGTTTGTGTGTGTGTGTGCGTGTGTGTTGTTTGTCAATGAGATGTTCTTTAGGCCTGCTGATGATACGAGGCCTGTCTGGGAGAGCTCTTCGCCTCTCTCCCTCTCCTCCCCTACCTCCTCCCTCGCCTATATTAGCTCCATAAATCCTGTTCTAGGCGGATTGTTATGGTCATTGTGTGTGCTGTGAGCGATGGTTATTATCTGCCTGCTCCGCTCACACTGCTTTATGCGTCTCGTCTGCTCTCTCTCTCTCTCTCTCTCTCTCTCTCTCTCTCTCTCTCTCTCTCTCTCTCTCTCTCTCTCGTCCCTCTGCCTTTTCTCTTACTCACACTGTATCTGGCTCACTCTCTCGCTGCCACTGTCCTTTGCTTTTATTCTGCATCCATGTCCATCCTCTCTCCCTCTCTCTCTCTCTCTGTCCCTTATTACTCTACAATACTTCTTTTTCTCCCCCCTCGCTCTGTTATCTCTGCTTTCGCACTCCGGCTCTTACCGTTACAGCGATGCAAGCGCAACAATTCAATCTATAAAGCTGCTTGGAAACCTGCACTTGGCAGGTTATTGATGAAATATACTCATCAATCAGTCGGCATTACAAACTGCGGCTACAGCAGATATCTCATCCCCCTGTATTTCTGACACCAAAGTTTTGTCCTGTATGCCCGACTATATGATGTCAGGTATATGCTCTCCGTGCACAGGAAATTTGGGATCAGCTGGAGCGAATACTGTCCCCTAAACATTTGTGAGGGAAAGCTGCAAAAAGACACGTTTTCGTTCTCACAGTTCACCTGTCATGAGAACGTTTTAGGAAGTGAAATCACAAATTACACTAACTACAAAGCTGCCCAGAAGGAAACAAAAAGAAGCATGACAAACAAGCCTTGACATATGGCAAACTTGCTAATGATTATATATATCAGCCTATTATATACAATGTCTTCCTAATTACTCAATTTCAAATTTCAAATTGAAAATTTGCATCTGAGGACACAGCGCTTGTTTTGTTTCTTGCTATCCGTAGGGCCCGGAGCATTGCGTGAAATGCCTCCACTTCAAGGACGGGCCTAACTGTGTGGAAAAGTGTCCCGATGGCCTGCAAGGCGCCAACAGCTTCATCTTCAAGTACGCAGAGGCCAACAACGAGTGCCATCCCTGCCATTCCAACTGCACCCAGGGGTGAGTAGAATCAGGAAAAAGGACTGGTCAGATGTCTCGAGTAGGACAAAGAAAGACATACACTGTCTTTCTACCAAGCGCCAAGCCATCACGTCACAGTATTGGTGCAGCAATCCACATTTTGCTGAGGAAGTGTTAGTGAACTCAGTAGAGACAAAAAAAAACTCTATAGCCAGCCATTTGTATTGTTGTCCTCCTATGGGCACATGGCCATAAAGGTTTAAAATGTAACACACATGCACAAAGTGGGGCCATGTCGTCAAAGTTTTCACAGGAACTGCGTCTTGCCGCCAGTTTGCAAGCCAACGGTAAGGCTGGCATTTTCAAAAGTTTACACTATGGAACCCAGATTCAAAAGTTTCCTTTGTCAGGCCCCAAAAAATGTTGTAATCATGTGAACGTACAATAGGTTACCGTTATATTGCAAAAATGATTGTCCTGTTGACGGTTGTATTGCGTGACGGACTGAACTTTGTCTAACTTTGACATGCTTTGGCTTCCATGTGAAACGAGAAGCCATAGAGTTCAAAATGCGCAAAGCACGATATTCGCAGTGTTGCGGCATTCATTGAAAAAAATAAACCCCTGCTCCAGAGCCCAAGCTGCAACCTTAAAGAGGTAAAGGTCTGCAGACCGTCAACTACACTGAGTTCACCTGACGTGTTTACTTGCTAGCTAGCTATTGAGAGCAACTAGCATTAATGTGTTATTGGTGAGCTTGTCAGCCACTGTAGCTCACTGACGCCACCGACGATGAAGTCAATTAATTTGCAAGCTCTGCCATTTTCTGGGTCCAAACAGAACATTTCTCCTAAATATCCTCATTTTGCTGTCCTATGTTTAGTGGCTGAAAAGCTTATTCACAAACACTCCACTGCACTATCCGCATCCCGCAAACATAGCATTATAACCCAACATCTCGCTAGTAAGGAGGGATGAATACAGAGGCGAAGCTGAAAAGAGAGAGAAAGGAGGGAGGTAAAAAGGAAATGAAAGGAGTCCTTACCACTCTCCATCGCTCACTAGCCACCGATCGCTCAATGTAATATTCAACAAGGGTTGGAAAGACATCATTTTGTATTTAACTCCACAGGGAGTTTGTGTCACTTCCTCATGTGTTATTTCTCCTCTCCTGAGTGACAGCCTCTAGCTCGCTTGAGCATAACAACATTGTCATAAATGGAAAACACCAGGCTGACACTTTGTCACAGGTATAGCTTCATAAGCAGAGCCGCCTCTCAAAAAAGAAAAACAAGTTGTGGGATAGAGAGAGCGAGGCAGAGAGGGACAGAGACAGGGCGGAAACTACTCTCCTTTACTACTAAATATTCAGAAAGAGCCACCAAATTTTCTGAAACTGGTATTAAGTCTTTCAAACACACACACACACAGGAGATTTGAAACATCAACACGGGAGGACATGGTGAAATCTCAAGCAGAGATATTTGCTTTTTCTTCACAAGACAACGGAGTTTTGTGATCTGACTCCCATGTGGACATGGTGGGACTGAAGAAGAGTCAGAACTCGCTTTACATCTCAGATTTGCCCACAGGAATCAAGGAAGTACATGGGTCTGATTATGCTTTTGTCTAGTGTTTCACCAGCCTGTGGCTTTAAAACAGCAACCTTTGATTTTACTGTAAAGCTTATAGTTGAACAGAGAAAGTAAACTTGGCTCTTGCTGTCTTTATGAAATGAACTGAAAATAAAGCTATAGACAGAGATGGAGGTATAGGGAGAGACATAAAGAAAGGCTAAAGTGAAATCTCAGTTGTTTGCACTGCTGTACTTTGTCAGGGAGGTATGAAAAAGATGAGGAGATACTGTGCCATCGCCTCTCACGCTAACACCTACACATGGACATGATGTGTTTTTGACAGCCAGCAGTGCAGGGAGTAATGGAAGGATAAGAGAAATCAATAGAGTCTGTTACATTATGTTAGCTTGTAGAGTAAGAAGTATGACCAGCAGCACACCGAATTCCATGCAGTACAATGTACAATGTACCCTTGATTCAAGGAAAGAACATCAACATGGATGCATATGCTTTTCGGGACTGACTGACTACAGTATTTCTCTCAGTGTAGTTGCCGTACATTCTGCTATTGAACTTTTACCACAGAAAGAACATCTAGCCAACAGCAAATCAAGACATATGTGCATCACTACTGCAAAAGAAAATATTCAACTTTAAATCGAACTCCATTTATCTGTTGAAATGTATTATTTTTTCTCAGATTTTAACTTGAAAATGGCTCATCCAGTATTTCATATTCCCTAGCGTGTAGTAAATGGTAATAAAATGTGAGTTGTTGTTGTTTTTTTTATGTTTTTTTTTTGTTTGTTTTCCATTACTAATGTGTGAAGGCTGCATAAAAAATGTGTGTTGTCAGTATTCCTGCACTAAAAACTGTTATTTTACTCAGCATCAGTGACCTCCAGGGTCCTGCATCACATGGGTTGCATAATCACACTAGCAAAGTCTAAAAAGGCTACTCAGGGCAAATATTCTTTGCAAAAATGTAACAACAGCATAGAGTTCTGTTTTAGTCTTCCTCAGTCAGTATGACAGGCCAGGACGTGTGGACTGTAGTATATGTGGGTGTAGTGTGGAGAAAGAACCACCCATATCATAGACTGTATAATTAGTGGGCGGAGCTTTAGGGTTGGAAAAGCAACATTTCAAATGGCCAGCAGGGACTGAATCCACTGGTTGCATAAAGAAACTTGAGTGTATGTAAGCTTATGAGAAAATAACCCAAGTTCTTACTGGATGTATTACCTCAGTAAAGTCTCTATGTGAATGTGTAGTGTAAATCACCAGTTCAAGTCTTCTTCAATCCAACAAGATGTAAATTTTTTTTAAACTATGGTCCCATTTAGAGTGAAATTGACAATATTTCTTCATTTCTGGCTCTAAAAAAAACAAAATAGTGTCTACCATTATACAAAAGTCCAAGCTTCAAAACTATATGTGACCAACCACTGTGTGGTTTGTTTTAAATTTTACTTGCTATAATTACCCTTCTTCTCACTGGATTGATTATCGCACTGAGCAGTTTCCTCATGAGTTTACAGTCTCAATTGCTAGTTCGAGTCTTCTTTAATACAGCACAACACTCATTTTGTAAATTGTGGTCCCAATTAGATGTCAAAGCAGGGTGCGTTTTTATGCGGCGATTGGGTTCTCGGTCAATTCAGATTAGGATGTCAATCCCAGCTCAACCTGCTCATCCAAGTTTGGTCAGTTCCTGCCCCCAGAAAACAAGATGGTGGCAGCCATAATACAAAACTCAAGGCTTCAAAACAGTAGTCCACAAACCAGTGGCTGTCCTTAAAATGGGTTTATGCTTGGTCCTTAGCCAAATCTTAAACTGCTTCACAAAGGCATGATTTGTTTAATAATGTCCAATAAGGGTTCTTTCAAGCCAATAGTTTCTGCGTTGCTTTGAATTTGCAAACTGTGAATGTGGTTTGTTTAACTTATTTGCTCATTTTGTATTTGTTTACTTAGGTGCATTGGACCAAGACTGCAGGACTGCATTGGCTGGATGGACAGGTACAAAGTTATTCTCTACGAATTGCCTCGTTTCTCCAGCTTACAAACACAACACAATAGCACACAGGATGTACACACATACACTCACAGTAAGCAAACTCTCTGATTAATGGCTAGCTCCAAGGCCCAAAATCCCTGTGAGTGTCCTTAATGCCTCTCTGTGCATGCTTGCTTGTGTGTGTGTGTGTGCACAAGCAATTTGCCTGGTTCTTGATAAATTGATAGCGCTTTAGCTTTCACTCTGAGCCTGGGGGCAGTGGTGAGGCAAAACGCCGCTAACAGTTTACAGCGAATCGTTGTAATACAAGAAACAGTTTGGCATTAAGTGGAGAGTTTTGGGTTGCGTTTTGGGGATGATCTAAAAATGGGAAACAAAGCAGGCTGAGCAGCCAACACAGCAGAACTAACCAGTGGATTTTGGACAAGAGTGCGCTCAAAAAAGATAGGGCCATGCAGGTCAGGACAGGAAGCCTGCTAAACGTGTCATATCGCGTAGACATTACATGGTGTTGACCTGACCTTCATTTGCAGAGGTGGGGCAGATGGTAGTGGAGTTTCAACATCAACCACTGTAGATTTTTAGGAGACCCCGGGACAGTTTACAGCTGTGTTGGTAGCATCATAACTGCGTGTATTTAACAAGACCTCGGGACACCTCCAACCATGTTTTTAGCGATGAAAACTGTTTTTTTTTTAAAAGCCAAATGCGAAGTTTTTCTAACCCTAACTAAGTGGTTTTAGTGCTTAAACCCTAACCAGAGCAAAACATGAGCATTACAAGAAAGAACTGAGCCTGAACAAACACGCAGTTTCAACCCAGCTGTGGGTTTGCAGGTATGTATTTCACCATCATCTAATCGAGTGACTCGGTTGTGATAGAACATTAAACTAGAAAAAAAAATGTTTAGACTATCTGGCAGCATTTCAGGAGGCTACCATGGCATCAAACGAGGGTCAAACAAACTGATCAACATTTATTTAGTACTTACTGATCAATATTCAGTTACCTAAGGCCCTTTCCGAAGATCAATGGATGTTGAAGAAAGATACCTAAAATTCCCACCCTTTGGAGAGCTGCTCAAAATCTAAACCATCCCTCCTGAAACAGTCCTTGGGACTCTGCCAACAGAGTGAAGGGTAACCACCGCCGATGGCAGAATGGAGCTATCAGCTGACCCGGTGCACAGATCAGCCCTTATCAGATCTCCGATACAGTAGCTGTGGAATAGGATACAGCAGTAGATGCTCGGCTAACCGCAGGCTTAGCTGCCTGCTCTAAAGTGTCACACATCTTGTAAATCTGTAACCTGTTGGAGGTATTGGCTTTTGAGCACGGCTGAAAGTGGCTTATCAGAAAGACATGATTACTCTAAGCCTTCAAAGGCCATCGCTCCACCTGGCATTAACATACAGCTTGTGGAGGGATTGTGTGCGTATCTGATTAAGCTGGATTAATCACTTCCTGTCAGTTACGTAGTATTTAGTCTGATGAAACTGTAATACCTCATCTAGCATGTTTCCTTTTGGCAGTATCTTCCCCAATTGATTCAAAAGTATCAGAGCTGCCTGCTACCTTCAGTTTCTCTCTTCTGTTCCCTGATTGGCTCCTTACACATGCGTTCCTAGATTCTTAGCTAATGGTGAGGAATCATTCAATTAAATTTGGTCAAATGCATCACTGACCATGTACAAAGGTGGCGTGTTGGCTGACCTTTAGAACTGTATGTCTTGAGTGCCTTTATAGTATGGCTAGGTTTTATCTGATCACTCAGATCAGACCATTAATGTCAGTTGGAAAAAGCATGTACGTGAAGCGTGGAGATTGAATTAGCCATCTACAGTGGGTCTTAATGCTCCAAGAACATTTGGTGATTCATGAAATAATTGGTATGCCTTTCTTATGGCCATTTGTTGTGTTTTCTTCCAAAAGTGGCAATTAATGGTCCTTTTGCCTGAGTTATTATTGAAGAGTGCAAACAAAGGAACTTTATGTGACGTATGTGATCTCAAAAGTATACTAAAGTACAATATATAATATGCTTGGATTGTCACTGCCACAGTTCAAAATAGGACCCAAATGCAGACATGGAGGCAGGCAGGTTAAAAAATGAAATATTGAACCAGAAAACCATGAGAATTAAAATCAGGATCACAAGGAACACACAAGGACCGGGGGAACATGCACAGGAGCACAGGAGATGCGTGCATGGATACAGACGTGATGGAACAACTCAGGCTAAAACAGGAACACAGGAGGGAAACAGAACACCGGGAACACAAGTGACAAGAAAACACAAGAGGATATAGCTACAAAATAAAAATGGCTTTTCAATCAAAAGACAGTTAGCTTAGCTTAGCTTAGCTTAAAGACTAGAAAGAGGGAAACAGCTGGCTTGGCTTTGACTAAAATTAAAAGAAATTCCCTCACAGCACCTCTAAGCATTAATCTGTTTAATCATACAAAAAAGGAAATTGTAAAAAACATGTACTTGATTTCAGAAAAAGATTAAGCTTGTTAATTTGTCAGCTTCAGAGGGGCTTGTAGACTGCTGAGCTAACCTCCACCTGGCCCTAGCTTCATATTTTATAGACAGATATAAGAGTGGTACTGATGTTCTCATCTAACTCACCGCATGGCATCCCAAAAGCATATTTTCCCACAAAGAGTTGTGACCATGATATTTATTCAGCAGGACATTTCACAGCTGACACACTACCACAAACAAATCTGACACTTTTATTCACCACCTTGTCTTATTTAGTTATCGGCACTGACATATCTGCACTAGGAATATATTGGGCAATACGTCCACTTGGCAGATTTGTAGCTCAGATACTAGTTCTCGCCAGAACTTTGCCATCACACATTATATGTCCCCAAAATGATCCCCCCCCCTCCTCCTGCAATCAAAGAGAGAGATGTGGTGGAGTTCTTCACTTCCCATGAAACTGGCTGAGTGTGATAACATTTATGGGGTGTAACCTTGCAGACTGTGATATACAGTCCTGAATAAAATACTTTTTTTTTTTTTTTTTTTACTGAGTTTGGACAGAGTCTCAGTACGCCTTGACCAAATTAAGTTCCTTCAATTACAGCAACGGGAGGTCATCCGGCACCCTGGATGGCCACCTCTCCTTACTTATTTCTGCAGCCGCTCTGAGGAGAGTTCGGGGAAGCACGTCGGGAGAAACGTATTGAGAGGCTTGATTTTAAATGACAGTGGCGGAGTAGTGCTGAGAATTCACTTTGATGGTTATTTCCATGTTTTTGATCTCAACTCACGATTTTAATGAGACTGATATTTGTTACCAGATGAAGCTTGGGCAGAACATTTTTTTTTACAAAACACTGAAGGTAAAGGAGGTTTTTTTAAGGATCACCCACATAAGCCTGCACTTTAGAGACATATTTTTTGTGTCTGTTTATTTTCTTGCCTGTTTTTTTTTTTTTTTTTTGATGTGCCCACACAGGGGGTATAATCATGATGCCGACTTTCTTTTTTTTTTTCTTTTTCCATCCTCATCGTCTCCACTTCTACTCGACTCAACCCTCAGTCACCACCTCTGTCCGACCAGAGATTACACGATGCCTCTTTCTCAAAGCCTGCGTCTTCTGTCTTAATCAGCTGCTTATTTTTATTCATCTCTCTCTCCAGGACCCCTTTGATCGCAGCAGGGGTGATCGGCGGCCTCTTCATGGTGGTGATCTTGGTGCTGAGCGTGGCGGTGTCTGTGCGGCGAAAGAACATTAAGAAGAAGAGAGCCCTCCGTCGCTTCCTGGAGACAGAGGTGAGTGAGGCAGTAGATGAAAAACATATTATGAGGAGGGAGGAGCTGCTGCCCGTGGCATGGGCAGATAAAGAGTGAGGAAACTGTAGATGACTGAGAATCAGTGGACACTAGTGACATTTGCATGGTACTTTAGCCCAAGTAAGTCCAGTTTTGACCTCAGAAACAAGAAAAAAGCAATAAAAGCAGGGAACTGTTGCTTGAAATGAGAAACATTTCTGCCGACAGAACAGCAAACTCTTGCAAGTCAAAGTATCTGGTCTCAAAGAACAACAACTGGCAGGCAGGTTCACACCCACAACCTTCTCGCTTTGAGGCAATAACCAAATCCTATTGCAGTCTTCATGAAATGAGACTATATACAGAGATGTTACTTATTTTAAGCTTAATGTATTATGTCGAGCTTGAGATAATAATCCTGACTAAAATAAATGTACTGGCAGGACTTAAAGAAATAATTTAATCACAGGAAAATACACTTTATTTCACTTTATTACACCGTCAGATAATAACATTTATGTCAGGGCAGTACCCTCTAAGGTACAGATGTGACTTTAATATCGGGTATTTTCTGCACCCGGTCGTACCTCCGGTGGGAACTTCATTTAAGGGGGACACAAATATACTTTTTAAAAATAGAACATTGGGGGGAAAAAAAGTACCTTTTACTGTTTCAGAACTTTATGTGCCCTTAAACATAATTACCTTGAGTTTGATTATGAAGTCCTAGGGGCTACACTAGTGTAATATTGTACCTTGGGAGACAAAAATGGACTCCTACTGTACCCCCATTTCTGACAGTGCATTGAGGACTCAAATCCAGAGGCTGCATATCGGCACTGAACAATAGAGGCATAAACAACATAAAGGCCATTGGTGGGTGTTCAAGTGAACCTTTAATCCTGTATCATTAGAGAAATCATTTTGCCATAGCTTGGACTAAAAAGCATGGTGGAATTTGTTGAAATTGGGTGGTGAAATGTCAAGTAGGAAGATGGGCGGAACTATCCAGGAAAGATTCGACACGTGACCATCAGGACAAATATTTCATCAATTTTAAGAGGACAAAATCTAGACATACTCCAAAAATGAAAACTAATGTAAAATGTGCATGTAATAAGTAAAATATAATAACAGTCTGCCAAAAGAACAGGTGAATGTTGTCCCTCTATCTTACTTTCTAGACAATTGTGTCTGACATTTAGTGTAATGAAATATTTTGACTGGAATTAGACAAATGTACTTAGCAGGAGTTTGTTGCTCCAAAATGTCTGTGCTGTCACATACTTTCTGCACAACACAAGAGAAAGAGGGACAGGAAGAAGAGAGTGGGACTTTGTGTCTCCATATGGGGACTGCGGAGGAGGAGGAGAGCGTCTGAAACTCAGAGGCTCAGGTGTTGATGACCGGCATAGCATAGTGGAGAGGACACTCGTGTTCGATATAGGTAAGGGACCGTACCATTAAAAAAGGAGGAAAGCACTCTTCCTTTGTGTTAAAATAAGAAGAGTACATCATCTAATGCACTCGTGTTGCTGTGGTGACAATCCGGTCTTGTTTCGCTGCTCTCTCTCTCTTCAGAGCACACAAGTGTCAGTGAAGTGTCTATGCTGATAGCTTCCATAATGACCAAATAGCACCAATGTGGCTTATTATTACACTCATATGTATCTATATGGCTGACACTTCTACCGTCTACAGAGTCTTGAAAACTCACATGAAGTAAGACACAATTACCTTATTTTAGTGGTGAGCCAAAATAAAATGATAAACGTGGAAATGCGCTTACCATGTCTCTTTTTAACTGTTTTATCAGTTCTGTGATGTCCAAACAATCTAAACCACATCAGTACACTCATTCTTACATTTACATGTACATTTGCATTTAGGGCATTTAGCAGCTGCATTTGTGCAAAGCAATTTACAATAAGTACATTTGTCACAAGAAAGAAACCAACAACATATCACTGTCGATAGAGGTTTGTGTAACTTCAGCCCTCTTGGTTGGGTTTCAGCACTGGCTTGTAGAGTGAGACGTTGGACAGCTCCCATATTCTGCTACACAGCCTCAGCATCTTCAGCACCAGTAGCGCTGGACAGCTCCCTGCACACTGGAATAGCATCCAGTAGTGTGTATATGTGTGGAAGAGGCATCTGTATTGTGTGTGTGTGTGTGTGTGTGTGTGTGTGTGTGTGTGTGTGTGTGTGTGTGTGTGTGTGTGTGTGTGTGTGTGTGTGTGTGTGTGTGTGTGTGCCCCCCCGCCCTCCTTGTTTCCACCCTGCAGAAGCTGATTTGTTATTCCATTTAAATGAAGAATGGCTATTTTTTTTTAATCAAATGGTAACCATGAGCCAGAGGACAGAAGCTGCCGACCACAGCCAGCCTGATTTACACTCTTGCTCTGTGTTTCCTTCTCCTTGCCCACAACACTCCCCCCAACCCACCCACCCCTCCACCCTCCTCCCCTCTAATCTTCCACTCTTTGCTTAATTCTCCTTATATTGCTCCCTCCCTTCTGCTCCTGCATCCCTCCGACTAATTCGGCCGCTCGCTCCTCCATCGCTGTCTTGTTGCTGCTGTTGTTCCTGCCACAGCTCCTCTCCCACTCCTCGTCTTCCTCCGTCCCTCCCTTCATATAATGCCCCCCCCACTGTTAAATCTGTTCGTTCCTCCACTTGAGCGGTAATGAGATAACAAAAGTGTCATCTCCTTCTCAGGCTCCACAATTATCCCCCCCCCCCCTTCCTTTTCGCTCTTCGTCCACCTTCCACCATCTCCCGCCTCTGTTCACGCATTACATTCCCCTCTTGTGATATTGAAATGGTAGCAGCGCATCGGTGTTGTGGAGAAAAAAACTCATTCTCGCCTGAAGTACCGGGCAGTTTCTAATTAAGAATGAGTATTTGGGAGCGAAATGTGCGATAAGATTAACAAAAAATTGCAAAATTAATGAGGTGTAGTAAATGTTGCAATGGAATTTCACAATTTTTAGAAGTGATTCTTATTTTTAGAAAAACTCATTTAATTTAACTTCCAACGCAATTGTTGATCAATTATGATGAAAGCTGCGTTTCACAGCAGGACTTCCTCGAAATTAGGTCACAGTTTTTAGCAACAACCTTTTTCCCGCCACTGATTGCAGAGACGAGCTTGCAAGTAGTGAATATTAGCAGTACTCTAAAATGTTCGTTTTCACGTTTTCAACTCAGGTGTGTTAGGTGGCAACATCACCTGTAAGAGTGGTTATGAGATGAGATATGTGACATGTGTACACACCTGAATGACGTTTAGTGTTCCTGTGACTCTCCGAAAAAAGTGAAATGGCAGTTAAATCAGGGTTTAATGGATAACATGAAATTGTGATTATATAATTGGTTTACAGAAACATCATCATCAGCTGGTAACATTTCCACTTCATGAGTCAATGTGTGTGTATCATCATGACACCATGTGGTCCTGGTGACACCTGTTACAGTGTGAACACAGTTATTAGAACTTTGACAGGTGTTTACATGTCTGCCTGTCTGTCTGTCTGTCTGTCTGTCTGTCTGTCTGTGGTTTTTGTCAGCGGAATGATGTAAACATTTCAAAATTGCAGTCACAGAGGTGTAGTTGAGATCAAAATGAGAGATTGGCTGCAGTCCCACCGATGAATGCTGAGTGCTTATGCAGTAATTTAGTAATGACTGCTACTTACTCATGTGTCGGAATGTGAGTAAGTTGGAGAGTCATCCTGGCTGGAGTGATCCAATCACAAGATGGTCTCTAGATAATAACTACAGAGTGAAGGACTACTTGATTAAGTTGTTAAATCACATCTTAAAGATGTAGGAAATGTTGTAAACAGCATCCCACATGTTAATGTAGAATATTGTCTTGTACTGTTCTTGTAAGGATTATCTGGTCTGACAAACTGTAGACGCTGAACAACGTCTGCTTTTTTTTTTTTCTTTTTTTGGTTGGTTGCATGGTTTGTCAGCAGAATTACACAAAAAGTACCAAACAAGGATGAGTCTCAGCCTCGAATAGACCTCATTAACCAATGGTGTGGATCCAGATAAAGGGAAAGATGCAACAATTCTTTATATGTTGTTCGTAATTTCACGGAGAATAATGCATTGATCTTGATCAAATAAATCTGGCATATTTGCGTGGCTGGTACTTATGAAAGTACACAATTTGATACAGTTCCCATGATAAAAAATGTTGTATTCTTCCACAACAATGGAATATTATGATTCCATCTGCATTGTTTCGTTGTTCTTGTGGTATGCTGTTACAGATCTGGTGATCTTAAATCATAGTTAAGCAGTTGTGAGTTGTTTGGAATTTAGTGATAGAGGTCTTTCTCCATGGAACTGCATTTTCTAGTATTACGGGCAATATTTCCAATGTTTCATTTTGAAGTGATTCAAAAGTGTTCTGATTAGATTTCATTTTTTCTAATCCGATGGATTATGTTTCAAATGACAGAAAAATACCATGTGATTTGTGCTCAGTAATTGACGGCGTAATCTGACCAAACCTGTCTCAGTATTTTCCCTGTGATGAATCATGTTGCTGGAAAGGATTATATGACTGTGTATCTAGTAAAAGGACTGTGTGAAGAAAGAATGCATCTCATTGAGCAGAGTTTGTGCTCTACTTACTGATTAATTCATTATTTTTTATTTAGCTTGTGGAACCTCTAACACCAAGTGGAACAGCACCAAATCAGGCCCAGCTTCGCATCCTGAAAGAGACGGAACTCAAAAGGGTCAAGATCCTCGGCTCTGGGGCCTTCGGGACTGTTTACAAGGTAACACGCATACAAAAATAAATAATGTTTCAGTTTGTTTGTGGCCATGCTCAATTATTGTACTCCTACATTTGAGATCATGAAATGAGATCTTGGAAGAAAAAGAAGAAAAAAAAGAAGACGACGACAAGGGAGACATATTGCAGGATCATTAATGACAGGAAATGAGATGGAAGGCTGGAGGCGGGGGATGAAAAGAATAAGTAATAGCAGACACTGAGACCCCTGGGGTTACAGTGAAATAAGAGGGAGCTGAGGTCACCACCAGTGTGATGATTGGTTGGGAAGGGGTGGAGAACGACACAGCTGGAATTAGAAAAGAACAGACTCTCTCTCTCTCTCTCTCTCTCTCTCTCTCTAACTGAAATCATCATTTGTCATTTTGTACATCCATCCGCTCACATTATTGCACATTTCTGGGTCGGAGGTGTGGTGGCAAGGGCCCAGATGTCCACATTCAAATCAACATTTTGCACTTTTCTCTGGGGAATGTTCAGGAGCCTCTAGGCATGTAAGAATATATATAGAGAGAGTCCATTCAGAGCTTCATGGCCCGAGGACGCAGACAGTTTTCCTTGGTGGCTCGAAGGCCACTGCATCATCTTGAGGGTGAGTTACAGTGTGTTGCTGGTGAGAACAGCCAGTCAGCTGCATCACTTCAGCTGCTTCATCGCATGATGTTATTATTTATGGCACAACGCAGAGATTGTTGAGAGTGAGCATTTAGATTGACTTTTAAATTGAATGTTTTGCTTTGCAGTTTTATTCTCCAAAATAATTTTAATTAAGACAGTATCTTATTGAGCCTGTTCTCATCAGAAAAAAAAAAAAAAAAATGACCAGAAATGTGCCTTTGTTGTGAGGCAGTGACCTCTAATGGTTGTAGTAATTATTACAGTTACAAAGGAGGAAGTGAGGTGAGGTAGCAGAAGTAGAGTGAGAAGTCTGCAGAGGTAGTAGGTTGAAGATGGAGGATTGGAGAAATAAGCAGGACTTTCACTCAGGAGACCACTGTTTTGTGTCCAGAATGAAACCAACGTCAACTTCTTACGTATATCAGAAACATAATGTATTTTAAGTTTGTGATTAAAACTCGCTGATTTTCACCTAAACCACATTGCTTTCCGGAACATAACAAGGTAGTTTTTTAACTAAACCCAACAAAAATGCCACCGTACGACGTAGGTCCAGTGCGTGTATGGCTGTAATGTTGGTCATGCGGTCATTCTATTTTGCATGCGCTGACAACTGACCTATGTAGTCATTAGCTATGAGGATGCCTCACGCTCATTATAAATCTGCCATACTTAAAGGCACACTGCAGATTTTTTTTCATCTCTAGTTCTGCCACGGAGCGAAGTTCCCATTTGCACACATGCACAATGTCATAGGCACAACTACACACACACATAATGAATGCAAGCCTGAAGAAGACGTTGAACAGGGGAAAACAAGAGGAGAGTAACTTACTTACAAACTAAACCGAAAGTTATTGATCTCAGAGATCTGCCAGGTCTGTTAAATGAAAGAGGGTGGTATGATGTTGCATTTGTCAAAAGTTATAATACGAGCGTTTGATGATGAATGACACGCAGCTTTTAGGCTTGAAACACTCACAGATGGGTTTTGGAGGAAAAACAGAATGTGACATATGTTTGATTAGTTCACAGGGCAGCTTTAACTAGTAATCAGTCTTTTCTCGCCATCATTTGTTGGACCCAAGGACTGAGCCCCCAGAGCGTTTGCACACCCCTCGCACAGCTGAATTAACCTGGAAGAGAACGATACTCTGACGGGGAGTTGCTGACCCGCATATCATGGAATCCAACACAGTCTGTTTTTACACTGGACTGTGTCTTTTTGGTCATATGCATATGTCAATCTAAAAATATTCAGCATTCACAAGGTTGATTTAAAGGAGAAAACCCTGTTTTTAGACATTTATGAAAGGTCTCATAAAACACATCTGCCTCGCTCTGGAGCGATCAGTAACAACATGTCATCTCGTGTTGTAGTTTTAACTGTTTGGCACAATGAGTTTAATTTGGATAGAACAGAGCGGTGAGGTGCATTATTCACCCAGTCAGGTACAGAAATATTGCTCAAAATTGAGGTGTTTACAAAAGACTCTGTCAGAGAAAAAAAACAATGATTTATTCCGCTGAGTAATAACCATCCATATGAAATCAGATAGAAAGAAAGTGTTTCAAAAAGGCAGCCTCACATTGAAATTACAGCTGATGTCAGTGGGGGATATGTAGCGATATCAGGGCAGAATAATGGTGCGACATGTTTGGAACAAGAGATGTTGAGAGGCACTCCATTTTTCACCTGTTTTAAATGCTTTGACCACTTTGGCAGCTGCTAAATCACTTTAATCCCATCCGAAATTAGACACTTCAAAATGATTAAATAGTTTTTGCCCAAGTCTTTTTTGAAGGACAGAATAACCTTTGATCATTAAGCATGCAGAACACTGGAAGAATGAGAATATGGAAGATGGTGATTAAGAAAGCTGACGAAGTTGAATTTGGGGTGAAAAATCCTCAATTTATTAACTGATATTCCTCCTGTTCAAACCTTTAACAGCCTTCTTTTATTAAAAAGAGTGGGAGTTTTGTGACTTTCTAGTTAGTGTAATGACTCTGTGTATGTTTCTTTAGGGTATTTGGGTCCCAGAGGGTGAAACGGTGAAGATTCCTGTCGCCATTAAAATCCTAAATGAGGCCACAGGACCCAAGGCTAATGTGGAGTTCATGGACGTGAGTATCCTGAAAACTGGAAAATGAAACTGAGAAAAACCATCAATTCCATTATGTAATTGTTTTTCTGATTGCCGTTTACAGTTTAATCTCAGCATTTACAGAAATAAGCTATTTTTTGCGATACAAGCTGTTATTCTGAAGTAATTAGTGCTGTGTTTGGTTACATCTGTACAACAGATACAACATATACATATCATGACATTGTTGCTATGGTGACACAAAGTCCAATTTGGGTATATGATCGACTTAAAAGTGATCGCCAGAAGAAATAAAAGAATTCCTTATCATTTTTTTAAAAAGAAGAGACAACTTACAGGCTGTTGGAAACTAAGTTGAGACCCTCAAGACATGAGAATAGAAACCATCAGGGGCCCCTAGGACCCCTCTATACACCCACATATATACACACACACACACACCATGCCACAGGCTCCCAGCACAGTGCACAAGGCCCCATCTATAAAACATTCACAGCTCTGCTCATTTCAAAAGCAAAAGTGAAAAAAAAAAAAAGTCCAAATTATTACCCTATGATGATGCAATGCAGATGAAATAAGCCCCATCAACTCGCGTACACATCCAGACACGGGCACGTACACACATCGAGAGCGACCCAATTGCACTCGTGTTTTGCACTTAGTTTGACAGTCTAAGAGGAAGACTTTTGGAGTGTTAGCATTTCTATTTTTATCGGGACATCTTTGATGAATCTCCTACGTGTGTTTAATTTAATGCCTCATTTGCTTTTAGGGCTTGTCTCACAATCAGAGCACCAGATAAAGGGGGGACAAAAGAGGTGATACAGTGGGTATGAAAATACTGTATGTAGAGGGATGGAGTTGTTTATTTTTTAAGCAATACACAGTCATGTACCGTAAAAAAAAAAAAAAAAAAATCAATTGCATACTGAATGTGAACATCTCCCTCTGAGTGCAGATCATGACACAAAACCACCTTGCGAGGACTCGCTTAGATCAGTCATGTGACAGACTGCGCATGCATCGCTAAGGATACGTGATGATATGACATGCTGGAGATCCTTAGGATGTTCCTAAGTCTTTATTGTTTCTATACGATTAGACAAAAGTTTAAACTCAAGACTCATCTAAAAGTAAGACTAAGCATTAAAACATTGTCCTGAAAATTACCGCATCCGAATACTTGACACACATAATGTGTGGCACTTTGTGTCACATTAGCCTACAAAAAAAAACATGACAACTCAATAAATGAAAGTTTGAAACCAATATTAAAGATCACAAATGCACCTGATTCTTAGAGCGGTGTGTTTATTGGGTGATCATGATCGCATAGCAAATGCTTAAACACATCTCACAGCTAAGAGTTGTTGAAATCAATAACAGATGATTTGTTTTACAAAGTAACAGTTGACTCCACTCAAACATAACATTTCAATTTTCAGTCACATTTGAGCAACAAAAAACAGAAACAGAGACCTTGAGAAATCTCCAGTAGTGTTTGTTGAGACCAAAACAGACATTTTAAGCCAAAACATGATGTTTTCCTAACCTAACCGATGGATTTTTGTGTCTAGATCAGAGTGACGTCATTACGTAAATAAAATAGAACCTAAGAAAAGTGAAGTTGCAACATAAACATGGTTTGCAGAAAAGAACGTGCCAACATTTATTCTGGTGAGTGGGTTGCCGGTGCCAACCAGTGAGGGTAGCAGCATTCAATCGACTTGTGAAACCATCTGCGCACGTCACTCATTCATACAGTTATAGCTCTCAAATACTAAAGACAAGTTAGTGTTTATAAATCAGATCGATTTGTGTGATGGTATTATGACCAGGGCCTAAGGGAAACCCTGGCGCAACATGAAAATGAGACTCCCCTCTTCCCATCCTCCAAGCACCACCAGCAGCAAAGCATTTTTGAATGGTTGTATTCAAAAGCACGTTTTTGCCCACAATCAAACATGCTGGCAGTCTGGCTGACTGAGGAGAGCCCACAGGAACTGTGAGGAGCCGGCCCTTAAACTCTTGGCTTCAAGGCAGGAACCAATCAGCTCACTGGACAACCTGAAATCACTCAAACACACCTGCAACCATCACACGCTCAATCACACAGAGGGTTATTGAAACAGAGGTGTAGGTGAGCAAGAAAGGAGATGGATAAACCAAACTCAAGCTAGTAATCAAAGTGGCAGTTAAACAACAACAATATAAGGACGGCTCTTGTTTGATTTCTTCATTTTGTATTTGTCACAGTAAAATAATTTCAGTTCTACCTTATTTTCCAGTGATACTTAAGTTCACATCCATCGAGTTCCCTTCATGTTTCTACACTTATTGACTGCTGAGCAGCTGGGGGCTCAGCTGCGGCTCCAGGGAACGTCAGTGGTAGTTACACTTGGAAAAAGTGTGCCATTCATTTACTTTAACCATCCATATTTTCCCAGTCGGAGTGGGATATCTGACTGGTGACCTTCTGGCCACAGGCCACACTCAGCTGCCACCGACTGTTTGAAGAATGTCACCGAGGATTGATTGTCCTTTAGCGTGTGTGTGTGTGTGTGTGAGTATGTGTGTGACTGTTTTTTTTTTTTAAACAGCAACGGGCCAAATCATGGGCCCACCACCAACATGCCAATACCACCTCACTGCCGCAGATGCCAAACAAGAGCCCAGAGTGTCACACCGAGCTAGATCGTCATGCATGTACATGTTTGCGTGTTTTGTGTTTGTGTGTGTGTGCATCATAACGGTGGCTACAGGCAGGCAGGGCACGCTACAGTACATATTCCTTTTGAAAGCCAAACTCCCGCTCAAGGCTTGTTTCCACTGAAGCAGGATAAACCCTCTTGGCCCGTCCTTGGAAACTGCATTCAGCAATGCTGTTTTCCCCTGTGCATGGAAGAGATTATGTTCTGCTCTTTTCATTAATGTTTTGCTCAGTAATTATGAGTATGAAACAGATGAGAGCATTCACTACACAATACAATACATAAACTAATACAATACATACTGTAATCTCTGACATTAAACCTTATTTATTAAGCACTTTATGAGACAGAGTTACAAAAAAAGTGTTTGGAAACCAGAAAGAAATTCAGATGTTTATTCCACACAACTGAAGTTGTCAGTCCACCTTTTTAATGCACTGACCTGAAAACATCACAGCCAATAGAGGTTTGCTAAAGCAGTGGATAACACTGGCGCACACTTGATTTCCTTTTAAATTAATAGAGAATTACCAAAGTGACAATTCAAAAAAAAAAATAATAATCATCATGATTTCATTTGGTTGTAATTTTGTTAGACGGCAAAATGAGGATTTGCAGGTGGGAGGCTGAAAACTCTCTCAGGAAACTGTTTGAAAAGCACAACATGAGCGAGGCCTTTTGTGTCTTCATAAAAGTCTACCTCGTTCCCGCTGGCTTTTTATTGAGGTATTTATTGGATATGTAAAAAGATGATTAATGAACTGATGGAATGAGATTTGGTCCAATCTCCCAGTTTCACACCGTCTTCTGTCTGGTTTGCCGAAATCTACCATCACTGCACACCTCCAACACACGAGCGAGGATCCCATCATGCGTGCGATACATGAGTCTTATGCGTAAATCCTGACTGTGTTACGGTTGTGTCTGTCCGTCAGTGTTCAGTGGACCCTCTACACACCGTATATCTGTCTCTCCCCAATGCGCACACACACACACATACACACACACACACACACACACACACACACACACACATAACCACCAACACCTTTGTGTAACTTTACCGCACAGCCATACATCTCATGATGAATCTTCTTATCAACCCATAAGTCTTGTGGTCAGGATGCGTTGTGTCTTTCATGTATCTTGGGTCGTAGTGTAGTTGCGCAGAATCAGTGGATGTCTGTTTTTGTCTTTGGTCTTCTTTCCAATCATATAAAATTTAGTTGCTTATGTTTCCGTGGCGCAATCGCATGCAATATTGCAAAAATGTAACTCAGTAAACATAATATAACCAACCTTTGCTCTTGTATTAAAACTCCTGCACATAAAGATGTTCCCATTACAGGCTCAAAGCTTTAGTTCAAAGCTCCATAAATGATGAACTGGAGCAGCTTCTTCACATGTAAATGATTTCAAACCAAACTTGAGCGCTTCACACACATGATTTACAGCGATCTCACCTTTGTGTATTTACTACATTTTTAGCTAGCTACAAAGCTTGCTGACAGTCTTCTGAAGCAGCGAGTGACTTTGATGTCAAGGTTTTGAATACAAATCTGTGGTTTCTGACATGGTGGAACCTCGCTGCTCACTTCAAGAGAAAGCTCATCTTTAAACAGAATGAGGGCTTCTACTGTATGGTCTTTGACAGTTCAGTCTACACTTGTAAACATGATGAACTCTCTGCCAGCATGTGGAGTCTTTGAACCTTCAGTCCGGCATTTGTCTTTTGACACTAACTAAAAGAAGACTAGCACAGTATGGCACATTATGAGTACGTTATTTTTACCAGCACATAGGTTTTCTAAGATCTGGATATGGCTACTTTAAACACACAATCATTAGTGTCAAATCTAAAGTGAGACTTTGTATGTTTTTTATGTAGTCAATGTTTGAAGTGGCATGTAAGGGTGATTTGAAGTCAGGGACATCACTTTGTGTGAAAAACAACAGTATCCACATATGCAATTTTAGGGAAAATAAATCATGTTTTTAAAAGTGATTTGGACAAAATTGGCCATTTCCAAATGTGGTAGAGACATTATCCCAGCTTCCCCAGCATGTGAATGACACTTATGTTTAAAGTTAATCTATTTTTAAACATTGTCATTTGAGTAAACATTTCAGTAAGCTACTCTCAATTTGCAGTTGTAGAGGGCAGACTAAACTATCAAAATCATTGCCTTTATTTGTTTGACTCTCTGGAGAGGTTTATTCTGTGTGTCATAACGAGATCTATCATCTCCATGTACAGTTTAATCCAAATAATGACTGACTGCCAAAAAACATCACAGTGGTGCCAAAAAACATCATAGCGGTGCCTAGGTTTGAAAGAGAATTTCAAAGTCAAACATTTACTCAACCGTCCAAGATCACAGAAAGAACATGACACTGATGTATTTTCTGTTTGTGTTTCGCTGAAACAGTTGGCTGTTGCCTGAGTGTCGACACACTGTAGAGTCTGCTGACATACTATTGTAAATTTCATCATCATCATCCATCGTCAACCCTTTTTCCCCCCACATGCCTGAGTGTATATCTGTCTTATTCAGGAGGCCCTGATCATGGCAAGCATGGAGCACCCCCACTTGGTTCGCCTGCTGGGCGTCTGCCTGAGCCCCACCATCCAGCTGGTCACGCAGCTGATGCCGCACGGGTGCCTGCTCGACTACGTCCATGAGCACAAGGACAACATCGGATCCCAACTGTTGCTCAACTGGTGTGTCCAGATCGCCAAGGTAAGGATGGAAAAGGTTTTACTCGCTGCGTGCTTGGCTTCAGTGATAGGCAGAGTGGTGATTTGGCGTATTCATCATGGGTTGCTTTCGGTTTTGATCGGATTGTCTTCTTTGGCTGCTGTTATTATGCTGCTTTCAATGTTGAAACAAATATTTCAGTGAGTCATACATGATTATTCGGAGAGTCATTAAACCCTTCGTGGATCTCTACACTGGCTCTGGAGCCATTAATTCGACTCAGTGGATGTAGAATGTTAACAAAGTCTGCTAATTCTTCACATTTTATTCACTGTTTGAACATTTTAAATCAAGAATTCTTGATATTGAATTCTTGATTGTCAAAAAACTTAATCGCAAGTGAAGTGAACAGTGTGAGGGAGTCTTTTTCCTGATTTTGTCAGCCTTTGCTCTTCTCTTATGCACCTGTCGACCCTAAGGTTTGCAAAAGCTTGATCATCGCTTAATAAATGGTTAAAGAAACATTTCATTGTTTATTAACTGTTTAATCAATTTATTAATGGTGGTTATCAGAAAATGTAACCAAAGACATTTGTCTTTTTCACTATTTCTACCAAGCTGTTGTAAGCGAGTGACAATAATTAACATTTCTCTCTCTCCCATATTTGTGTTCTATTGTCGTCCGCTCTTGCCCTTTTTGACATCTTACTGTAATAATAATTGTGTTTACTTTGGATTACACGGACACACAGCTACTGAACCACCTTTCTCCCTTTTATAACACTTCTTGGCTAATGGCAGCCAAGTGAAAAGTAGATGTCTGTGTCAGTCTATGGCCGCAAGCCAGAGACAAGGGCTGAATATTTGGTACACTATCCGTGAGTGTGTGTCGGTGTGTGTGAAGGGTTCAATAGTAGACAGCGGCGCCCCTTGCCAGCCTCTCTGGAGATCTGAAGTAAATAATTCAAAGTCTTGCCTGACTTTGGTGGGGGAAGTGTTGAGAGAAGGAAGCTCCATGTTACAGGATCAAGGATTTGGTAGTGCATTTCTAATTGATTTTAATCTAGTTGTCAATGTTAATCGGTGCCATACACGACAAAATAGAATCTCTTTCTCTGTATGCCTGCATATCTGAAGGGTGGGGTAGGGTTGTGAGCTTTTTTTTCTTCATCTCTTTATCACCAGGTTCATGTAATTATATGCAGAGAGCAGAGCAATTGGCTTAAAAAAAACGAAGGAAAGCACAATGAAAATGACTCAGCAGTTGCTGCAGTCCCAGATTTAATATCTTAGACAAATATTTCTGTTGCCATTTTTGGCTAAATCATAGAAAGGTGGCACTGCAGTGAGCTGCCTTGTGAAAATATTAAACCATCAATTAAACATTGGGACATGGTTACAATCACACCACATAAAGTGATTTTTCAGACCAAAGGCGATCAGAGCATGCATTAAGTCTTGCCCCGCTGACATCCCATGCTGTGTTACACAAATATTTTCATGGTATGGAATTAATCATAGTAATTACTTTGTGGAAAAAAGATGTAGATCAGCTATACACACATGAAGAAATATATACCAGCTGTGAACAGTTGTCAACATGGAGAAATGTATAATTCATAAAGGGTAGATATGATAATGTATTATTAACCAGTGTTACTGAGTGTCTCCAGCATGTATTGTTCAGTGTTTTCAATGACTGGCACCTGGGGACTCAGGTAGCTGTCAGGGGCCACGGTTAATAAGGTGCCCACACAGGGTTTCATGCTCCTCCACAACAGACGTATCTAAATAATACCAACAAGGTGAATTGGGACACTTAGCCTGTGCCATCAACATCATCAACATTTCCACATATAGAGCTCACAATAACCTACCCCAGGCTACTTCAGTCAAGCATCCTCCCTGCAGATTATTTCATTATGTTCATCATGCATGTATACATCAATTCCCATAGGGTCTCTCAGGGCTCTCAAGACTGTGACAGGGCCCCACTCTCTGAGGCAACATCCCTGTGGCCCCCCTTCTCTGTCATGGCCGCCATCACAGTCATAGATTATTAATGGGGTGATCCGCCACGAAAGTCATACTAATGAGCAGATTCATTAGAGCTACTACGCATGCAGGGCTCTGATGCCACAGAATGTGTGTTTTTTTTCCTTAGGACTGATTTTTCTCATCCTGTTTTTTTTTTTTTCCATATGCCCCGACTATATCTACTATACTATATCACTTTCTCCTCATTAAGTCTGCTTGCGTTTTCATTCTCCTCCAAGGCACCTACTCTTTGTTCCTGTTGTACAAGTACATACAGTATATAAAGTATAGTGCCATTGTTAGATGTTTAACATTGTAACTGCTACTGCAATAGTAAAAGATGATGTATCGATGATTTAGCGGCAATTCCTCAGTTAGAAAAAAGACATCACAGAATGTGTTCCTCAAGAGGCTTTTTGTAAACATGACATATTTGTGTGTCATGTCATGTCATGTCATTATCCGTAGCCGCTTATCCCTTTCCATGGGGTCGCGGGGTGCTGGAGCCAATCCCAGCCTTGTCTCAGGACGAGGGCAGGGTGCTCCCTGGACAAGTCGCCAGCTCATCACAGGGCCCTCACTGAGGAGCAATGTCTTATCTCCATTATCTTTTCATTTTTCTACTAGCAATATACTTAATTTTACCAATAATATAGTGTCATTCTTAGACAAAATTGCAATGTAGAGGTTCATTTGGTATTGCTTTTAAATCAAGGCTTTGGTTGACAGTAACCTTTCCTTGGATAAACTTTATACCACGATGTTTCTCAATGGTCATTATCCTGGTCAAAGTGTTATCCTCAGAGGTACTCTCAATCAGTGGGATTTTCTAACTAATGAAACGGATGTACCGCAAGGATTTGTTCATAGGGCCTTCACTTTTCTCCAATTAAATGAAATTTCCAATTTGTAAGATAGTTGATTGTTGAGTCTCATTCCCAACTCATCAAAAAGCTGATGCTTTGGTTTAGTGGCCAGCCCAACATACCAACCCAAAGTCTTGAATTGGGATTGAGACTCAACAGTTAACTCTCTCACAAATTGGACCTTTAACGACCTTCCAAAAATTTGCGAGACACTTGTTTTGTTTGACTGTATGCAGATGACACCGAACTTTATGGTCAAAAGCACCTATTGTTCATGTTATTTTATTGTAGTTCCCTTAACTACAACTTAACTGAGTTTGCTTATTGACTCACTTCCTGCACAAACTTTGACTCTGCCCACTGTGCTTAGATTACATTACATAATTATTGTGTTAGGGATCCTACATATTTAAAGAACACTTTTACTTCACAAAAAATAAAATAACATGAAAACAATTACTTTTACTTTTGGCTAAACCTCATGGCAGGCCAAATTAGGCCCAGGAGCCCCACTTTGGGCAGTCTTGCCAAATCGTGAGGTCAAAATCACAGATCCACAAGGCTACTAAAAATCTCTTGGTGTGATATCTTGAGTGTGTGATCTGTCCGGCCGATTTTACATCCAGCACACTGAGATTAGTGCAGACCAATGAAAAGTGACATATTTAGACTGTCTATTCTAAAGCACCCTTTGTATATTATGAACACCCTGTTCAACTGATAGAGTGTTTGATAGATGCACTGCATGTCACATCAATTCTTTTCTAACCTTATCGAAACTGAAAGCAGATGAGTGGTTGAATTTCACTTCAAGTTGAGCCAAGACACAGTTTGACTCTTTGACACTTTGTCTCTGAACACGTTTCATGTGAAAACGCTGGTGATGAGTATATTCTGCACCCTAGCATGAAAATGGCAGTACTGTTGTAAGGCACTGTAGTGATAGTCACCCTGTTATAAGATGAGACAATTTGAAAGCCTCTGCATGAATCCTTTTGAACTAGTAGAAGCAACACCAAAAGAGACAGAAGAAAGCAGAATTATATCGTACGCCACATTCACACAGGTTATACATAACAATGATGGTTCCCATTGTGATTCGGTTTCTGATTAAATATTTCATGTGAACCCGACTTATTTTGTCTTTAAAGGAAAACTTGGTGTCCCACCACTTGTAAGACTCGTCTCAGGATGACACATGATAACAGCATCAATATAACACAGCAGTTTAAACAACCCCAGTTACATTGCAGGGATACATGTAGCTCATCCAAGCAACCTCAACAGTGAAAATAGTTTTTTTTTTTTTTTTTTTTGTCAAATCCGCCAACAAATCCCCCATCCCCCCCCTCCTTCCTTCTCCAGCATTACTGGTTTGGATTGCCTCCAAGTCAGGTATTGTGTTTGTGCGTGAGTGTGTTTGTGCTGTGTGGTAAGAGGGTCCCACAGTGTGTATCACAGGGTCATTTCTCTGTGTAAACCAGACTAGGCAAACATGCCTCTCTCCAACTCATTACATATATCCCCAGGGTTCCAGTGAAAACTCACTTCACTCCTTTTCCCGTTTCTACTTGGTCTTCTCTCGCTCTCCTGTCTCTCTATGTGTTTGTATTTCGATATGTGATTCATTCATTTTTGTGTCTGTCTCTCTCTGAACACCCGTATACGAGGAATACACTGTAAGCTCCCACTGATGCTCATTTTATGTCTCTATCTTTTGTTGGTCAAAATATTGTCCAGCTATTCTCATGTTGGTAATAAGGCAGGGTCTACTCACTGTATGTGGTTCACTGCAATGCTTCCCACTGGCTGACTATTGCATTTCTCAGAGGTGCTTCTCAGTTCTGTTTGCATGAGCAGCATCTACCAGTGCTACTTGCTAATTCTGAAAAAGTCTGAAAATGATTTGTGTTGTTTGGATTTATTCAAGGAACACATTTACTATGTCCTGCTGTCTAAATGGGACATTGTTAGTCTGTTGCTGACCAGCGCAGAGTAAAATATTCAACATGCAAAAGATTTCCAGAAAAAAATTTCCAGTGGGACATGATTTTCCAAGGACACCAGCTACAGTAGCTCAGGGCAACTAAGATCTGCCCTTGAATCAATGTGATGACCTTAATGAATTCAAATTACTGCAAGGTTGTATTTTGCCATTCAAGGAATTGCTAATGGTTTTGGACACATTTCCTCTGGTACAAAAAACAAAGAATGAAATTTTAATCCCAAATTACAACAATGGCCAATTGTTGTCACATGAATCAACCCCATTATGTTGTCTACTGCAAGAAATTACATTGTGTTAAGATTAATGTTTTAAAGGTCCAAATTATATCTGTATACTTTCACAGTATCAATTAAGCATCAAGACCTGCATTATAAGGCAAACAGACATGGAAATCTCACTTTCTACAATAAGTGACCTTTAATATATGTGATACATCTGTACTTTATGTACAACTGACCGATATCTCACTCCTCTCTGTTAATGAAGACCACCCACAGTGGTGTGACAAATTACCAACTTGTTCTTAATCGAACTCTCCTTCCTCTCTCATCTCCCACAGTTGTCTCTTGTAGAAATCACTCTCATTTCAATCAGATGTTTGATTCTGACGAGAGCTGGCAGATAGCATTCCTGCTCCAAGACTGCATGTTAAACACACGGAGCCAGCATCAGATCACAGGCTTCCAGCCTTTGATACCACCAACCCTAAGAAATGTCAACAAGTGTCCGCCTATCTCCATTCCCTCATTCTATCTCTCGTCCTTGCCGTCTCCCTCGCTTTCATTTCCAGACTAATTAATGCTGAAGCTTTTTTGTGGTGGTCTTTCATGACTGCATAAATAAGTGTATGATTCAACATTAGCGGCCAGAATACCTCCCTTCCCCTGAGTAAATATCAGCCTGATTTGAGAGAGCAGCTTTATGCATGTTTTCATCACTTGCAGTTCTCATCAAAGTGGTGGAGCGGTGAGGTAGTAGTCATGGATTTTCTGTTGTTTTATTATCTAAGTGGTGTTGAAGCACAATGTACTGTATCATCAATAGCATGTTTTTGAAGTGGTAGGGAAGCCCATGATAAAAAAGAAATTGTAATTGATTTTAGGGGCTAGATTAAACTGCCTTCACATATTGGCTTGTTGATACGCTGAGGGCCAGTTATACAGCAAAAATGCACAGGCTGCAGACACAAATCCATAAATGTGTAACACAGAACTAATGAATTAAATATGTCTTTTGTCCATTTTTTTCATTAGATCTGTTTCCAGACAAATGTTGCCTTGAAAAGACAATTGCAAACAATCAAATTATTTTGCCCGCATGTTAATACATGCCAAATGCCTTAAAGCTACTACAAAGAACTTTTAACTGGTTATGAAACAGTCTAAATTTAATACTGTTCTCTTGATGTACATAAGCAAAAGAGAACATTGGTGAGAAGATTGGCTTTTAATGTGTCACTAAAACTTTTATTGCCTTAAACATATCCAAGTTGATGATGCACACAGTGGTCTCCCTCAGTCTCTAAAAGATCTGTTGCCTGTTTATCAGTGTGGAATTATGGCAGCAGAAACATCTTTTTCATCACAGCTGATCACTAAACAGAAATTATCCTAGAATCCTCTTTAAAGCTATAAACTCAGTGACCAGTTCTCCTCTAAACCAGCCAGGTGAATCCAAACCAGAGAGAAAACAACTTTATTTTATTCACTTTCACAACAAAATAGTGCAGATCCAGCAGACTCCTGCAGACCTTCAACATTAGCTCACTTCAGTGAAATATCTCTGTCAACCCAGGAAGTCTCTGTTGTACTTTCAAAATCATCCACCTGCCCTTCAGACTACATTTCCACTTGGTTTTCAAAAGCTGTATTTCAGATGGTTGGTCCCGCCATTTTTCACCCCTCTCTGTTTACTGAATTTTCTCCTCCAATTTGAAACATGGCGGTGTTTACCCCCTCTCAAAGAAGCCCTTTCTGGATTCCCTCTGTTTTAAAGAAATTGTCTCCGAGCAATTGATTTCTTTTAAGAACAAAAATTCCAATTTTTTTTTTCTTGCATTCAATCTGTTTTTTGTCCTCTACACAGCACAAGGACTGCTCTGGTCAGGGTTAACAATGAGTTCCTGCTTGCCACCGATACTGGCATGTTCTCTTGACCTCAGCTTAGCCTTTGACACAGTGGACCACGATGTATTGCAAGAATCTGTTGGCTTCGGTGATCTGTCAAACTGGCCCTTCTGTCTCTTTTTCGGGGTCCCCCGGGGTCTATGCAGGGTCCCCCCTTATTTACTATACACATGCTACCCCAGTGTAAATCATCAAATCAAGCAATGTCATTGCTATTGGGATGATACAAAACTGTATGTCTCATTAGAGCCAGATACCACCAACCTTTATTATGTTATGCCTTGCTTAACTTAAGTCCCAAAACTACTGCAGTTTAATGGCTCCAAATAAAGAATTAGTCATCACTACCTCTTCTGGCCTTTGCATTGGCAGCAGTAACATTTTCTTGTCTAGGTACTGTATGACTCAGTGATGGCTAAAGATGTACAATCATGCTTTGTCCAACTGAGGTGTTTAACCAAGTTTAGTTTATTTCCTCCATTTCCAGATCGAGAAAAGGTCATCCAGTACTTTTGTGTCTGCCAGACTGCATTTATGCAATGCACTTTATTCTGGTATAAGTAGGAACAACATCCAAAGACTACAACTTTAAGAAACATTCATGCCAAGCTTGTAACACAATATAAGAAACATGCCAACATCAAACCAATCCTTGCTACACAGATTTATAATTGATTTAGACTATACAGCTTTTTTTGAAAGCCTTGAATGGTCGGGCTTCTGCCTAAACAGTATCTGTGACCTGCCAGTTACTTATGAGCCTTGAGATCCTCAGATGTGTTTAAAATCTTAACTTGTTGTTAAAGGTGAAAAGTCTGGGCCCTTCAGCTGTGGATCTTATGGCTTAAGTTGTTTGATCTTGTTTTATATTGAATGATTTGGTATTTACTTACTTCAATCATTTGTTTTTACTGTAAAGTACATTGTAACTTTGTTTTTTTAAAGATCAGATATAAATTGAGGTTTAATGACTACTATTGTCAGCAGAGAACCCTGATTTATGGTAGTGCAGTCAACACTTTTGCTGGTTGACACTTGGCCAAAATTCAAGCGCTGACCACACTCATCGACACAATACAACAATGTGCATGACATAAGAAAATCCTTCAAGTGAAGAGCGATCATTTTTTTCATGCATCTGTGTTGCTGCAGCCGTGGCCAGAGGCATTATATATTCAAGTTGTCCGTCCATACGTACTTAACTGTGTCTTTCCCATTCTTCTGATTGCGATATCTCAAGAGGGCCTTGAGGGGATTTCTTTTGATGCGCATGTCCATTTTGACATCAAGGATGAACTGGTAAGATTCAAGTGGCCAAAGGTCAGGGGTCACTTTCTTTGCCTTAAGTCAAGAATTATTACAATAACATTTTAAACAAATGTCTGATTGGATGATATGATGAAGTCATGACGGTTGATATCTCAAAGGTTAGTGGTGAGATGCACAAAAACGTTGAATGCCTGACCATAAATCATTCTTAACACTATAAATATCAAGTCAATATCATTTCTGACCCTCGGCTATGGCCATGTTCTTTGGGCAGCAACCAAGAGAAAAGAACTGCAGACATAAACAGCTGAATAGACTTTGCAGGTTAGTTGCATTGGCCCTCAGAGATACTATTGCGTGAGGGTCTCAGACATGTAGAAGAAGCTTGGACTAAAACTGCTGCTCCCTTGTCTCAAAAAGAGACAGTTGAGGTGGTTTAGCTATCTGATTAGGATGCTGGACACCTCTCCCTCTGGAGGCATTTCTAGCACATCCAACTGGGAAGAGAACATGAGGGCAGAACATGTTGGAGGGATTATATTTCCCATCTGGACTGAGAAAGACTCCGAATTCCCCAGGAAGAGCTGCGCAAGTTGGCTAGGGAGGAGGGAGAGGTACCATACATCTGGGAGAGGCTTCTTTCAGTCTGCCGCCACCATAAACCGGACCTGGACGAGTGTCGGAAATTGAATAGATGGTTAGATGGATTTGTGGTGTTTGTAATAATGGTCGTCTTTTTGCTCTCGTTCACCTGAAAACTGTGCATTTTATCAAGATAAAGTAAAAACAAATTCCGTGTCTGCAGTGATGCTCGGTCTCCTGGAATGGCCTCTAAATGCAAAAGCACCGACCTCAAGGCAGCAGACAGATAGATAGTCACCACAAAGGACAAGAGATAAATAAAGACCATTAGGCCGGCACTGACTCATGGCTGCCACGTTGTCAATCAAAAGCACATACAAACAAGCCAAGAGGAATCCATTCTCTCTCCTTCCCTTTCTTTGTCTCTCTCTCTCTCTCTCTCTCTCTCTCTCTCTCTCTCTCTCTCTCTCTAACACACACACACACACACACACACACACACACACACACACACGTATAGCAGTGACGCAGTTTGAACAGCATCTGGCTGAGCGGAGATGGATGTGGCCAGGTAGGGCAGTGGGGGAAATGGATGACTGCAGGCAGCCCACACAATGGATGAGACTGGCAGCTCAGGGAGACAGGTCTACACTAATGAGTGACTGCCAGACACAAACGCACGCGCTCAAACAGGTAAATGAAGCCTTGTAGGTATCCAAACTTGGCACCACACAAACATTAACAAAGTGAACGTCTCGTAATTTGATGAGGGCGATGTACACACGCATAAACGTACAATATGTATCGTGATGCCCCCAAACGATCGAGTAAATAAAGGCACCCACGCATGACTCTGACGTTCAACGTACGTAATCTGTTTTTTTTTTTCTTTTTATATGCAGTTTACTCCACTTTTCCTTTCAGTACAAGTGTTCTCACTACACTGAAGCACTGTGCTGGAGATACACATCCTTATCCACTGGTTTATGTCAAGCCATTGCCTCACACTACTCATTACAGAGCAGGTCTAACCTCTGATTTTATATTTATTTCCCAGAGGAAATAGATAAGTTAACACTCACATACCTGCAAACAGAAATCTGTACCTGTGCGCATGACCGTGGCTGCGTGTTTGTGCGTGTGCGTTTGTGTTGGAAGCTGTAGATGTGTGCTCTATCAACAAGTCAATTGAAATTATTGTGGAAAAAGTACAGGATCTAGCCAAGAGGCATAGAAGAAAGGATTGTACACTCCAAAAAAAATAACCATTTTGCACTGTTGTGTTACTGATTATTCTGAGTATCATTGGAATGTTGAGGTTAAGAACAAGGCTCTGCATTAAGGAGTGGCTTCGGGCCTGTTCCAGCCATTGGTGAAGCTTTCTGTGAGCTTTTTTCTTTCCTTATCATTCCTCAATGGGCAGCCATAGCAGACACTAGGTCAATTTTTTTGAGTCAATACTAATTCAACCAAGCCAGGATACTTTATGACAGCCTATGCGCCCAGCTAATGTTTAAGAAATATAATGATCTCCTTTGGGGAAGTTTTGTAGCTATTTGACATAATGTTATGCGTTTCCAGCATTTGGCTGTGGTTTGGGAATGAAAATGCTAAAACAAGATACAAAGTAGGATTGATGTCATGGCTTGGGTTTTTGGTTTAGTCATTTCCTGTTTTATTTCATAGGTTTTCTCCTCATGCATCATGTTTTGCTTTACAGTTCCTGACTTTCTGACTGTCTTTTTCCCACCGTTTTTTCATTTGTGCCCTTGTTTGAATTGTGACTCAGACCTTGTGTAATTAAGTCTAAACATTTCCTTCACTTTTTGTCGTTAATTGGTTATTTTTGGTTTTGTTTTACATTTCCTGTCTTTGTCTTTTTTCCAGTCCTCTTTTCATTTTTACCTCTTACTTTGTTATTACTTAGTCAGGCCATGTGTCTGTGTTGTTCCATCACTCTTTGTCGATTTGTGTGCTTTTCACTTCTGTTACCCGGTCCTGTGGTTTCCTCATCCCTCACTGTGTTGCTGCCAATGTTACAATTCTGGAATTTCTTTACGACACGTCAAGCAAGCTTTCTGCAGTGATGTCATCATGATTCAAATTGCCCATGTGTTCATGTTACTGGTGTTATTGTTAGATGATACCAGTTACATAGGACAGGGTTTGATTTCCTTGAGATGCAGGTGATTTTTTTATACTTATGTGTGCTGTGTTTACTTAAACACTGTAAGGGTGTATGAAGGTAGTTTGAAGCCATTAGAGTTTGTGTGTGTGTGTGTGTGTGTGTGTGTGTGTGTGTGTGTGTGTGTGTGTGTGTGTGTGTTGAGGCTGCTGGTTCTAGCACTGGTGGATTGCTTGTCATCTCTTGGCCATGTAGGCGGAAGGCCAACGCTGCGACAGCTTGGATCCACTTCACTTTCAATTAGTCACCTGCCACTGTAGATGCCTCCTCACCAGCCTCTCTGGAACTGACTCAAATCATGTGCGTGTGTGTGTAACAATGAGAGGGTGTGTGTGTGAAGTGAATGTTGATGGGAATTTTGCATTCAAATAAAATGCGTGTGCATATAATTTTTTGCATGTGTGTATGTCTGTGCATTACTGGCTAGAGGTTCAAGGAATGAATGCGCTCACATGTGGGTTTGAGTGTGTGTGATGATGCGTGGGTTGACACGTGCCAAGCTCTGTGACATCTCACCCCTGTGGGTTACCCAGTCATCCGCCAGACCTTTGAAGGAGGGACTTGAGAGTGAAACTGATCCATTAGGGGTGTTTGGACCACTCTTTATATCACATACAACAATTGGCGATACAAGAAACAGTCAGGACGCTCTGTGAAAACAAAGCGTCAACAGCTTTACGAAGTGTTCTTGAGCCAATGTAGTAATAATCTTTAATTATGCATTTCATAACCTCGCCCCATATATCTATCAAGGGTGCCTCTTTCATACCCAATCATGATACTATCACCTGTTACCAACAAACCTGTTTACCTGTGGAATATACAAACAGGTGTTTTTGAGGATACCACAAGTCTTTCTTCGCCTCTGTCTCCACTTGTTTGAAACATGTTTCTGGCATCAAACAACCTGTCCACCAGTATAAATGATGATTGTGTACATTTCTAGAAACCAGGGATATGTTTAAAAAGTTTTTATAGTGCAACCCTAAATTTCTTTAAGTTCAATTTTCAATCTAATTTTCAGCAGTGTTTTTTATGGTCTGGTTAGACACGAAAAGCACTTGGTTAGGGTTCCAAAAAGATTATGTTTTGACTCAAAATGCTTTTTGTGGTCGCCAAAAACAGAGCTGGAGATGTCAAGAGGTCTTGTCACAAATGCCCAATTTTGATGGAGCAAACACAGTTGGAATTGTCCCAAGGTCTCCTTAAAAATATCCTGTGTTTTTTCTTTTACAAATGGTGACAGCCTTCTCTCCTGTAACTCTAGCAGATTTTACAGTCATTGTAGTTTATGAGATAGAATATTAAAACATTTGTCTTTGTAATGTTTTCAATTGAATATATGTAAAAAAGGACCAGCAAATTCTCACATTCTGTTATATTTGTGATTTAATGACCAATTTATGTTTTGGTCTTGTTTTATGTTTTATATTGAAGATGATTTCATATCTATAAATTTTGTAGTAAGCTTTTCAAACATAATTCAGTGAAATGCTCACATTAGTGAGGCTTTATGGCTTTTTAACACTGTACTGCCTTGAAAAAAAGAGTCCATACCCATAGTTATAGCTCTTTTTGACAATGAGCAAATTGTAAATAGAAATATGCAGTAATTATATCATTAATAAGCTTGACCTCATCTGCATTGAGTTTAATTTGTTTCCCCATGTCAGGGTAATTGTGGCAGGACATGTTAGTGCTTCTTGTTCTTGTAATTGAAACACTTGATGCTGTAACCAGGACGTGACATGTTTCTTATCATCTGTGTGAACCCATTTTTGACCGAGCAGATGTCAGTAAGTGCTAGAATAAGCCCAAAGTGTGTTAAGCACATTCCCCAAACCATCAATGCAATTACCAGAAATCTTTTTTGCTGTTGTCATAATGCACTTACCAAGATGAGAGAGGGTAGCTGTGAGGGAGAAAAAAAGCAATCAAAGTCAAGTACAACCAACATGCCATTAAGTCTTTTAATGGTCTCAACCTCTCCATATTCCGGTTCACTGCAATTAGCAATAAAAGTCTTAACGGTTGTGGACTCGTGATGTAGCCGTTTGAGCGCAGGTCAGGTTGTACAGTCATGCATACAGACCCACACCATCTGTTATTTTCGCTGGTGTCTGGCTCAAACAGAGGGCATTATGATGCTGTACTTTTCCCTGTCTCCAGTCTTCTCATTTACCTTCATGGCAACATGAAGCACAATTTTTTCACAAAAGATTGTGTGAAAAACAAGTTTTTCTTATTTCTGGTGCGCGTTTAAGTTTATTACAAGTTCTTGGCTGAAATAAGTATCAGGTAGGTCAGAGTATCATCCAAGAATGCGTAAATTGTTACGAAGGAAAACTCTCATTTGATAGCTGAGGCACTGGCAGTATCCTCCAAAATGGAAACCATATGCTCACGTGTGTATGTGGTGTCGAAAGGGTAGCCTGGCTCCTTTAACGACAATGGAAGTGCATACATTGAGTGTGTGGCTGAGCGAGAGAGAAAGATGACGGCTGGGCTCAGAGAAAATGGGTGTCGGCGACTGGGGCAGTTTAGATGTGAAGTTGTCGAACATAAGTGGCAGCAAATGTACAGTGCAGGTCACAGTTTGCCAGTGTATAAACACTGCAGCTGACCACAGTCATCAGTGCTAACACCCATGCTACTGCTATCCATGCAAATGATGAGCCATGCCCCCATTGTCTGTTAAAAAAGACGTTAACCAAGGAAAGGGAAGTAACACTGGCTGGAGACTGGGTTTAATCACCACGCACTTCCCAATTTAAGTCCCGGCCGTCCAGAGCACAGACATGCATACAGTCAGTGTATTTGCTCACCCATACTTTAAAGCAACAAGCAGCAGCTGTTATGAAAATATAATTCTTAAAAACAGTCGATTGAATTGAATATTGGTGCTGATTTGATGTCAGTAGGTTGAGTAATTGCAGAACTATGCATTTTATAACTACATTGTGTGTCGTTTCAGTACTGAGCTCTTTTTGGAGTTTGAACGTGGCGAGTTTCGTTATATCTTCACATTGGCTGCCTTATCTACCATTCCATTGATTGCATTCTAAAGTGGTTGTTTCTGAACTTAGATAAGGTAGCAGAAACTGAGATTATTTGTCTGCTGTCTGCTCTCCAAATGCTTCCCAGTCATTGTTGAGGGATGTGTTTTTCTAGCATAGAGATATAGTATTGGACATTGATGCATCCCTGCCATTTCACAATGACAAGTCACTGCCATTAGTTGTTAAGATGTTGGAGTTGTTTGATTTACATAAAAATGGCTCAAAAAATACCATCGCACCGTGTTGAAGAGCATTACCTACTTTGTCTCTCCCCCTAATAAAAGTCTGCTTATCTCAATAGGACTTTGCAGGCATATAAATGTGTCTTGTAATTGTCACAGCTCAAGGTTGTTTTGGAGTGTCATCTGTATCATCTGAGAAAATGAATCAAATTAAACTAAACTATGGGAAACCTGTCCCGCTCATTTGTCCTGACCGAGGTCCGGGGTTTAGCATTGTACAAGCCGTTATCATGGCCGAGACAGGATCCTCCCGTTACAATATGGCTTTTGTTAGAGCTCGTCGACGGGATGCAGGCACGTCTCGGGCTCCCTTCGGCAAAGCTGGGGCTGCCTGCAAAGGCCTCACACACACACACACACACACACACACACACACACACACACACACACGACACATCCCTGAAGCTCAGAAGAGAAAGCTGTACAATGTTGATGGCAGCTTCCATTCCTCAGGCTCTCCGAGGCTTACCGCACAATGAACACACACTCTAAAGGAGAGGTACCTATGTGCACACACACTCACAGGGAGCTCAAATGCAGACTATGATATACAGACATACTCACACACCTCTTGGATAGACGATGGATACTGTATGTGTTATTTACTGGATCCACAGCGAACTGAGTAAATACAGTCGCGAGAGAGAGAGAGAGAGAGATGGGGTGATGGTGTTAAGAAGTTGAGGAGTAAGCAGCTCTGTTGTTTTGTATAATATACCCAGTGTAAAAGGTTGTGGAATAACAAATAGCTGTCTAAGGGATTTAACTTCCACCCAAAAAAAATTAACATTCAATCTCTATCAACTCATTCTCATGCTGATGGATAGTCAAGAGAAGTTTTTTAGTCCATAACACATTTGTGGAGCTTCACAGCAAAACAGAGTTGCAGCATGGATTATGCCAGATGAGCACTATGAGGCCATTTTATGGTTGTTGTTTTTTTTGTTGTTGTTGTTTTTTACATTTTGAAAGAAGTCCCCATCTACTTGTAGTTGTTTAGGAGCAGGCTGCCAGGCAGTTTTGCTGTGAAGCTCCAGAAAAGGTTTATGAACTACAAGACCTTTCTACCGTGGAGTTCATAAAAAAAAAAAACTCCATATGAAAATGTTTGACAGCATGGGGAACGGGCCCTTTAATAAAACACATACACTATATGCCATTCGAATCATAGTTTTTTTTAAACAACATCAACAAACACACTCGGATACACACTCTCTCCATCACCCTGTAACTGCCGCTCCATTGCCAAGCTGCCTGCCTCGCAACAGATCAATCATAGATCACAGTTAATGTCTCCCGTTACGGCACCCTGTGATTGCCCTGTTATTATCCCACTAATTATGACTATCATCATTATTATCATTTCTGTATTACAGTTCATTACTCCAGACCCGAAAGAGGAGGGCATTATGGTCTAAGTAGCAGTTATTCCATTTATCGATTGGTGGGAAGTTGTGGGCCTTATTACTACTGTTTTTTCTCTTGATTGCAGCTGTTTAAGTGCTGACAAGGTTCACATGCCAGTGTGCCAGTGACCCCTGTTTTCAGACCAAATTTACTGTAAATTGGCAAGCTAACAGCACACATAACATTGAGGATGGGTTAAAAGCAGCCCAGCAGCCAAAATAAAATGTTTGAAGTTAACATTTCTGCAAATCACTGATACGTACACATTTGTGTGGGTCATACTTACCATATTGACATTTTAACAGCAGCAACAACAGTAGCAACAACAGTGTTTATGTTTATGACCTGACTCTCAGACTAGGAAGTGGAGGAGATGGTGGGTTCAGTCAGTCTAGGCGAAGAAGGCTGCCAAGCTTTTGACCACATTGCACATTGCAGACTGCATTTCAAAGAATGGAGGCGTGAAACCATGGATGTTTTTTTATGTTAAGGGACCCCTGCATTCTAACATTTGCCAATGTCGATATTTTTCAGGAGGCCTCGGGACAAGTTCTAGACATGTTTGTGCTGACAAAAAACAGATACTTCTGAGGTGAAATCAGGACTTCTCCAGCCATATTTGTGGTGACTGAAACAGGTATTTAAGCCGAGATATGACCCAAGGCAGCTGGAACTCAGGGGGTAGAGCGGGTCGTCTGGTTCGAATCCCCGGGTCCCCCCGCTGCAATGATGAAGTATCCTCAAGCAAGATACTGAACAAATTGCTCCAGATGAGTGATGGCACTTTTCATGGCAGCTTATGCCATTAGTTTATGATTGTGTCTGTGAATGTGTCAAAGAGACAAGTCTGTAGCAAGGAAAGGCGCAATAGAAATGCAATAACTTTTCCTAACCCTAACCAAGTGCATGAACCTTAACAGATCACAAGCACAAAAGAAACTGAAAATTTAACCTGAAGAGACATAGAGTTGCAACATAAAGAAATGTAAAGTTTGAACAAATCTGTGGTTTTCGAAAAATACATTGCAAACGTTTGATTTGCAGAGTGGGTTGCAGCAAAGGGAAGAACGGTAATCTAAAGACAGTCTTGGCTTCTGATCAGCGGCAGGTATCAATCTACTAAATGGAAAATGAAAGAAAGCCAAGCAACGCTTTTGTGCTTATAAGTCAAAAAACAAAAAAGCTTTCAGAAAATTATTTTTACACCAAAGAATATTGACTCAGCCTTCTTTAGTAAAGCATTACTTCATCCTTCAGTCCAATGAGCACATTCTCTTGTCAAACAAACATAAAGGCAGCTTGGTGTAAAGAACCGAGCCCAAGAGACAATCTGGTACTCCAGCTTAACAACAATCTGCTACCAAATGTGTTATTTTCAGAAAATCAATGGTTCATGCTGTTTGTATTCAAAACTTGGTTCAGTTTGATTTAAGTCATGATGTTATACACTGCAGATTTACCAAGGAGGAATTTCTTCAGCTTGATTTATGTCAGCCCATTTTGGCCAGTTCATTGCTCATGTTAAATATTGACATCGGAGCTACCAGCTTGTCCGAGTCTCATCTGGAAGAGTTTTTATGACTAGCAGGCAGTATCTGCTTAGAAAAATAAAGAAGTGCGCACATTTTAGGGGCAGATCAAATCAAGCGCAGTTGATGTTTACGCGAGAGGTGTCTCAGCAGTGTGTTTCTACGCACCCACCCCTATGCAAACAACCTGAGGCAATCTCCACACACTTGCACACTGGAAAGCACAAACAGACTGGGCTGCCTACACTCAAACACAAGAAGGCAGAATGGCTCACTAGAAAGGGGGGTTGTCCCATCTCTGAAAGGTGAAGAAATTAGAATAACGTATCCTTTAAATAGCGGCTGTCTCTCACAGTCATCAACCTTAGTCAGCGACTGACTCATGGCCATGTTTGTCGAATGCCAGATGCACAAGCTGTACCAATGTGATTAAGGACAAGAAGAATGTCAAATCAAGCTGACACTGCTGGCAGAACAGAATTTCTCTCCAGAACTGTCAAGTTTCCCCCAAATTAAGACGAACACACTCAGGGTTCGATTGACAACCATGCATTTTAGGAGATAATGCAGGAAGCTTTGAAATGGTTTCATAAGCCAAGGGGTCATGCACTGTTCCCAGCTCACGGAGGAACACATTTCAGTTCAGTTCAACTGAATATTTTCAGAATTTAAAATGTTAACCTGAATCAAGATTACTCACAGGATCCAATTACAAAGTCATGTGTCATGGTGATAATTGAGCCTGTGGGGGCAGCAGCCAGTGTTCTGTGGCTTCTTGTGTATCAGGGCCAAGACCTACTCTCATTAATAGGCAATTCAGAGTCCCTCCTTCTAAATGCAACAGGCTGAAAAATCAGTCCATTGTGTTGCTAAACCAAAATCAGTTTACCGCCGATGAAGATCTGGATCTGAGGGTGTTATGTGATATGTTGCAAAGTTATGACTGATGTACATCTATGAATACGTGCCGTATGTGTGCAGTGTTTCCCACACATACATGTTAAGCGAGCAGGCCCAGTTTATTTGGCGATAGATTAACTAGTGGGCAATCTGCCCTCTCTCTTCCCCTTCCATCTGCTGTCAGTCACACATGCTCTGCAAAGAGACAGAGACACTCTCTGTCACTACATTCCTCCTGTAAACACTGATAATGATGCAACCTCTCCTATTTAATGTAAGCCTACTTATACCAATGTTTTGTACAACCTTATAAGTGCACCTGGCTGCTGCGATGTTGTTGGTCAGATGTTTGTTTTGATCAGCTGCATAACTAGCAGTAAGCTTTCTCCACTTTCACCCGCTGTTATGACAATGGAAGAGTCCTAAACACAAGGTGTGTTCCTTTTCAGTCGACTTTATAAAACTTGACAAAGCAGTTACCAGGTACCTGCCAACGCACTTTGTAGAGAGAAGCAGAAAGGAGAGAGTAACAAAACAGCGAGGCAAGACAATGTGCAAGGAGGATGTGAAGAAAGATATCAAATTTTTGAGTCTCGCATTACTTTTAAATACTGTATAGCGAGAAGCAGGGGAGTGTTTCATTCATCATACTGGCCAACTGTGTTGTTGTGGTGGCAGAACTTCCTAGAAAAGCTTTCAACCAGATACTGAACCGAACCTGACGTCAAATTTGAATCCAGTGTTTTATCAAGGAAATTGTCTCTTTCGAACCCCCAATACTCTTTTTCTCCGTCATTCTGTTTCTTGCGAGCGCAGGCTTATCCATCATGATTAATTAGAGAGTGAACCGAGGGGAAAAGTATTAGCATCCAGCATCAGCTTCAGATGCACAGGCCTGACTCACTCATTTGCATCAGTGTGAGAAGAACACTGTGACCTCAAAGAACAGAAACTCTCAAATCTTCTCCACCTGGCTTAAATCCCTGAAGAGCATAACCTGCAAAACGGAGACTTAAAATTGAATTCAGTCTTCTTTTTTTCCAAACTTAATCTATTCTCCATGAATAGCAATCCTTTTTCAAAATATCAAATTTGAGTTATTTTTAATAACAGCAGATTGGTTCAACACAAAGCCCAAATCCTCACCTCCGATCCAGAACTGACATTGTGTTTATTTGCCTCCACTGCCTCAGTGACAAGTAAACAGTTTATGGTTTGTGATTTTACAGTAAGTCTTGTGGGAAAAGGCAGCAAACAGCCTCACCTTTAGCCACAATTTGTTCACGGTGTTGTGCCGAATCTAAAACACTTTCACACATCAGACAGTTTAGTGTCATGGTTATCCGTTCAGCGTGGCTCGCTAGTTTTCTCCAATTTGCGTTAACAAAGAGCAACGGCCGCCACAGTTACAGAGCTGCCACACAGAGTCGAAAAAAACAGCGATAGGTCAGTTGAGTTTTCACATTTCAGACTGCAGTATAGAGAGAGAGTGAGAGAGAGCTGGTGCTGCTGTGGTGTTAACAAACAGACGCACGGATCATATATTTGGTAGCTTAGCGCTCAGTTTCAGTTCGACAGTCTCTTCAATTTAGTAACTTAGTGGAAATGGTAACACTTGATGCCAAGGGTAAATTCATTCTCATAAATTCATGCTTGACTTCATGCACGAAAAAACATCCACTTTGTACTTCAGTAATGTACACGTATCAATAGTTTCTCACGCCTCCACTGATATTGATTTATGCAACAACTAAGGTGTTCCAATCATTATGGTGTCTGGATTATTGATAACGTTTATGTCCTCTTCAATCTGAAGTTAAAAGGAAAAGCCCCTCCAAAAAACCCGACCAGTCGTATTCTGCCAAAAAAAAAAAAGACTGTAATCGTAATTACTTAGGCGTATTGTTGTGGCCCTTCAAAATAAAGTAGTGGACTAGTTGGTCTTTTAAGGTGCACTTTGGAGTTTGGGGGCAGAAATTTTAATCTTAAAACAGTGTTCTGGGGACCTTATTTTCCTCTTAGAACAGTTTATTTATTCACTTATGAAAAAAACGTATTTCTAGGTTTGTATTATTACCTCATTAATATTGTTATTGTGCCCCTTTAACACAGATACATATGTGTGGCATGATCGTGAAATCACAATCATCGACCATGTGTTGCTTATTCATCATCTTTGGGACTCCTCAAGTAAAGGCAGCCCTTCTCACTATAAGGGCATCACATATTTGGAAAGCTCAAAGCTGCAAAATGTTGGACCTCATTGCAATTGTTATTATTTAGGGATAAAAGATATGTATCCCATTAAATATTGTCTTAACACTCACAAGCCCAATCATTGTCATGGTCCTAGATTTTTAGTTCAGCTGATTTCCTGTGTTATGTTGACAGTATATCCGCATAGGTCATGTCTGTTTTCCATCCCCTTTTCTGTCAACACCTCTGTTTCATTCGTTCATAAACCATTGTGTATTCAAGTCTGGGTTCGTCTGTTTTCATCCTGTGCTCACAGTGTTCTTGTGCCTGTTCCCCGGTCCTCGTGTGTCCTCTGCGTTCCCGTTTTGTTCTCCGTGGCTTCTGGTTTGTTTTTTGGCTGGTTCCCTTTAACCGCAGACTTACCTAAGAAGAAGACATGAACATCATTAATAACTCAATAACTCAAGACGATTGGAACTCCTTTGTCATTGCATAAATTAACGCATTGTTCCTGCATTAAGTCAGGCATGAGACATGAGACACATCAACAGTAGTTCAGAGTATTAGACGCATGAAGTCATGATTGAATTCATGATAATTTGTGTGCCCTATTACCAAAGAAATGAAAGAATCCACAAGGCAGGAGAGAACACATTTCTCCTCGACCAAAACAGCCCTGAATACAAAACAGCTTCTCTCCTTGAGACGTCGGTTACGATTGTTGTTTCGTCTTACTCCATACTCAGTTTACCTTTTTGGGTTATCGTTGCCTTTGAGTTGTTTGGTAGACGCTGTTGCACTGCATGCTGTGTGTGTATCACTTTTTACCCACTTTTTCTGTGATTCCTTTGAGAGGGAATGCGTCTTCATTTCACTGCACACTTTAAATTTGTGCCCCATATGACAAGTAAACACTCAGATGGTGATTGATTTATGGTATTATTCCATTGCTCATTAAACCCACTGTTATGTCTTGTATGGTAGCTTTTTCAGTTCCTTTTGCACAAAAATAAATAAATAAATAAAAAATCTGCTATCAGCCAGTTATATTTACACACAAACAAGAGCAAATGACCAAATAGTGCCTGCATTACTCAAACAAATACACGGCTTATTGCGTGTAAATAAGATACACTTTGCTGACTTATTTTCATTATTTCCCCATCTCCATGTGCACAAATCAGTTACATTCCCATCAGTGCGCAAACAATTTCTTAACAGCATGTCAACAAATTAATTAAGAAAAACATTTCAGAAAGATCCTAGCACCTTGCACAAGAAGAGAAAAAAATCTGCTTCATATTTGATGCCTGTAATTATAATAAGAGCACATCAGGGAAGATCATTATTCACAAAATAGCTTTGATTAATTGCTGACATACTGTCATGTATCACACTGAGTGAAAACAACAGTGTCAACACACATAAACACACATATTGAATTTAATATGTGGACCAAATGTAGATGTGTTGCCAAATGTTTTAAGGGGCTTTAAATACGCAGCACCTGTAATTATTATTATCACAGTCTGTAGGTTGTTACTGTGTATTCACTTCAGCTGATTTGTAGTTGAATCTCTTTTAATAAGCAAGTTTCACCCCATCTGTTGGTCTTTACTGCTGGTGAAAATTTCAAGCCACTGCAACTGAAGAGGATCACACACAGATCAAGCAGGTCGCAGCCAGAGACCTGATCATATGGCTGCAGAGCTTCAGCCGTCGACACGAGCTGACCGTTCATATATTCCATCACGGCACTTTAAGAATGAAATAATCTGCTGTGTGCACTCGTTGGCAAAGAGAGTGTTACTGAAAAAGAGAAGGGATAGCAGTAGATTGCACCATGCCAAGTGCATTAACATATCCATCTGGTGTCTCATCCTTTCTCCACTCCCACTCACCCCATTGGCCCCTTTAGCCCTCATCACTAGGCCTGAGTTGGCCCTTCCAGGACAAGGTCATGTTGTTGGCGTGTGTTATGAATGTGCCACCTGATCCCAAAGGTGCCTGTGGGCGCCTGGCGGACCAGCATGCTGGCGTTAGTGACTGTAGTGGTAAACTGACAAGAAGCCGAGGCTGTTCTGCACGATGTGGGTCACACATAACATGCAGGCACACCGAAGTAACACCTTTCTTTGAAACTGAGTTTACTTTTCTCTCTCTACATTACAGTCCCATCAGGATACAAACTCGGTTTGATGTATTTCTATTGTTTAAATGCATTTTTGATCCGTCTGTTTGTGTATTTGCTGCAAGAACTGGCAGCCCATGCAGCCTCATAGCCAGGTCGGGTGAAACACTGTGCAGTGTAGCTCCAACCTCAAATCTATGAGACTGTTTACATTTGGTTGTACCATCCGTCCTGAATGATCCGATAACAAGTGGACAGCTTTAAGCCCGTCAATTCATACCTGTCACCACATGTATCCAGACATGTGTCTCAAGTGACCTCTGTGATTGAACCTCTCTTACCTGCTTTGTATGCAAATATACACCCACGTCACTGGAGCAAACAGATATAAAACGTTTTTTTGTTTTTTTTTTTACAATGTATAAGATTTGCCGAATTAACAAGTAGGCCCACATAGTAAAGAAAGTGTTGCTAACAGTGTTTCACAAAGTTTTTAAAGTTTCTCCTAATGCAACTACTCCCATAATTGTTTTTTTGTTGTTGTTGTTGTTGTTGTTTACGTTTCTGATGTTGCAATTACTTATTTAATGGTGAGTTGAAACAGACAGTTTGTTCACAAATACCGAAGAGAGCAGAAACACATAATTTGCATTAGAGCAAACCACATGGAATTCAGACAGTGTTTAACCTAACATGATTGCTGTAGTGGCTTCTTGGTGCTGTTTCATGGGTGACATCAGTTGAGTAGGCGATCCTTCATTGGGGCCCAGAACTCATGTGAGCACACACTGCTGATGGAACCACTTGAGATTGTGGTCTGAGCGCTCAAATATTAAATGAGTGAATGGCGGTGTTCACACCTGTACTTACAGCTACTCATTTGTGATCGGATCACTTGGCTCTAGCATGGGACCAAGTGTGCAACACTGCAATGCCGCCTCTGCCTGAAATGTATGTTACAGACAAACAGACAGAAGATATGGCTAAAGTACAAACATCCATTCAGTATCCGATATTGAAACATATTTAAGAACAAGAAAAAGAGATACATGAGAAAGAGAGAGGCAGAGAAATAAATCTGATCTGATAGATCTGATTTCATTTATTGAGTTAACCCTCCGGACCTTAAGTCCAAGCTGTGTAGTGCTTTATCATTATAATAACGGAGCAAAAATCAAGCATTATCTAAAATTAAAATCACATCAGAGCAAAAATCCAGGCCAAGTGTTACCTTTAAGCAGATTAAATGTAACACATATCTCCTAATTTATCACACTGACTTAATCATAGCATGTTGTCAGCCCGGGAACTGGGTTTGGATGTTTTATTTAGGGGCTAAAAGCTGATGAAAATTTCAATTTAGGTGGCTGATACCAATGTGATACCCATGGATTTCATTGAGACTGAGGGCTTTTTATTTAGCCAGAAAGGGCTGCTGGATGGCTCACTGTTCCTCCGTCTGTTGCCCTGCATGAACTTGAATCAGCCGCTCTAGATCCCGCTTGCTTTTGTTATATGAAAGTGAAAAATGACGGTTGAGGAATTTTTGATGCAGGGAATTTAGTGAACTTATGCCCCTGCAGAGACACAGAAAAATAAGGAGTGAGTTGCTGAAAAATGCCCTTTCTCAAACCATTGCTCTGCCTTTCATTTTGACCTGTCAGTATGAGATGATTCGATTAACACAGAGAAAGACTGGTGTGTTTCTGCTGAGTGTCTGCATTTCTTTGCTCTCACAATATACATACCTTGCTCTGTGTCCTGATATTCTTCAGTCTTAAATGCGTTACCCTGCACATTTTACCCTTTTCCTAACCTCACCTCGACCCATTAGACCCCATCAGACCATAGATGTTCATGACATGCTGTTATCTGCCTCCAACCGTGTGCCTCCTCCATGCACCACATATACACACAAACACAGCTGCTTACTAGCATTGTTTTAAACTACATTAGGGTCAAGGAAAGAGCAGATAAGAAAATCAAAATCAAGATACTACAAAAGAAATCAATAAGTACATGCATTTCATGCAGATTACTTTTAGTGACTTGTTTTTTCTTTTTTTGTCTGATAGTATGTTAGTGTTGCTGTTTTCGGTGTCTTATGTGTTGACACCGAGGACCATGTTGGAAACAAGTGTTATCCTTTGGATTATGTTTTCTGTTTTTCGAATCCAAAAATCAATCAATCAATCAATAAAAACTAAAGAAAACTACAAAAAATTGAATGTATTACAAAATTACCTCTGAAATTAAAAGGACCAACTAGCAGAATATGGCTGCTTAGTCAGCGGTCTTATCTTTAGCTATGATGCTCAAAACCACTTGGTTAGGCTGAGGCACAAAAACCACCTGGTCAGGTTTTAAAAAGCCCACTGTGTGACCCATACAACCACCCACAAGCTTGAACCTTGGAACCTTGAGGTGCCACTGACCAGTCTGCTGTATGTGACACTTTAGACCCACCCTTCCTGTTTAGTATAGCAACAGCTTTAATTTTGTGAGAAAAATTATGTAAGCAGTCAAAAAATATTTATCAAACACTGTGACTCATCCACATTGGAGGAAATATCATAAAAATACCAAAATACACTGGAGGACGGCTTTAATGTCAGCAGAGACCATTTTGAATCACTATATCTAGAAACAACTAAAGTGAAACTAAAACAAAAGTTAAAATCTTTCATTGATCATTCTTTTGTTCTCGAGGGGGGCAAATGAAGTATAAATGCAATCTGAACAGCTTTCTAATTCCCTTGAAACCAAATATAGTCTTCAAACATCTGTGAAAGTGCTTGCTGACTTGCTGTGTTTAACATATTAATACTGTACAAACTTCAGTTTCAGCTGGTGTAAGAGTTTCTTTTAATTCCCATAATTACCTCTAATGCACAAGTGACCATTATCCATATGGATTATAATTAGGGCCATTACTATGAATCCATGTGGTTCATTTCTTTGTGTTGAATCCCAGGACTGTATTTAGTGCAAACAACAAATCTATATTTTACATGAAATTCTCACCTACGGTTGCATTGCTGTGCCATTTTTCTGTATCTCTCTCTGAACCTGAGCATTTGTGGGTGGTGAGGTCAGCGGATACCGTTTATACTCATACCTACATTCCTTCATTAGAGCCAGCCGTATGAAGGGGTTCAAGCATATAAGCTTAACTCAAAGTTTGCTCTCGAGGAAGGGGAACTGGAAGTTTTCCTCTCATTTATTATCTCTCTGTTCATGTGAACAACAATTTTACTTTTTCAAAATATACTTAGACTTTTTTAATTTGCACAACAGAGAATCAATGTTCTTTCTTTGTGCCCAAAGTGCACCCGGCTATAAAAGATGTGCTTAAAACATCTAGATGGCTCGAGATAATATGTATCTTACTTGTTAGAACTGTGCATAAAATATTACTTTTGAACAGAAAAGTGAGGATCTTTGTGGATTATTGATGAGATGTGTTCTTTGTGTCTCTCTCAGTCCTTGAAATCTTTTCATTTTCTTTAATCTAGATATTATTTATAAAAAACTTATTTTGATAGGAAATTATCTTGTCTATGGACTTGATGTAGGGCATTTATCAAATGATTTTAAGACAAAGCCCCAGGAGTCTGTGTTTCTTAATTTCTCTTGCGTGAAAAAAATAAATCAATCAAAACAAATGTTAACTGGACACAATCATCACATATCTGCCAGATCCCAGACGATCCAATCACATCCATGAGCTGAATTTAGATGATTATTCAGTAGGAGGCAGCAGATATGAATTCAGTGACAGCAGGATTGTTAACTTCAACAGCCGCAACCAAGTGAGGTCAGTCCCTGCTCAGCTGCCACAGTGACAGTTACAGGCAAGAGGTTGAATCCCATTTAGAGTGATGGCTGCTTGACAGCTCTTCAACAAAAACATGAGCACAAGCACAGATAGAATCCCACTGTCAGGAAGTAAAACAAAACCTCATCTCATTTTTTTTTTTCCAGTATCATGATGTTATCTATGATTTTTCTTGGCACAGCTGTGTCAATCAGTACCTACTAGGAGCAAGAGATTTCCAAGAAAACAGATGTAATCCTACTGGATACAAACCAATACTGCTATTACTGTGATCTGTGAGCAACAGTTATTTACAAATGTCACGGAATTAGAGGCGGGACTACTGACGAGGCTTTTCCCGTGGGAAAGAGAAGCCTCTGCAGGGACTGACTTTCAGGATCTTTTATATGAACAAGAGTCTTTAAAAAACAAAGAAGGAATTATAATACCTTGACTGCCAGAACAACCCCCCATAATGATCCCATTTACATGAAACTGCAGCAATAAGCCTTCTTTTAATTCATCACAATGAAATGCAACAGTGACGATACATAAGTCCATAGTATTCGAAGAACCTGTTGTAGGAGCAGTCAGTATTTTGAACAGGAGAGAATCTTCTCATGTACAGTCTACAGTTGATACTGTTAATGCGTAACACTTTTTCCCAGAAAAAAACTCCTCCCAAATAGCAACATAAATCAAATATTTAGTATGACATATTTTGTTGTTAATTCAGGCCTTAAACGTTTTTGCTAGGATGACAATTGATGGAAATTGTTGGGATCGAGCCAAATAGCACCTGAGCAGCTGACGCCAAAGGAAATAAATTTACTCATCCATTAACATAATTTCCAGATACTAATTGGTCCAACAAGGATTGTTTTTGTTTAACCTGAGCGCAAAACACTGGTTTGATTAAGATTACTTCATACAGGAGAGTGTGGTGTTTGACAAATTTCATCAGCCATTCTCGCAATATTCAGATTTTCTGTGTCAGAGGCCAGGAATGATTTGACTAGAGACACAAATAAAGACCAAGGCACAATAGCTTGGCATTATGCATTCATCCGAGGACACAACACAATCCTTTCCTTTAATCAGCACAAGTCTTTTGCCATCTGATTATTAATTAAAGGTGACGAGAGTGTGTACGTTCGCTCACAAGAGAGGGACTTGCCCTCCTCGCTCAGCTGTAGGTATGGCAGTGGAATCGGCATTAGGCATTCATCAGAGGGAATAAATGTATATGGACAAGGTTTCCCCTCACACACTGCTAACACGGTCTGAGCACAGACAAATTGTTCATATTCAAGCTGCCCCCTAATGTCATTTTGCAAATTCATTCTGACATGGGAGCTCAAAATGAAATGAAAGCCTACCGCTTTCATCATTATTGTGTTATCACTCCCTCTCCCCCTTTTCTCTCAGTTTCTCCTCCACACTGGTCTGATTCGTTTCACCTCATTCCTTGAACAGTGATTCACCTTCTCCCATGCCCACTGGGATCTTTTTATATCCACACCATACATTAAACATGTCTTACGTCAAGAAGATGCCCCCCCCCCCAAAAAATAAAAACTGCACCGTTATTCACACTGTGATAACACAAAATAGACAGTCACCAAACATCCTGTGCCCTCCAGAAATACTGGCATCCCGCTTTTTAAATGAGCCAGAGAGGTTGCACAATGAAAGGGAGAAAATACAGCACAGATGAGTCATGTGTTCTCGCTGCTGAGTATTCAGGTATTCAGTGCTCAGAATAAAAATTACTCTCATTCACAGTAATTACATTTTTTTAAATGGGTCTGGTATCCTGCACTCGAGAGGAGAAGGAGGAGAAGGAGGCTACAGCATCCCAGAACAACTGACGTCCTCTAATGAGTCAAAAGCTAATCAAAGCAGAATTCACTGTGATTTGGTATAATTTTTGGTGACAGAAACCGTCATAGAACATACTGCCTAGAGACCAGGTTTTATTCACATGTGTGGCAAAAGAAGGGAGGACATTTGTTTTGGAAGCAGCTGAAAAGAAGACACAACTTTGCAGGGAGCACAGCGATGAGATACTCTATTTGTGGATGTTAAGATTATAAACTGCAGATCTTGTGAAGTTCATACACATAGGTCATGTGCTACTGAATAACAGTTATTAAGTCATAGCAACTTTGTTCAGCTGAAGTTGTCAACACTCCCGAGTAATGTTACATCTTCATAATAATGAGCTAACAGCAAGATAAAGCTCTGGAGCAAGGCCAACTTTAGGTGTTATTGAGATGAAAAGACAGGCAGCAGCACAGTTGAATGGTTGCAGACATGAAAACAAATGTTGAGCTGAAAAGTGATGATGGTGATGACACATAAATATCTAAACTCCCATCAACAGTGAAAATTCAGGCAGTTTTACAACATATTCCAAGCAGAAGGAGGACTTCAGTTTCCTTCTCCTACGTTCAGTACGGACTTCAGGGACAGTTAGAAGAGTCAGTTCCAAGAAGCGAAGACAATAACTTCCGGTACTATTTTTTTTTTTTTTTTTTTTTAAGGATATAGTACCATAGGTAGAATGGAGGTACAGCATTCAAAAAAAGTACATTTTTGCTACCAGGACGTCTGTCCCTAAAGTCAAATTGCTCTGCTGCCATCTGTGGATTCAGAAATGCCTGCTGCTGTGTCTCCACACTACAGAGCAGCTTCTTTTCTGTGATCGTCTTGTTTGCTCGCATAGTTCATATAGAGGCATCGGTATTTAATCAGAACCAGTTAAAAGTTATTTGTAATGTGTTTAAAAACAAGAGAACCTAATATTCATTCATTCATCTGTGAAGCTACCTATTGCTTCCAGTCTCATGCTAAGCTATGCTAATAGCCTCCTGGTCTAGCTCCACAGTCAATACACACACGTCCGTCGTTTCATATAACTGTCAAAGAAGTGTATTTAGAACAGCGCCGTACTAAGCGAAAGAGTCGCAGTAAGTACATGGGAGAACAAACCTCAAATCGAAAAGCTAACACTGACAAGCACGATTTGTAGATAAATAGTTGATTTTACAAGTTATGAGCAAACAATCAGCAACAGAATCCATAAAATGACATCATTATGGGACAGCTCGCCACGCTAGAGTACACCTCATTAGTCATCAAGTCGTTGCCAAACAACAAAATGTGGCGAGTCCTGTCAAACCACTCTCTAGTCCAAATATTATGAACCTTCTATTTTATATCATTTTAATCTTGGCTTCCAAACAATGAAAATAAACGTGAGTCAGCTCACACACACACACACATAATCGCTGAAGAAAGAGAACACACGGGAGGTTTACAGAGCCTCTGTAGGATGTTCGATCTCATTAGAAGTGTTTCCTCATGAATAACACTGAATCAGGATGAATCACTTGATTATAGATTTCCATGGGCGTCTCCGTGCGTGCGAGGGCGAGTGTGTGTCTGTCTTGGCAGAATAAACAACAGTGGGGAGCGGCCAGTCGGTGAAGAATGGGCGCCACCTCTCCTCGCTCTTCTCCTATTGATTTAATCTTTGCAGCCCTTTTGCCACTCCCTCCCCTTCCAAAATCTGTCTTCACCAAACACATCCAGAGGACAGTCCCGTCCACTTGGGTTTTGTTCACTTGACTCTGTGAAATGAGCATAAATAACCCTGACGGCAGGTCAGAATATTGTCTGGGGGTGCAGTAATTCTCCCGGCTGGCGAGAGGGCGTTTAAGCATCTTGAATACAGACTTGTGGCTCTGCTCATACCCTGTTCACCTTACTTTCTCCTCAAGAAAAGGAGATTTTCCTCACCGCTATTTAGTAGGGACGCATGATAATAGTGGCTCATCTTCTGCATTGCTTCATAAAGGCTTAACGCGAGCCAAAGTCGTGAAGTTCTAAGATTCTGTGTGATTTATTGCCTTGATATATCTACTACCAGTATTCCTCAGCTTACTTTCCATGTAAAATCTCCCTGCGCAGGGTTTAGGTCACAGGCCTGATCCAGACTGATTGGAAGCAGCCCTTGTCTAGAGATGTGATCATAACAAAGTCTGCCTGAGGATTTTCCTCTGGTGGCAGACTTACCTGAAATGCAGCCTCCGCAAGTGGCATCTCCCTGGCTGTTGCATCCAGACTCGCTGCAATTACAAACCTTTTGGCAGTGAGTTGTTCTCATCATGTCCACATGGGAGGGCAGTAAATGAGAGCAACCGAGTAGAAAAAGGGAGGAAAGAAAAAAAAGTTTGCTCCTCACGCACGTCTGCAGCCACTTCCCACCCTGAACACTTCCATCACCCCCCGCCCCCCACTTTCAATCTCATTGTGCTGGCAAATTAAAATTCACGGGTTGCCAAGCCATCCATTCTCCCTCCACTGCTTAATTGTCTCGAAAATTGAGGAGATTACCGGGCGCGATTTATGTACAAATAAGAAACTGTCAGAAACCTGGCAGAGTATACCGTGACGTAGACACGCGCACAAGAGCTTGATGATCTGTGAGCTGGGAACGTCAGACCTCAAATCCCAGCACCCGATGTATTTTGATGCTGATGAACGTCCTCTTTACCCACATTAGTGGGACTTTTCCTGACAAGTCCATAGACTTTGAACATCAGGTCACGTTGCAGCCAAATGGACAGCATAGAGCGCTCTGGGGGCTAAGGGTTAGCTACTCTGGTATCAGCTGTTTTTCTAAGGAGATTAGGTATTGGCTGCACACTTAAGATTCTGTATGAGATGCATCAGGCTTTCAACCAGTTCCGATGTAAAGTCATTAGCGGCAACATGAGACCCCTTAGAGAAAGTCGGGTGACGTAGTTTGTAACTAAGTCCACATGCGGCAGGGGTTGGGTTGTTCATGGATGGGTCAAACAAACAATTAACTTTGACCCAAGAAATTGATGTTGGTGTGTGTGTGAAAGCAAAAGTGAAGGTCGATTAATTCATAAATGTATTTCATTCATTATCCTTGAAATTTGAAAATGAAAGATTAGATGCTGAATTATGTCCCCAAGCTGTCTAAAGCTCTGTAAGTGCTTCTAACATTAATCCCTGACCACAATGAATTATTGATTTTTCTCACCTAAATTTCTTCATGCAAAAGTAAGCCTGTTGGTATTAGCTGGACAACACAATGGGTCCACACCATAAAGTCTTACATGATCCAAGTTGGAATTTGATAACAATATGACTGAAAATGGATACCTAACATGTTTTTCTGAGCCTGGCAAAGAAATGTCATGTTGTGACCTCAGAATAGCCCAGTCAGAGAATAACAGGGGCAAAAACTCATTATAGTACTTTATTTCCTTATTTACACTAACTTCATGCATGTAGAATAGTCAAAAACAAGTGTTTAGGTGGATAAACAGATGAACTGAACATTTTCTACGTTTATTTATGTTTATGCTTGGCAAATAATGGGATCAGACCTCCATGTAAATAGGAAAATTGTGCAAGAGCCATACTGCATGTAATCAATCAACATGTACTCAATGTTGTGTAATAGTTTATAAAAAGCCTTTTTTTTTTTTTTTTTAATTGTCTCTTAAATAAAGCTGCCAGGAGTTTCTAAATGTAGTAACATATTGCCAAGTTGGCAGCAATTGTTAGCAGCTGAGCTAACATTTGGCTCACAACAACTAACTGAGGCTGGGGCCAGCGATACTACTCCTGTAAGCAAACATGCAGTAAAAATGCAGTTAAAACAAGTTAATTGTTGGCTACTTCACCAGCATACTTTACAATCAACCATCATCATAAGAGAGTGATGTGCACTCCAATTTTTTAACACATCACCCAGCAGTTTTTAACTATTAATCACACATGCAGAGAATACAAGCAGTTCAACAAAATTATTTATACCCAAGCATCCAAAACAATGAGCATCTTATCTATCTGCCAGGAGAACAACTGAAAAACTGCCACGGTTACCTCGCTGCAACTAAAATCATAACAGATCTCTGAAGTCGCCGTCTTGTCTCCCCCCCATATCATATAAACATACATAATAGGTATGATGTCTGCAGGTATGTGCGCATCTGTGCTGGAACTCCTTGTTCTCTCCTGGGAGGGAGCCAAATGAGGCAGCGTGATTATAGCCTACCGATGTAATCTCACCTCTTAGACCGCCGCCACTCAACCCCACCTATCCCCATCCCTCCTCCTCCTCCTCCATCCACTCCTCCTTTCATTCCAGCCCATTCCAACTAAATCCAATTTGTTTTGGTTTCAAATAAGGCCTTGTTTTTCTGCGCTCTCGCCACTTCTAACAAAGTAGCTTCTGTTATTGCTCGTCCAATTTGAAATAGTCCCCCCCACCCTCCCTCCCTCCCTCAACTTTCTTTCCCTTCAGATGCGATCTTTTCTTTCTCTTCAGGTTACTCTTGTGATGCACAATGGGCCGCGTAGACTGTAGATGTGTAGCAACAGATGCACAACTGAAAAAGCTTTCACGTAACTATACAGAGCTTTTCTTTTGCAGCTTGAGACAGACTGAACCCTTTTGTCTCCTCAGGGGCGGTGATGGAAATACACACTTTATTCAACTTTAGGTGTGTGAATGCGGTCTTATGCGAGTATGTGACAAGTTGATATTGGTTTTTGAACGCTGACATAGATGCTGCAAGTAGAAACACTTTTGTTTTTGGTAGATTTGGTAGAATATTATTTTGAATGTTGCACTCCGAGGAAAGATTAGTAAAAGGTCCTGTTAATTACAAACAAATAGACAGAACCTTTCACATTAAGGGTACACTAACTGACATAGGTTAGTGCAGTAATAAACATTAACAATTAATTAATTTGTCTAGTAATCATTTACTAATGTTTTTCATGTAAACTAAAATATTTATTTGTATTGTATTTAACATTTTATAAAGATGCCATTGATATAAATTAATACCACAAGGGCCACAAAGAGAGTAATAATAATAATAATAAATGGTTCATTATGGTTAAGTTATGCTCACACATTATAACTGGAAACCTCTATACGAAGGCCATGTAATTAATACCTTAGCAAACAATGTTGTTAAATCCCTAAATTAACCCCCAATGAATGCTAACAAAAGACATTTGTTAACAGTAATCAATGCTAAATATTGTATTATTTCAGTGTTAGTTAATGCCTATAACTATATTAATAACTATTAATAGCAATCTATGGAAATGATTAAAAATGTATTAGTTAATTCCTTGGTTAATATGAACAGCATCAGTAAATATTACTAGACAATTAATAAACTGTGAATGTATTTAACTGTGTTAATTGATGTACCTGTACATGCCAATATTTATAAGAAGCTTGATTAACCTTTAGTAAATGTTAGGAGACATTAGTTAACAGTTACTGGTGCTTATTATTGTATTAATTAATTGTTACTTAATGCCTTTTACTGTATTAATAGCAAGAGCATCTTTATAAATGATCAAATAATGTATAAATTATTGATTTTATTGAAGAGTGATGTGTGTAATTCATCTGAGCATGTTTGAGTCTGTGTTCAGTTTCTCCATTGCTGTCCATGTAATCGACACATTTCTTTCAGTGGGTCATTTATATGTCATACCCAAAAGAAGAAAAAAATGACTTTGGTAGTTTTATCGCATGGAAACTTCATCTGAACACCTAGATTCAGTGAAAAATGCCTTTGTACAAGGCAGATAATCGTTATTAATTAAAGTCAGGGCAGGGAGAAGGCATAGGGAGGTGATTTCTTAATTGTTCAGTAAATGTATTGAATGAAATGTTTTACTCCAATGGTCCTCGCTCCTATGGGTCCCGTTCTTAATTGAAAACCTGCCTCCGGGTTGATGCTTATGGATGCTGCTGTTATTGCATCGCCAAGCATTAGGCAATAAAGAGGGCTTTTCCACAGTCTAGTTGTTGATGGATGTGAATTATAGCCATAAAAATAACAATGTGCTGGTAATGATGATGACACAAATAATTATGAAAATTCTAATGGGGTCTTGATGGCGCTTGTGATGATAGTGATGATGATGATGAAGACAGATGGCGGTGCTGAACAGGACTCACACTTGCATACCAGTGCCAATCATGCCTGCAGAAAGTTATATTATATGAAGATGAACTCAGTGTCAAATAATTGTTCTGTGTATGTCCATGTGTGTATGTGTGTGTGTGTGTGTGTGTTACAGGGGATGATGTATCTGGAGGAGCGCAGGCTGGTTCACAGGGATCTGGCGGCCCGAAATGTACTGGTCAAGTCCCCCAACCACATCAAGATCACTGACTTCGGTCTGGCTCGCCTGCTGGATGTTAATGAGAAGGAATATAATGCAGATGGAGGAAAGGTAAATCATCACTTTGTGACACAGGTAATTTACACTATCAGATAAAATAATCCCACAAGTAAACGAAAAGCTTCTATGTCTGCATTTGCCATCTGATTCTTACACTGTGTTGCACTAGACAGTTTAATTTCAGTGTTGTCAAATGCAAACGTCTTGTAGCTGCCCTCGGTGTTTCTTACAGATGCAAGTGTCAGATTTTATTTTATTTGGACGCTCAGCCAGGTGATGTAGTGCACCAATCAACAAGGTCCAAGTGGGGAGGAAGTCTGAAAGGACGGGTAAAAGTTTCACTTGACTGCTATTCATTCCCCGTGCATGTGAAACCAAAAGTCAGTGTCGAGCAAATTAGCAATAGTATCAAAATAGCTATTTTTAAAACAATAAGAAGGCTTGACACAACGTGAAACTTTGCTTATAGCATCACCAGGGTCTCTACACATGAACACGAGCATTGAGAACATTGTTTGTGTACACAGAGTTTACTAAAAATAAAGTTTTTGAACAACTCACCTTAGCAGTTGCTTGTTCCGCTAGCTGCCGTCATGGCAGCCGAGAAGTATCGATCTCAGAATGCGACGTAACATGGAGGAGTTAAGAGTTAAGGTGGACTGCTGTCTTCCAGCAACAACTATCCACGCGATATCTCACATCACTTTTCCGCTTTTGATTTTACTATTGTTTCTTATATGAGACTCCTTTTTCAACTTCAAGGTCAATATTGTTTTTTGCTAACAACAAAACAATGAATTATCTATGCATTTATATGGAACTACGCTTTATGAGCAGTCTACCTTAACTGTTCTCCATGTTATGTCGCTTTCGGAGATCGACACTTCTCACTGGCAGAAAGGCGGCGAGTGGAGGAAACATCTGCTAACATGAGTTGTCCAAAAACTCTCATTTTATTAAACTCTGTGTACACAAACGGTGTTCTCAATGCTCGTTCATGTGTAGAGACCCCGGTGATACTACACTCAGAAAACGAGAGGAAAAGGCGGAGAGTTCCAAGTTGAGTCAAAGTCCTAGCTTAGTAAAAATACACAGGCACACGGTCAGTGGCCTACATCTGTTGCTGACATCTGCGAGAAACATCTGTGGTCAAACATGTGTGAGTGTCACTGGGTGAAAACTCGCTCTGCTTTCTGTCTGAACACACTCTTGTAATCCACAATTGTAATCTTAAAATGGATGATTTACAGTATTGATTAAACACGGTGTATGCGTTTTAGAGGTACAGGTTATCAGGTTTTCTTGTTTCTACAGAGCCAGGATCGCTGTTTCCCCCTGTTTCAGTTTTTGTTTCGAGCTAAGCTAACTGAATGAAAAGATATAGGACTGGTATACACAGTCTTATCTTAACACTCAGCAAGAAAGCTAATAAGTGAAATGCAAACTATCTATGTTAGACAATTGAAAAATTTTTTTTTGTAAAAATGTTTTTAAAGTTATTTCCATTTCATCATTCTGTCTTTAAATTGTACTGTGTCACGTGCTCAGCCTGTACTGAGTGACCTTGTTAACTGCTTTTTATTATCTGCTCTTTGATGTGTTTGGTTTCCGAGGCTCATTGAGATACAGTATTAATGAATTACTATTCTGGACCGTACCATTGACATGTTGTAAAAAGACAACAACAGGCATTAACATTCATTTGGATTTTTATATCCTGAGGGAGGAACTAAGCCCATCACAAAGGACAGTTTAAGTGGAGTCAGTGAGATACTCTTCTGCTCTATTGGACCGTTTTATTTACTTTAGGGGGAATTGAGATCTCTAAACCTGAAACATAGTAAACAAATACGTCCTTGGAGCTCTCTGTTCTTGGGCTCCTGGCCTCTTCGAATCTCTATTGACCTTTTTTTTTTTTTCTTGTGTGTTCTGTTTTATAACCCACTTGCCTATTTCATCCTATCTCTCCAACCCGCTTCCTAAGTTTCAATCATGTTTGTGTCAGTGCTGAGTGTTCTGGTATTATCCCCTCCTCTGAAAGAAAGGCAGACACACTCTCACCTTCGAACCCCCCCTCCCCTCAACCTCCATCACTGTAATCAATAGAATTGGCCTTCAAATCTAATCACAGTGTTAAGCTGCATCTCAGACTGTCCTGCCATTTGTGCCACCTTATTCCGAGACAGCTGGAGCTTGTGTGTGTGTGTGTGTGTTTTTCAGTTTATTTGTTTGTCTTCTCTTTCAAACCTTGTTTTCCTTCACTCTGTCATCCATCTCTCCTCTCTAACCTGGTTTAAACAGTCTTTGTATGCCAACATCTCACTGGCAGATGATCCAAGTTCAGTATGAACTCAAAATTTGTGTCTTGAGCGTCCTTATCAGTTTCATTTGAAACGTAAGAGAAAAAGGTATTATTGCCTGCTCATTGTAATGAATGTGGATGTGATCTGCTTTGCTTGTGCCTGGCAGATGCCCATCAAATGGATGGCCCTGGAGTGTATCCATTACAGGAAGTTCACTCATCAGAGTGACGTTTGGAGTTACGGTAAGCTTCAAAGTGTCCTTACAGAGAACGGACAAAACCTTCAGGGTTATATTTACATATACAAAAGAGACCAATTTGTTTTGTGGATGTATATGACCATATTGCACTATTTGGAAGAAATACATCATCATTGGTCATGCAGCTAGCTGGTTCTTACTGCAAACAGTAAACTCCAGAATATTTCGTGGAGGATTTTGTCATGCTCAATCTACTCCATTAAATTCTCAGTCTTCATGGCCATCAGAATTTAGGCAATGTTACAAAAAAATCTAGACAAAAATGTTCTGTAAGAGTTTTTATTACTATATTGCAAAGTATTATTTCCTTTGTAAGTCGACCAAGGAGTCTTACAGTCATTTAAAAAAAAAAAGATTTTCAAAAAATATGCACAACGGGTCATATCAAAGAGAATAATGTGTGTTTGATTAAAAGTATCAGTACGGTTATGTGCGTCCATGTCCCCACTGGGTCTCTATGACCGCGGGCTATTATACTTCCATCTTATAGTCTGCATTTACTCTGCTTAGCACTCATTAGCTCATTAACACCAGCGCGAGTACAGCTGAAGAGTGCTGAAAGTTCAAGATTGACTGACGACTTTCAAGTCTCTGATTAGTTCTTCTTGTCCTCTGTTGACTTTTGTTCTCTTATCGTGTCCTTTTCTTCGTCACCCTTTGTTTTGTTGCTTCCTCCTCTCCTCTGCTTGCATCCTCTCCCGTCTCACTGTCTCGTTCCCCCCTCTGATCTCTTCTGCTCCCTCACATCTTCGCCTTTCCTCTTTCGTCTCATTTTTTTCCCCTTCTTTCTTTATTTTATCTTCGTTCTTACTTGTTCTGGTCCGTTTCCTATTTTCACTTTTAAACGTATGCACTTTCTCTTCGGAACTCTTTAATCATCTCTACTCTCCCATTTTGCTTCTTCTCATCTTGATTCTCCTTATGTTTCCTCTACTTCTTATTTTCACCATCTGCTATACGTAACTGATCTCCTTTCTTGCGTTCGCTTATACTTACATCATCTCCTCTCTCTTTTTTTTCTTTTTCATCTCTCTTCCTCCTCCTCCTTTCTCCTTTTTCGATTTAGGCGTAACCATTTGGGAAGTAATGACCTTCGGAGGGAAGCCCTATGATGGGATTTCCACCAGAGACATTCCAGACCTGCTGGAGAAAGGCGAGCGTCTTCCCCAGCCGCCTATCTGCACCATCGACGTCTACATGGTCATGGTGAAATGTACGTAGAGCCTTGAAAAGCAGTGGTGGGCTAATGATTCTCGAGGGTCAGGGGTGAACAAAATAAAAAGGGCACCAGGTCACAGACAGTCTTGATATATTTTTAGTGAAGGGCAATTCACATTTTCTCCACTAGAAGGACACCTTAGAGGCCAATGGGGCATCCAAGAGGGCACTTTCGCTGTTTCTTTCTGACATGTGGCCGCTCACCCCTAGCCTTGCACCACCCCCTAGCCTTGAGTCCACCAGTGCCAAAATGTCCTTACATTATTATACATTCAAATGCAACACCACCACACAAGATTACCATTTTTAAGTTACAAAGTTAACACAACAGTATTTACTGCAGAGCCTCTGCAAGGACCGGAATATATTGTGCATCACTCCCAGAGGCATTTTCCTTTTGTCTCCATCCGCTGTGCCTCAAACAGCAGAAAAAGCCAATGGATTTTAACGGGTGAAGAGAGGGCAAGCCGGTTTTTAGTGGAAGCAGGCAAAAACAATTACGCTTTTATTGAGTGATTTTCAAAATGCCACAACAGCTGTTTTGTACAAAAAGGGTGCAGGCAGTGTTAGAGATGAGATTTTTTTTAAAGCCGAAACATTACTATTCAAAAAATTCATCTCAGCTACTGTTTTATAATTTCAGCCGATGGTGGCAAAAAATACGAAGGCCACACAGAAGCATCTCTCTGATGGTTATAATAGTGAGAAATATTTCAAAAAGAACAAAGTTCAGGTAGAAGATTAATTAGGAACTAATTTTTCTGGCGGGCTGTGACCCCCACCACGGACATGTTTGCCTTATTGGTCGGTCGCTGCTGTCACGCCGTCAGGCACTCGGGTCGCAGGTGGATATGTAACCTCTGGCCACTGCTGCCAGGACAAAGACTTGGTGCCAGCTCCACCTCGGCCTTGTCCTCTAGTCTCCAAGCTGCCGCCTCTGGGCCTCACCGTCACCTTGGCTCTTACTGATTCTCTGAGCCTGGGCCAACCTGGCAAGCAGATCCCCCCAAACAAACACACACACACGCACAGCAGGGAGAGGTCACTGTCACCTGCCCGTTATCTGGCTTTCTTTTTTCCACAGCTACACATGCAAAATTCAAATATCCAAATACACAGACACACTGCACACTGCACACAGCAGAGGTGCACCTTTTGATTCTACTTCGACAATGAAAGTAGACATGGAGATAAAATGTTTTATCACTTTTCCATTTGAAATCTCAGTTGTGTGTTTGTAAAGTCTTTTCGATCTCTACCTCTTATTTCCCCAGATACCTAGATGGGCTCTAGTCAGGGCCAGATCACATGATTGCTTTGGCATCATAGCTCTGTGTTCACCGAGGAAATTGGCAGAGAAGCACATAACTCCATATGGCCATTCTAGTAGATGAAACAGTTCTCATCTTTAGATTTTTTAAAAGATTATTCCATGGAGAGAACCGAAAAAAAATCTGTAACCGTTTATTATTGAATACATATGTTTTTTTATAATGGCATATGGATTTAATGGAAAAAATCTTTTGAGAACTTCATAGAAGAAGTTTGATGAGAAGATGCACTGACAGGTTTTTATTGGTCAGCTGCTTATTCTGTGTTGGCTGTGATCTTAGCAAGACTGATGAAGAGATACAGGTATTTATGTTTATTATTAAAGCTGTCAGGCGATTAAAAAAAACATGTAATTAATTACATGCTTTGTGATTACCTAATTTAAATTCATCACATATAAAATCTGTCACAGGTAGATTTACTTAAACGGCTGTTTGATTGTGGCTCAGCGAGATTGGTTGCTCGCAGTAGCATCTGGAGCGGTGCGAGGTCTGTCCTCCGAGCTTGCTGATAAGTGCTTTGCGTTCAGGTGTATTTCAGGCTCGACGAACTCCAATGGTGCTAAATTGTTTACTGCAGGAATTAAACAGAAGCTTCCTCCCAATCAAACAGCTCAAACTGTCCTCCATTCAATATTTCTGTAGATGAGAGCAGGCATACGTCACCTTCCTGTTGCCAAAGTGACAACGCTCCTTTTATGGTCGAAACCACTGGTTAATGCCACCGCCAATTAGAGATGAACTGGTGGCGCCATGCTTAGAAGCGCCTGCGTCACATTATACAACTTGCACAAAGAATGAAGGAGAGTATTAGGGATTGGTGGCTTTAGGCCGTCAGCAGAGTGGGTGAAACTGGTCCAGTTTGTTCATCTATGGAAAAATCTGATCATCAACGATGTGACTAAGTTAATGATGTGTGAGTTAATTTTAGTTTCTACTATCAGTTCCAAAACCATTTGGGTGGGATTAGGGCGAATCAGAAATTAAAGGTGCTGTTGTAGTTCTCACTCTTGTTCGCCTGTTCATGTTGAACAGCAATCATTCACACTGCAGCATCATGTGCATGCAGTTCACATGAAGAATTAGATTTATTTAGGGCAATATGTATATTATGTTCAAACTATAATGAATGTTTTTTATGCAAATAGAAGAGAAAAATAATAAGGCATACATATTTGATGTGGTCTGTGTATGCAGAACACTTGACACCAGAGTGTAAAGAATAGAAATGCTCTGCTTGATCACCACTGACACGTACACTATTTATTGCACCTTTCCTCCCACTGAAGTGCAGTTAAGTTCACAGAGCATCAGGAAATAAAGTGATCTTGATCAGTGTAGATGAGGCTTTTGCCCACTGCTGAGAATAACATACTGTGGAACAACTTGCAAATTAATGAGGTCGAGTCAAATATTAAGCACCCACCAGTTTGGATGTATTGGTCTGACGCTAACTGAAACACATTCTCACAGGCTGGATGATCGACGCAGACAGTCGGCCCAAGTTCAAGGAGCTGGCTGCAGAGTTCACTCGGATGGCTCGTGATCCCCAAAGATACCTGGTCATCCAGGTGAGTAAACATTGGTGACATCCCTGCATGATCTGTCGACATGTCTTTTGAGATGATTTCATGACACTTCTTTTTTTCTATTTGTCTAAAAAAAAAAAAAAAAACAGTATAGGTAAGCTACCTTCGAAGTGAAAACTGGCCAGTCTTCTTCTTTGTGCTGCCTTTTTTCTAATATTAAGCCAAATTATTCAGGGTGTGGGGATAAGTAGATGCCATTAAAACCATTACAGTTTGCATTTTTCTTTTCCTCCTCCTTTGTGATAAGAAATACACTAACTACTCATTGCATTTCCTTAAACTCATTGCCTTACACCTAAAATTAGACAGCAGCTACTGTCAAGATCTTTTTTTAAGCTTTTCAATAGGAAAAAATAAATAAATAGAGCTCAACAGCATTTATTTCTGTTTTCAAGTCTTATTTACTACTTGGCTTGTTCACGTGTAAACCGCTTGATAATTTTATGTTTTTCGACATTTTGCCTTACAGTTTGTCTTCATCGTTAATTACTATCACAAATGAGTGACCACACACACTCTGCGCACCCACGCACGTCTTTTTCTCAGGGTGATGACCGCATGAAGCTGCCCAGCCCCAACGACAGCAAGTTCTTCCAGAGCCTCCTGGACGAGGAGGAGCTGGAGGACCTGATGGATGCTGAAGAGTACCTAGTGCCCCACTCCTTCAACATCCCACCACTGGCATACACCCCTCGCACACGCATGGACTCAAACAAGGTATTTCTTCTCAAGAGACTCCAAATGCCTCAAAGGAAATATTCGGAGTGTAGTGTGTCAGGTATCCGTGAAGCTGGCAGTAACTCTGTGTCATGGCTTGTATAGCGGTCTTTCCTCCCTATGTTATTTCAGATCGGGTCAAGTTTTCAGTTCTTCGTACCTCTTGTTGAGATCCAGAAGCTTCCACGCAAAGCTGTTAACATTTAACAGCTCCAAGACGGATATCTAAAGGGAAACACTGGGTCCAGTAGTATCTTAAAAGTCTCCCTCGTCCTCACATAATTGGGTAATTTAACATTATTTAAGGTTTCCAATCTTTTTTCCAGTGTCATAAAAAAGTGAATATATATTAGATATTAGAATTAATATCTCCTACTTTATGCAATGCGTTCAGTCATATAAGATTAAATACTTTCTGTTTAAACTGATATAAAAACTCACGTATCTGGACTATCACACCCAACATGGCGAGGAAGTAAGGGGCATTATTTGCTGTTTGTATCTACTTTCCGGGCACAAATTAGAGGCAAATCAGATATCTTTGATTGAGTTCTTATGCTGGAACAGGATATTCATTGTCTGGTGGTGGAGGATTTCTTGAAACACAGATACTATCGAATCTACTTTTCAATCTGTCAAAGGAATCATCCCAGCTTCTGCATTTTTAAAGCGATTTAAAGTTGATCTCTGTTTCTTGATTCAGGTTCCCTCTTTGGCTGGGTTTTCCAACACAGGGGATGAGTTAAAAAGGTTAAATGATTTAAATACTTTTGGATGGTTGTCGACCCAACTACAATCCCAAAGAAAGTTGGAAAATCCAAAAAGTCAGTATTACTTTTACCAACAGGAGCAGAATAAGTATTGAAAAAGTGGGGCTTTCAAGTCTTTAAACAAACAAAGCAGGCCTAGTTCTTCAGGAACTTGAATCCAGCTGCAGAAAGTTGAGTGTGATGTCAGCGTGACCCCTACTCTGTGGAGGTGTGTGGAGGTGTTGCTTCTAACGCACAGCCTAAATTAAACTATGTGTAAACTATGCCTGCATTCATATATGCTGAGGACACTGTACAGTCAGGTTTTAGATCATTAAGCCGAACTTTGACAAGTCTCTTCTACAGCAGATCTACAGTGCAATGGTGGCAAGTAACACAAACCATGATGTTCTGGTCAGTCAGTTTGGAAGAGACACAGAGTAAATTAGAATGTAGTTGTTTATCTGTTAATTTTGCACGGACTCTTTCATATTACCATTTTGTTTTGAGTGTAGCAGCAGGGAGATTGAACCGCGATGGAAAAGGAGATATTAAGTCAAAAGTAGTCATTCAGATCATTTAGATGGTCCCCAAAGTGAAATAGGAATGAGTTTTCCCAGCGTGTACTGCGGGACTCTCCTGTTCAAACACAAAAGATTGAGATCTTAAAAAGAACTCACACAGATTTCTTACTTTCACTCTCATCTCCCTGTTGCTCTCTCTTTCTCTCCCTGCTTCCCTTGGTCTTTTTCCATTGTGAAACTTTGGTAATTGCCTTCTTCAAAATTGGCATTTATCGCCAGATTCCCTCAGTTCTTCAACTGTTCAACTGTTCGTCATCTAACTTTGGACTTAAATCTATCACAAAACCAGTCACACAGCCAGGCAACTCAGCCATTTTGTATTCCAACATCCCCCTGTGTTTGTGTCAGGATAAAAATGCCTGCTGAATGCCAATGAGAGACTCTTTTTCCATGTCTTTCTGGTGCATTTCAGGGGGTGGCACACTATTTGCATAATATTTGTAAAGTTATACTCTACTTCATTCAAGGGTACATACTGAATGAATCTGTTAATTTCATACAGCTACATTAATTCACATTAATCATGTAGATGATTGTAATCCACAATGTTGTTTTCACACTTGAAACTGTTATTAATATGCATCCTCATGCTTAACCATGACAGCTCAGAATGTGTCAGTACTCAGCCTGTCCTCATCAGAAACACATTGGTCAACTGTGAGAGCATTTTATTCCAACCTATATTTTGGGTGGAGACCTCTAGTGACTGTAGTATCGACAACAGCTTCAAAGGAGGTAGTAGGTAGGTAATAGTATAAAGACCAAACAGTCCATATCCAGTTTAAAACAGGAATTCAATGGTGAGTTCTTTTACCATGCAAGCATAGTGAAGTTAATTATATGACATTTAGCATCGGTGGGTTAGTAACTATTGTCACAGATGTAAATGTAGTTATTTTAACCCAAACCGCAATGTTTTCCTCAACCTAACCAAGCAGGTGTAGTGCCTAAACCCAACAGAATAGTTTTAGTGCCTAAATCTAACCAAACTGAAACTGTATGATGAAGGACCTATATGGCTGTCACTGACACAATGCAATGGTAACGCAAATGTTGGTATGGGAACAACTGGCAAAACACCTTTTAAGTTGTTTTGATATGAGGATGGGGTTGTATTATTCAAGAGCAATGTTTACCTCCCCACAGTTTACCATGTTTCCACAATCAATTCATCAAGTCCATGAAAGTCTTAATGGCCAAGATTTAAAGAAATAACATGACCGTGATGCTGCTGATTAACCAAAGTGACTTGATTATGAAAACAGATGAAACAGTTACATGCAGAAGATGATCATTGTACCTAAATAGTTCTTGAGTCTTTCCTGCATTTGTAGCATACAACCAGAGTTTAACCAGGACATAACAGTAGACAAACCTTGGTTTGATTGAACTGTTTCATTATCTCTACCACCAGTGACTGATCTCTTACTTCTAATAAAAGGCTATTTGGGTCTGACTCATAGTAGAGGCCTGAGGAACCTTGTAGTAAAGGAGGATGCCAAAAGTAATGAATAATTGATTAACCCGATAAATGAATTATTTAAAAAACTGCTGGTCAGAAACAGGATTTGAACCTGCTCCTTCACCGAACAGAACTCAGGGAACATTACACCACATTGCCATTCCTTCAACTTGTGTGTTTAGGAAAAGTAAGTGCACACAGTAAAAATGTTCTATCTTTTTAGTATATTTAAAGGCTTCTCAGATGCCATGCAAGGAAAAAGTAGGCGAGGGAATGGAAAATGGAAAACAAACCTCTTGCTGGATACATGGGGAAAAAAGATAACTCAGAATAAAGCACACAGTGAGGTTCTTAAAAAGCCCTTTTTTGTTATGAGCATAGACACAAATGCACACAGCAGGGCAGGCCTGATATGGCTACTTTAAGACTTTGCTGCGTGGAGCCTTTTAATTAAAATCCTTTTAATTAAATTGTCCTTGGCAGTCACGCTGCCATATCATTGTTTGGCACTGCTGTTTGTCTCCCCTGCCTGTCACATTTAAATATTACTGATGAACAATGGTACAAAGAGCTTGAATTGGATGACATTTTATAATTCAACATTTTTCTGTGTTATACTTATTAAGTCATTTTACTTTAATTTTTGTTTAATTTGTCTTTTATTTGCTTTGTTTATTTTACATTCAGAAATAGTGTATAGACCAAAGACTGGACAGCCTCACTTGGAGAAGTGAGCTGAACTTGAATCTTCCATTGAAGGACAGGGCAAACGTTGCCATGACTCCTCGATTTTCTTGGTATCTTGATAATCTTGGATTGTGTCTAACATGCCTTCACCTATGCCCTCACTTAATCCTCGACATCTTCACTTGTGCCTAGAACCAGTTTGGCTACCAGGACCCCAGTTTCAGCATGGAGGACATGCTGGCCACCCTACCCCGAGTGGTCTCTGTTCCACCGGCACAGGACCTGGCCTCAGGTGGGCAGATTGGGGGTGGATTTGGCCGTGGCAACCAGGATGACCCTCGGTGCAACGGCACTCTGAGGAAGCAGGCGTCCCCAAGGTCAAATACCATTGGGGCCGGCTCAGCTCTCACTGCAGGACAAGGTAAAGCTATGTGATGTCTGAACGTTTTAGAAACTGAGGGGAATAGTAATCCCTAAATGTCACTGTGTGTCCAAAATTAAATCAGTGGTAGGAGCAGAGGACAATGTAATAAAGTAATGAGGTCTTCAGTTTTTCAGTTTTTTTTGTTTTGATCAGTTATTTAATTTCATAAGTTATTGTCAATCATGTAGCCATCTCAGTAAATTTCCTTGTCTATTTAACTGTTGTAGTATGGCCTTGGTTTTTGACACAATAATCCTTTTCCACTCTTCCAGGTATAAATTAAAGAGTAGTAACAGCTGGTATTCACTTTAAAGAGTCATTTAAACGCATAAACAAGCATTTGTTTAATAAATCGTCAATGGAAAACAACTCCCAGTGAGGAAATAGGCTCTCTTCCTTCTTTGACTGACCCTATGTGCTGTCCTCATTGGTATTGTGCTGTGACAGTGGATCACTTGCCAGCAGAGGATTTGGAAGAAGAGAAACGAAGGATAAGCTCAAATCTAGCAGCTGTCCTGCAAAACTGAGCCACATATTACACCTCTCAGGCAACAGGAGAGAGGCAGCAGCAGTGGCAGACTTTCTGGGCCAATTTATGCCTCCTTTGCAGATTTGTTTAGGTAGGAAAGGATGCAATCAAGCTTTAAGCAAGCTTTACAAACAAATGTTTATCTGCCTGCTGTGTATTCACTGGAGAGTGCTGGCTCCATCTATGATAGACAGATGAAAATAAATGAATAAAATTCATCTCAGGTCACTAAAACCTCTAAATACCCATAAAAACATTAGTCATAGCCTTGCCCAGGGGTTAGTCACAGCACTAAATACATCACAGTAAACAAGAATGGATTGCATGTCACAGGTGTTTATTCAAGAATCTGTGTCCAGGATCCTATCCTTCATAGAGACTGGGTTTGTAAAGTACCATGTCCTAAATTTCTTTCCCACTTCCTTGCTGTCATTTTTTGCCTCCAAAGGTGGTGGGGAGGATAGTGCCGGACAGCGCTACAGTGCCGATCCAACCGGACTTTTAGCAGAACGAGGAGCAAAAGCAGACAAGGACAAGGATGGCTACATGACTGCCATGAGAGACAAGAACAACTCAGGTGACGGTTTGGAGAACTTCTGGATGGGCTGACATTATTAAACTACTAAATTTGAATGTGCTCAATACTACTCTCATTTGCACTGGTGGATATATCTGGTTCTCCCCATATTTAAGACAGACTTACGAAAAACTGTTTATCTAAGACAGGGCGGGATTGATACGATGACCGACAGAGACGCGTTTCAAGTTCAAATCTAAAACGAGGACACAGTTCTATCCAGGGTCTGGGTCCATCTAGGCTCGCAAAACTCAGATAAAAGTGTCAAACTGGGCAGTGCTAATCAGATATGAATTAGGATTCCATTAATGCTTTGCCTATCTCTCAAATCAAAAATTTTCAAAGGTCACAGAAATTCAAACTTTACTGTAAGCGTTATTTTAGTGTTACCTTTAATGACTTCTGGTTGGCTACAATAGCTTCAATAGAGACTTACCACCCGCTTTGTCTTTCCAGACTATCTCAAAGCAGTCGAGGAAAATCCCTTTGTTACACGCCGCAGGAATGGTGACGCCCACGCAGTGATCGATGCGACAGGATGCCACACCCTCCACATGGCTGGAGCTGCTGCTGCCCCTAAGAGCCAGTCCATTCATGGGGACGACGAGTATATCAATGAGCCACTGTACCTGAATACCTTCCTTAACCCCGGGGACAAGAACGGATTGGCTGGTGCAATCTCCATCTCCGGCCCTGGGTCCTCTGCTGCCCAGTCAGTTTCGCAAACAGTCAACCCGTCGACATCGAGCCACACAGCCTCCTCCTCTGGATACGTGGTACCCCCTGGCCACCTCCCCCACCCATCTTATCCATCACATACCCTGCATCCAGGGCATTCAGGACACACTCTGCACTCAGGCATCACCAGCAGCACCATCATGTTTGACAAGAAAGGCAAGAAGGCCACTTTTGACAATCCGGAATACTGGCAGCACAGTCTACCCCCGAAGTCCTCACTGCATAACCCTGAGTACCTGCAGGACTGCAGCACGCGCTTCTTCTACCGGCAGAATGGACGCATTCGCCCTGCTGTGGCTGAAAACCAGGAGTACTTGTCCGAGGCTGCTATGAAAGCTGGCAATGTGTTGCCACCCCCTCCATACAGACAGAGGAACACTGTGGTGTAGTGACCCACCTGTAGCACAATGGAGGGATGACTAGAGGGATATGGGTGGAGATGAATGGACGTTGAAGAGTCCTCTCGTACTTCTCAACCTGGGTTTTCCTTGCACCCTCCCTGAACACGTCCCTCTGTTTTGTCTGATCGCAAGTCTTAAACTCTCACCCCAAGGTTCTGCCTTTCCTTGACAGGACTACAGTTAGTCACTGGCAGCCTCACTTGACACCTACACCATGTTTTTTAACCCCATCCTCGGCCCTGAGCACACTGTCCTGCCATCTTTAGTATCAGAAAGGCACAAAAAACAACACGATGAAAGATTGAAATGAGATGTTCGGGGAGAGAAAAAGGAGAAATGAACTGAGGTTAGCCCAAAGAGAGGATTATCGCCATGCCCTTCACATGCTTTCTCTATCCAACCATGGATTGTAATTCACCATGTTGTTTTCACACTTTGTCCACCCATTTAGATGTACGCATTGCAATAAGCACACATTGCTATTACTCGAGAGTAGTCTGTCAAATTACTCATGCACACAAAGTTGTTGTGTCGTGACTTACCAGCAAACCTACAGTCATGCCGAAGAGCCCAGATGTGGCTCGCATGCCTGCCCACACGCTTGTTTGACATTAACATGTTGCTGCACCGGTAATGGAGTTCAAACATTTATCACACTCAGCTCGTATCATACCTAAAACATGCTAACATGCCTGCAGCCTTGACACATCAATAATAACCAGACATGAATTCATACGCACACACATGCACTGACAGATAAGGCTGCAGCCATTGGAAGAGAAGTGCAATTGACCTTGTGCTGGAAGACAGAGTATGCCGATAATGGCAGTCAGTGGTGCAGCGCAGACAAGGGGGTCAACAGCAAAGCAAATGTCACCACAGTTTTATGGAAAGCTGTGATATCACCGAATACCTGGTGGAAAGCATCCAGCAGATTATTGGCATGGCTAGGGTGGGATCTAAAAGGTTGATTGCTCAGAAGACCACCCTTAACATCCTTTTCTTTCATCCGTACCAATCCAGTCTGAAGAGCCAGAAAACATTCCACTTCAATATTACCTTCATAAGATCACTGTAAGCAGCATCGTGACTGACATGACAAATGGTAACTGCAGTGCAAAGGAATAATGTTTCAGTGGAACTGATGCTTGTGAATGGACAAATCTTATAAGACAGAAAGGAGCTCGATGACGGTGGAAAACATATGAACATATGAACGTGGGGGGAACATATACAATTATCAGCTTCAGTTATTTTGTTCTTTTTAGGCATCAGGGATCTTTTTACTTTGTCACCTTGTCTTACACAAACAGCACAGACATCCAGCCACGGAAGAGCACTGTGGAGATGGCAAACAGGCTAACCCTGCAGAGCTGTAAATAAGCCAATTATACATCATTACCAGACAGACACAATCCTTGAAAAGGCTGCGTGGACCAAGCTGTGTCTGGAAAGATGTAAGGTACATCAAAAGATGAGGATGAAAGATTTTCTTTGCACCTCTCATTATGTCAAAAAAACAGGAAAATGTGCTCTGACCACATAGTCAGGACTGCAGGACCATGGTTTGTCTCATAGGGTTAAGGTGGTTCAGGAGGAGAGACTGTCTACACTGTCTAAGAAGGCTTCCTCCCTATTTGTACCATGGGAAAACGAGACACTTTCTTTTGTATTGGTGTCAGACATCACAAGACATCATTGCATCCGCTGATGGCTCGCTTTCTGTACTCATACAATACTGCCAGATGCCACAGTAAACTCTGATGGAGACCGCTAGCATCTGTCGTCAAATGATATTGAAGCCTAATTTGGGCTGGGGTTGATAATTTAATAGCACTTAATGCTCTGACACAGCCAAATGACTTTGCTGTTATTCTCGCTCCAAGCGGCAATTCATTTTTTTTCTCATCATGTTGCAACTATAATTTACAGCGAGACAACAGAAGGTTTCCACTGCACTGAGGCCTCATGTTAAGAGTTTCATTAGGCATTCTACTAACAAAGCAGTATCCCCACTGTCTAAAGAATATCATTAAAGTAATATGTGGGGTTGGGCGATTTTCCAACAATAAAAAATGCCAAGGGATAGAAATTTAGACAATTTTTGAATCATCTTTGATAGAGTTTTTTTTTTCCAGGATCTTGCAGGCGATGCTGACAATATTTGATATTTGATTTGAATATGTGATGAAATACACTGTTTAGGTTTTTGTCACTGGGTTAAAGGGGTACCCCAGCAATTAAGCATTGCACTGCATTGTAAAATAAGACATCCTGACCTTTGTTTGGGTTGTTGCTCCAAAAACACAAACCCTTAATTCAGCTCAATAGAAGTCAAAGCAACTAAACTAATGTAAACTCATAACTGCCAGTCCTGTATGGTGCACAAGCTTCAGCCGGTTTGATTATGTGGCAGCCAGCTGAACCAGAACTTGTCAGGTGTAACATCAGGTGGACAGAACTAGCAGTGTGTGGCTAGTTAGCAGGGGCCTGGGGATAGCCAGTTAGCTCAGCTCCACAGGTGGTGTAGTGCTTTTGTCTTGTACTGAAGAGGAAACTCTCACCAGTAACCTGTCGTGCAGATTATTAGCATTAAATGCATGCGGCACAAAGCCTTGGTTAGATCCCCCGCTTCTGTTTGCCTTGTCAAAGTAACTGTATTATGTCACTAATACAAACTCAACACTTTCTGCATACTTTCAAATTAAAAGTCTGGGTGCTTCTCAGTAGACAGAAACCCTAAATTTCTTAACAGGGCTTTTTCTGTGAAATATTTTCTGGAAAATGTTGTAGAAAACTCATTGACTAGCAAGGTTCACACACGTTTTTACTTTATATGTTGCTGCCGTCATCTTTTCTCCAGTTTCACTCAGTGGTAGTCTAATTTAATTTATCATTTTGTTGTTAACTTTTCAACTAAATTTGAATTGTTGTTGTGAGAAATGAAAACACAACATGTTGCAGTTGCCCTGATGAATTGTAGTGTTTCAACACTCTCACTCATGGGCTCTCATTATGTTCCTCTTGGGAGCAGCTGAGACTTGTGCAACATCCAGTGGTAAAATTTGGTATTACCATTCTTGACTGGTCTCGGGCCTTTTACCAAACCGACAAAAATGTTTAAATTGGCACAACCCTTACCCTTCAGGTAACATCTTTATAGCAGGAAGGCTTTTTTGTGTGTGTGCACTACTGAGCAATTTTGACAAGCATTAAGGAAACTTATCTCCGGAGCTCCAGTTCTTTTTAATACAACAAAACTGTTTCTACCTCCAAAACCACAATTCTCCAATTGTTAAACACAACCTTTCTGTTAAAGAAGATTAGGTCTCAAGCCCAAGTAACAATAATCCTGATGACATCACCAGGGTAGTGCAGCCTGTGATGAGTAAACGGTGTGCCCCTTTAACCAGATATTACGATCTGCAAACACTGTCTTGAATACATTTGCAGAAAATTTACTACAACATGTAAAGTCATGTTGCAATATTAATCTATACCTTGAGTTTAATTTTAAATCGTCCACCCTGATTATTAGGTGATAATATTCTGAAATGTGGAGACCGACTAGAGCCTGTGCATGTCTCACTGCTGACATACCAATACACAGCCACTGTTACACAACTTTGTGCCTCTACACTAAAAACACCAGTCAGAAGGAAGAGTCAGACAAGCAGTGCTGATGATTTAATTCCCAAAACACAGATGTTGCCCTGGCGCAGTGTTTTCTCCCACTCTCAGGTTTTATGGGGAATAATAATCATCCAGTTAAGCTCCAGCTGAGGCACAAGTTACCACGTCATAAAAAGGACATCAAACGTACCAAAATAAAAGTATAATGGAAGACAGATCAGTGCCATGATACCACAGGAGATGTCCTACAGAAATGTGAATTTTATAAGTGTGTGTGGGGGGGGGGCGGGTTTGAATGGTCATTGGTCAAGTGTCATTGACTTTTCTTTGTTGCTAATCTGATTTGAGCTGTGCTAGATCCATTCTCTCACAATTTCTTGATTGTTCTGATGATTTCAGATTTGCTAGTATGAACTTACACTTATGTATACTTTCTTTGTGTAAATGTGTGCTACAAAGGTGTCCTCTCCATGTTTTAAAAGTTAAAAGTCGGTTATGTAAGTCTATTTCTACCATCACCCATAAGGTATTAGTTGTAGTGCTTGTAGACTACTGTATGGCCGTGTTTAAGTGCAATGACAGCAGTGGAGAGTCACCCAAAGGCTTGGTAATGGATCTCTATGGAAAAATAAAGCCAATCTTCTGGAGGAGAAAACCTACTGGTGCTCTCAGCCAGCGAGCATCGCAAGGGGCTTTTAGCTTTTTGAATGCTAATTCATCCACTTTCCCTTGTTGCTCTGTGGGGAAATCATGTTACCCAACATCTCACCCAGTGCTCCAGCTGAGAAACCCTGCACGACAGGCAATAGGTTGTAATCCTGCAGCGGGGTTAAGACTAAGGTATTAGCATTCTAGAAATGTTACCCGACCAATGCATCAATGTTACAAAAGCTAGCAGGGGAAAAGGTGCAAGTGCACTGTAACTGGCAGAGGAGACCAAAGTTGATTGCCATTTTTTCTCTCTCCTCTGAGGTGACTATAGAATTGTATGTAGCAAACACTGTTGTGCAGCTGAAGCTGTGAAAAACGAAAAGAAGCAGCTATTTGTGGTGGTAATACGAACAAATACTTAAACAGTCTGGAGAGGAAAAGTGATTGTGGTCAAATGTTAACATGCGTCATAGTTTCATGTGAGAAGATATAATATTCTGTTTGAGGTTTAGGTGTAGACTCGTAGGTACAGAACTTATTTAAAGGAGCACAGCAACTCCCTCTCCATTCTGACTCTCATCCAGTGAATCGGCCTTATAGTAACAGTTCTATTTATTTTGTGCATCTACTTTTTATTTTGGGGTTAAATGTATTTTAAACAAATGGTATCATGAATATTGTAAATGGTGTGTAAAGTTTTGTTTTTATTCTCATACATGCTTTTCAGGGTGTCATTGTGGCAACAGAGTTTTTTGATACACAGTTTGAAGGCTTCATCATCTTCATCATGTCTGTCATTTTCTCTAATCAACTTAAAAGCAATTATTAGCTGCGTCCCAACTCAGAGGCGGGATGCTGCACAATCTGACACCTCCAAGTTGATGTTGTTCATACATAATAATTAATGTTGTTCCAGGACCATCATTGCAACTGACCAATCACGCCTTTGGGAGTACTACTGCATGTGTGAAAAAAGTAGTATAAAGTCTTTTGTGGCTCCAGCAGAAGTTGCATTGTGGGTAGTGTAGGCACCAGGTATTAAAAAAAAAAAGAAAGAAGAATATGTGGAATAAAAAAGGTGATATCTCTGGTTCTGCTGTAACAATTTTGATCTTTTGCTCTTTTTTAGAAAAAAAAAGACACCTTCCCATAGTGAGCCCAACAGTGTCACAGGAGTGCAATAGACCTGAGGACTGCTTTTCACTGGCACTTACACTACCCACAATGCAAATTAGCAGTTAAGTGACATCACTGGAGGTAATTCATCAGATTACATGCAGCTTCCTCTGGAGCCACAATAGGCTTTATAGTGCTTTCTTATATATGCAGTAGTACTCCCTGAGACATGGGAAATTGGTGAAGGTATCCTTTAACTCAACCGATATCCCAAAATGAATGTTTTGTTCAGGTGCCCTGAAGCTTGATGCAGACAGGTTAGAGTCTGTTCTGTGTTTAAAGGTTACCTCCACTTTAAAACCCACTGAGCTTAACATGTCAAGGTTGCAAATGAGGTTTCATCACCTTAGTTAATGTGATGCAATTACTATCTCCTAACCATGACATCACACGATACTCCCCAGCGTCAGTTGGCGAGGATCACCACTGAGCAAATACTAAGCCAGTTGTGTCCTCTAAAGCAAAGGCAGACTTTATGTTTCAGTCACATTCTTTTGTGGGACCTATGAAGTGGGACAGCCCTTGTTGGACCGCTTAGACACATCAGGGCCAGAAATGAGGACTTCGGAGGGTCCAGCCCCTGAACTGGGACACAGCATCTGTATTTATAGTGTGCTCTATTTCACTTTTCTATGCTTTGATTATTCATATCAAGATGACATTTTTCACAGAATCTCTAGTATCAACCCACCTGTGGTCTTACTGTATTGGATTAACATATATTACATTTCAGAGGTTGTCACTATTTAATACTCGTCAGGAAGTACTTTTGGTCAACGTATCATCAAACAAATCACATTTTTTTTTAAAGGGAAACCATAAAAGCAGCTGACAAACGCATTTTCTACCATTGTAATAGAAGCAAACTGTGTATGGCTGTCATGCTCTTTTACACTGATTTATGTGTGTATATTCTACCATGCCATGATAACAGGGGTAGATACCAGTGGTTGAGTAAGCACAGTTTACAATGCATTGAATTGATGGTAAAACTGTAAAAAAATGGAATTGATAATTGTCTTTTAACCAAATGACATTTAGGTAATGGGTCACGCAAGAGTTTTACCATTGTTAAGAAAATTTAAAATAAATTAAAAAGTGGATAGTATTTTTATAGGTAGTTAAAAAAGGTGGCCAGGTGCATCTGTAAATAGGACAATGATGCTTCTTTTTCCAGCTGAAGATATTTTTTGTTTTTATTTTCTCCTTGCATCATTGCATTTCTAGTGGTCTACTGTACCTTTACTTTATTTTTTCCGTTGGGGAATATCTTTTCTGTATGTATATAAATATATATACAGTACATATATATATATTCTGTAAATGTAATTTGAAGAAGTGAACTCTGATTTTAAAAACGCTTGCAGGGTCTCTTGTCACCCCCCAACCCCCCATTCTTTCCCCTGTGATTGTGTGACTGTGTTTTCGGCACAAAATTGGTGCGTTTTGTGTTTTCGACCTCTGCTCTTGCTCACTTTGTAGGAGTGAATTCCTTTCCTTTGTTTTTGTTTTTTTACTGGGTGTATTATACCTCCTCTACCCTCCTCACTTCTCTCAGTATTATCCACCTCTTGAGATTTTTTTTTAAGATTTTGTACACTCTTAAAAATGCTGTTGCAATACTAATGAATATTCAATATTTTACCCCCTTTTTCTCTCAGTCCTTTCCTAACCAATGTTATTAATTCACCAGTGTCACTTTGCATCCTGAGTTTTGAGGACCTATACTATATTCCTTTGACTAGTTTAATTTCCATTTGCACTGAGCTCGGTCACTGTTTACTTTAAGATGATATTCAGCTTTTCATCCATTCGGGGCAATACTGATTGAATTGTGTAGCAATATCATGTTACAGCTTACAGAGTGACTAAATGGAGTGTGAGAGAGAAAGAGGAAGACAGTTTGCATGGGCTGAACTGATCATTTCAATAACTGATATTTGCTTTTATAGAGGTCTCTGGGTAAGCTTTTTGGCTTCATCAGGACTTAAAACATCCACTCTTTTCCAGAGGTCACAGTTTAACAAGAAGTTAATATTTCCATTTAAAAAGGGTCTTTACAAGAATTTTGGGGGAGTTTGGCCCATTTATCTTCTTGCCTAATATTTGAGGATTGGCACCAAAATCATCATGTTGAACTATTTTTTTTATGGCATTGGAGCAAATGTGTTGGTAATAATCAAGCGGTGCTTCACAATTCTGATGTCGAGTGTTGCTGGTGCTCACAAGCTGAAGCTGTATGATTGGACGTTCAATTTACTATATTATCAGGGAACACAGTATTGTAGAAAAGTCTATGGACACCACAATTTGAAATTTGGAATATGCTTTCAGTTGTATTTGATTCGATTGACTTGACTTTATTGTTTGAGCGAGAAGGGAGTCAGACAGCTACAGGTTTTGTGCTGTTTTCTGACAATGCTGTAGACTCTACTAATGATGTCTGGTGCGAATTGGTTATCAAAGTTCAGATTTTAACCTTAAATGTTCCCTTAATTTTTGTATAGCTATGGCGTAGCAAATACTCTAGGTCTGTTGTACACTTACCATTAGAAAGTGTAGGGGCATTTGCACATGTGGTGATTTTGATGGCAATTTTGTCATTTACACGATCCAGCATTTACATATATATTTTGGTAAAGGGGTGAGGTTGGCAAGCTTCTCAAAAGTCTAAAAAGTTCCAGTTTAAACGGACATCTAAGTTTGGAAAAAAAGATCTTCTATCCTAACAATGATCATAAATTATCATTGCTTTGTATCAACTCATCAGAATGATTGAGAACTAAGTTTTATAGCCCATACCTTGTCACATATTGCCAGTTTTAAATGTTTCTCTTCACTGGTTAATTGACACATTTTCCAAGCTAGAACATTTAAATATGTATTCCCTCTGTTTTGTTACATGAATCTGTCAAAACTATATTTTTAATTCAATATGAATAAAGATCAGTCAATATTTAACAATGGATTGTGTTCATTTTTCGAGGCCAAAACATTGATGGAAGCGTTGGGTTATTATGGTCCACAATGGGGCTCCAATGGAACATTGTAAAGGTTTTTTCAGCCCAGTCAAGAAGATTAAATGTTAATGTACACCACAGATACGTCCAAGGTTCATACAGTATATGCTTATTTGCAGACTTGGAAGGAGATGGTGTTACTACAAGTTAACAAGGCTGCCAAACAGTCCACCTTTAACGGGAAGTCAGATGATGTCCAGGCATTTTGTCTAGAAACCAAAACGTATATTTTCTTGGGAAGATCCACCATCTCCTGATTGGTCCCCAAATCTGCCATTTTCTAGGGGAAGTCTGCATTTGTTTTGGGAGTGACAAGCCAGGTATTTAAAGCCAAACCAACTGTTTGTTTGCTAAACCTAAGCATAGTATGAGCAAGATGTTATGACAAGAGAACTAGAAAATTGAACCAAAACAAATGCAACATTTCAACGTAAAGAAACTTTCATTGTGAACCTAGGTAAAGCACTGGGTGCATACCCCAGTTGGACTATAATGGTAATCCAAAGGGTTTCACAACTGTCAACAATGATCTTCATCTCTAATTCTTAGTGTCTTTCCAATTATAGGAAAAATACCCATTGTGTTTTTTAACAAAATATCATCTAAAATTTATAGTTTTGTAGGAAAAGCAGAGGTGAGAAATCCAGAGTGCTCATGAATCATTTAGTGTCTTTCAAAGTTATTGGCTTCAGTGTGGCCATCTGCCTTTATCCCCCAAGAGATGGAATTCAGTGATACTTCCAATTCAGCCCTTATAGTTTTGAGGGCCCTTTACACCTCTTTACTTCAAATGTCAGCCCATAGTTGAGTAGTTCACCCAGACACACAGCAGTGTTGTGTAGCCTGTAGCCATAGCATGACATCTTCATTCTGCCCAGATGAGGCTGAGCTGCAGACATCTCTCACCATTCACCAGATTATGCCTTTAGGCTGGAAAGAGCAAAGGAGTCAAACGGTACAGTGGCTCCAGTCCCATCGCCACAACCTATATTCTTCAGCCAATTCTTTTCACATTAAAAGCTCCTCACATGCAGACAAACTTGTACACCGCCAGGAAAATCACACAGGGAGCTCCAATAATAAAGTGTCATTACTTCTGACACTTGCTCGTGCATGATAGATGCATCTCTTTTCCAGCTGATGACATTTTATGGCATTATCATAGGAAATCCAATAACGAGATCGGCATCTTGAAGCCTTTGCCCCATGCAAAGTCAAATCACTTGCCTTAAGATGGTAATAGAGTGTGAGCGAAACAATCTGTCACTGCCTCTCCTCTCACTCTCACACACCATCCCCCCTGACAAAGAGTATGGATTTTTACCTGATATGAGGGATGATCGGCACAGTTGAATGTAAATGATCCTAAATGTCTCTAGGTGAATCGATTGGCCGACACTTCTCGGCGAATAAAAGTGAAGGCTGTATTTGACAGTGCATCAATCCTTACCACAACACCTCTACAGTGAGGCAGAACAATTTTACTGTCTGCATGTTTTTCATGTGCAGCTATTTCAATATGTGCTGATGTAAACACTTCCAAAGATAGAGGTTTGAGAATTGGCTACAAGCCAGAACTGCAGTTTTGCTTGCTCTAGCAAGAAGTAATTTTTCCCACAGTATGCCATTTACTGTCATGTACACACTGTTCTCTCCTGCGAGAGTTTTCGCTATCTCATACCGGGTTAGTGAACCAATTGTCACGGCAACTGAGCCGTACAACCTTCACCGTAGACGGGACATGCTGTGGATGTTTTACCAGAGCAGATGGTTGCCCGTTGCGCAGCAGTTTCAGACAATCGCCTGATGCAATCATACTGTAATGTTATCATTTAAAATGACAGAAGAGTGCAACACCAAAGCTCCGTAAAACTTGTTTTGTCTTGCCTCCACTGTTGTGGCATTTCTGTCTCTCTTTCTCAGAGTCAGTGGTGAGGGCAGCTGCCTCTAAATCCCAGCATGTTGGCAGCCTCTGATTGAATGGACTGTACAAAGCCCACTAAGCAGTGTTGCGATCTCCCTTGAGAGCTTTCATTATGGAATGGCATATTGGATCAGGCTGACTGTCTCCAGAGGCAAGGCCAACAGTCTCTCCAGGAATGTACACACACACACACACTGACACACACAGACATACAGAGAAAGCATCATACAAGACAACATGTTGACAACCCAGTCATAAATCACACCTGATTCTCAGTGAATCTGTTTTCTCAGGGTTCAGATACAATAAATGTAAACTTAAAGTGTTACTGCCAGGAGTTCACGTGACTTTTATTTTAAGTGGCCATTGTCCACGAATATCAAATATTTCCAGTTTGACAATTATACTTTTTTTTTTTTTTTTTTTTTTACAAATCATGACAGATCCCCAGTACATTTATGGACATGATACAGCTGCAAATACCGTCAATTTAATTATACATTTTTAAATCATTAAAATAAATATTTTCCATGTGTAAAAAAGCTATTTTTATGTGAATAATCATCAGTGTCATGGGCCAAACTATTACAAAAAATGATTCATTGACTGTATCAATTGCAGAAGCGACAATAACTATATCAAAGAGAGGCCGGCTGAAATGCTCGCTAAAATGACTTTGCAGTGAAAAGTTTTTCTTAGAAAATATAAACTTTCAAGGCTCCCCTATATTCCAAGCAACCTACTTTTTTAAACTGTAGTTCATAACTTGAGTGTAATGTTATGGAGTAAATGCTGTTTGAGTGCTTTGGTTTCAGTTGAGCTAGCAACTACAATTTCAGGCCAGTATGTAGCTTGCAGGCTACTTGTTGTACTTAAATTCTGTCAATGCAAAGCAATTCTGCCATCTGTTTTACAGACATGTAGGACATAGTATGTTAACCTTCCTGCATACAGTGACCAGGTGGTTGAACAGAACAGTCTGCAATCTAGTGGTTTTGAGTTGCCAAATCAGGGCAATAACAATAACATCCTAACTAAAAATGACCCACTAGGCCAAATATACAACCAGTGTTGCTCAATTAAGGCACCGAAATGCTTAAAGTAGTCTCATAACATAAATCAAACTAGCCCAAATCTATTTAAGTTTAATGATTTATTGGGCACATTAGTTATGAAGGATTTGCACAAGCTACTTCATTTTGGCTGAATTCAAGAATTGTCATTTCAAGCTTGGGAAGATCTAAAACTGTCCTGCATTTCACTAAGTAGTGGTTGACAACACACACATTAAGATTAATAAGGCAATCTCACTGGTCATTTGCATACTGCTTGTGAGCTACAGCTCATCTGATTACGGTTGAATATGAGTTGCTCAGCATTTAGTGTTTATCACTCGCTTTGTTAGGCAAGGCAGTATTCACATTGGAGGGGCTCCTACTGAAACTCCATCGGTATTTAAATAAGGACGTTGTCATCACAGCTCATTTATAACTCCTTTCACCTCCAATGATGAGCCATACATTGTGATAGCTGGATATGTATGCAGAGAGAGGCTGCTTGTCCATGTCAACTTTGAAACGATTCCCTCTTATCAGTGTTTTTGCTGTAATGTTGTTTGCTGCAGGTTTTCAAGTAATTCCCCCCTTGTTGTTGTCTCTTGGTTTTTTAGAGTCTAACAAACCATATCACCCACAGAAGAGGGATAGGTGTGACCTTTCAGTTACATCTCAGGCAATAAAAATTCGATGCAGGTAGTTATTTGAGTCTGTACTGTGCAGTTACACAATCCCAGAGTACAGCAGGGTACGTGATTGTTGCCCAAACACAGTTTTACTAAGAGGCAATTATGCCAAATGTGTAAATCCCAAAAGCATCAACTGTATTTGACCTGTTCATAGTTACTACATATCTGCTACATTTTAGTGGCAAATATTTAACATTTAACTCCACTCCAGTTTTCTAATAGTTTAGCTACTAGTTATCCTTCATATTATGACTTTTCATACACTCTTCTGTAAAAATACAGGTTCTCCAAATTTGGCAAGTTTTTGTGATAAACGGAAAGATAGATTTTTGTTTAATGGGTTAAGGAAATCCTCCTAATTCCTAAACCAAATCAAGTATTGATTTGCAAAAACACTGAACAAAGTCACAAAGCTGCAAAAAAGGCTGGGGTTTTTTTTTTTTGAGCTTATGAGAAACTGAATTATAAAAAGACATGTGTTTCTCATAGGACTGTGATGCCTGGATGAGGAGTGAACTGATAATCATCCCTGGCTGGTTATTGGCCGGTTATCAGTCTCTCTCTCTGGAGAGCGAGCTGTCACACCTTTTCATATTTAAGTCATGGACTAAATAATGAAGTGAAGTCACAGGTGCCAGCAATATCCCAGACTGCCTTACAAATTATTTTACGAGTTGTTGGATGAGGAGAAGCTTAACAAACTTTTCTGAAACGGCTGCAGCCAACTCTAAATCATCGGTGGGTTAAACAGAATACATTAGGATGTTTCTTTCCGTGTAAAAAAAGTGTCAATTTTTCACGGCATCACTGGAATATATAAAAACACTACATTTTGAGAGAAAAAAATTGCCCACACTAAATATTGGTTTGGTTGTTTTAGAGACTCCCACAAAACTCAGAGTATAAGTCGGACCCTGATATCAATGGACCAATAATCTACTAATTATTATGGCTTATCTCTGGCCTTTCTTTCTAAAAAAAAAAAAACAGGATTATTATATTTTCTTTTTCCCCCTTTTTTATCTTGCTTTCTTCTTAATCTTGTTGATTTAATGTTGTTATATGTCATCATACTGCTTTGCATCCCAGTCGCTATCACCTGCTGCTCATGACTACTCCATATGCAAATCCACCGCTGTCTTGGGTTGCACAGCGGCGTCTGTTAAGAATATTTTCTGCATGGCTTAATGTTCAGTCATGTTTGTTTATTTTTTTATAGTTCTGCTAAATTCCATGCCTAGAATTCGGTAGATCTGTTACGTTATTGCCAAACTCAGTCAAGTATCCGGTTTCTTTCTAAATAAGGAGGAAAGTAGCCCCATTGCGATGGTATAGCCGCTAATTAAGTTGTGTGTAAGAACATCCTATTACTCACGTTAAAGATTAATCAAGGACACAGCAGGCAAATGAGCATTTCCTCTCGTCTGCAACATTAATGGCAACGAACTAAGATTTTAAAATGACTTCCACTCATAGAATATACTAATAACATGTGAGTGGAGTGATAAATGAGGCCAATTGTGTGCAACGCTGCATTTTAATTAAGCAGCAGTCTTAAGCGAGCAGGCATCATTGTTAAAGTCAACTCTCCATTGCAATTATGCTGCTCTATTCATGTGTAACATAATGGCTGGATGACAGTTCTTTGTTGGCTTACAGTGGAGGCATAATTGTGTCCTTTCACACATAAAAATGGCACATCTCAATTTTCTATTATTACTCTAAGTAACACTCATTCAGCCGTAAGGTTACATCTTTCTTATGTTATACTTTCAGTGAACTACAATCTGACTGTATGTTGTGGGTCAAATTGTCTTAATGCTGCTGACCTCCTTAGGAGTGCTGATCATGAGACAGTGCTGACAAATGACCTTTGTTGTTCTGAGATCCCTCAGAAGAAGAAAGTTCATTACAAAAAGTTAAATAAGAGCAGAATGAAAGTAGATAGCTGGTATTCTACTGGGTCACCTGGGAATTTTTTTAATTAATATTAGGAATCATGTTGCAGATGTAATCTGCTGGGTTTTTTTTTTTTTTTTTGCAAACTAATTCCTTTTGTTCATTTAACTTTGCCTCCAGTGTCACAGAGTCATGCTAAACTTCAGAGGCTGGTTTGTCAAATCAAATCAAAATAATTCACTATGATTTCTGGGCAAATCAAGGCAATTAAAACTGCAACCAAAACCACTCTGTCCCAACTATACCATAGCTTGTTTTTTCTTTCTTGTCTGTGCACTTAAGCATGGATTGATGGTTTACAGGGTCTTCCCTTGCATTCACATCTACGGAAATACATAGGTTAGGTTGGGGAGGGCAGCTGGATCTCATATTAAAAGGGATACATGTACATATCTATAGTCGATCTGTTCCCTACCATAATCACTGATAAGCGCAGCCTCAGTTTGGAGAAGCAGAGAGCCACTCCAGCCCAGACGCTCAGCTTTGTACTGCAGTGAACGGTGCCCAGATGCAAAGTGAATTTTAACCACCTAAAGCAAGGCTCACCTAAAAAAATCTATGACAGTTCAAGTGTACATTGTATTGAGAAAATTCACACCGCTTTACATCGCCGTCAGACCGCTCTTTCTTCTGGCACAACATTTTCTCAACTGTAGAACCTCCATATCCTTACACATTAGCGCAACTGGGCTTACACAGGCAGCGAAATACAATGCGAGGCCAAGTCGCTGGATGATACGTTTACTTTCAATAAAAATGAAACTTAACAATTTCAGACACAGACACAGACCGTAGGCAACTGCGTGACCCCACTTCAAAAGACGAACTATCCCTTTAAGGCCCACTTAAGACACACAAAGTGGGAGAGGGCTCAGTCTGTCACAATGGTGAGCGATTTAAACAGCTATAATGCAGGAAATTCAGCTTTCAGTGGAGCAACAGTAGTGCTTTCACACTGTCGTTCATGGGCTCTCATTATGTCCCTCTTGGGTCCGGTCTGAAAATACCTATTCAGTTGTTTCAGTATAAGGATGTGTTGCCAGGTTGGTGTCCACATTTGCACCCTCATATTCAACAAAGTTACAGATTTGGACTATCTAACCCCCTTTTTACTAGCATTGGATCCAATTGTTTAAACAGTAATTCCCACACAGCAGTCTGCCAAGGTATATTAACAGACACTGTGTCTAAATTTGTTTCTTACTTTGAGAGAGATATTGTAAAACCTGAAACTCACTTACAGATGTAGCTGTTCACATTCATGTACCCAACAGGTAGACAACCCATTGTTTGTACAGAACATGTGACGGTTATCTTGGCAACACCATCAGACTAAACTTTGGCCTGTTCTGCAAACTACTTGCCAAAAGGTTGACTGTGCAAATAAAAGTGGAGAGCATTTGGCCTTGGTGAATTTCTCTACTCTACTGAGTGCCGTCCCTGTCTTCCATCCACACATCCGCATGAGACACAATAAAGTGACCGCAGTCCTCCAACCCTCAGAGCAATGAGTGCAAGCTGTCTATTAATAGAGGGAACAGACATACTTAATGGGAAGAAGCTGTGTGTGTGTGTTTTCCATTTATTCTGTCTGCCTCAAATGGATTTTTCATCTTGCTTAACCCCCATCTTTACATTAGATTGTCAGATTGTAGCCATGCTCAAGGTACAGCTGATTACAGCCATTGTGTGTCCACGATGTCTGAGCATGGACTTTGTAATCAGAGCAATCTTCTCTTAAATGACAATATGACAATCAGCTCATAGCCATTTGTAAAAAAACTAAAGCTCCCAGGATGACTGTACCGTGTACAATAGTTACTGCCGATTGGTCGTGAAGGCTTTCCACATGTTTCATCACCGATGTCAAAAGAAGAGCTGATGATTGCTCATTTCCTAACAAACAACTGTGTTTTCTTTACGCTGCTACAAGACGGAACACATTTTGTCACGCGGAGAGTGTCATTACCCTTGTCATTGTCTTCTTTCATGATGCAATTAGTTTGTTTTTTTATCCCACCACAAGAGGACGATTGTGTTTTCCTTCATTACAGCAGCTGCTTGGATCTGTGAACTATTAAGCATATGGTAGAGCCCGCTACTGACCTCGCCTCTGCAGCACTTTTGTTTCCTATAAGACTGTTAGCATATGAGAAGCTTTGAAATCCTCCCACATCCATCCCACTCTCATTTAGCCCTTCACGTCCTCAAACCACAAGGGCCACTGGAGGCTCAAGATGTATAGTAGATGGATGTTGAGGAGGTCCAGAGGGGAAAAAAGCACGACGGGAAAGCTGAGAGGAATGCCAGGTCACTTAAACAGTTTGGGCAGTGACCTTTTTGCCTCTCTCAATCTATAACCACTCTCTGCTTAAGATGTTAAGAGATGAGGTCTGGGGAAGGGTTAAGTGACATCTATGGAACTGGAATAAACACACAGGGAATAAAAGATGATACAGAGAAAGAGTACCAGCTGACTCTTTTGAATGTGTCTAACATACAAGTAGGTTTTCATTTCAACCAGGCATAAGAAAAAATAATTTGCAAGCAGCAAAAGAGATCAGAAACCAAACAATGAAATGAGATGCTTTTGTTTTTAACAGAAAAACTACAGTCCCCTGAGTCATAAAAGTTGAAAACTTCAAGAGGATGGAGCTTTGTGATAAGACCTTGTGTATGTACTGCAAAGTGAAAAATTTAGACTTTCTGTTTAATAGCTCTCTTCAAGGTTTTCCTCACCAGAACACATATAATGCATTGGTTAATGCATCTGATTATTTACTCTTGACTGGCGGACTGACCTTTTAAGATTACACTTTTTGATGAGAGACCATTGTTTGCATATGCCTCCTTCTCCTCCTCCTTGGCATCTTTGGACTGAACCTATGAGTGAACTTGGAGTGTCTTCTCTCTGAAGTTTGTTTGTCTGAATGACTGAGCACATCCATGTCTTCACAGGTGCTCCAAATCAGTGATAATGACTGATCAGGTGACAGGTAGCCAGTTTGCTGCTGGTGGTGCACTCTGGGAAGTGTAGTTCTTTGAGACCCATTCCTGAGATTCAGCTCAACAGTAAGAGGAAAGACATCAACCGGGGAAACTGACTCTGACACACTGCTGTTGCAAATAGCAGAGCAAAAGCATTACTTACAGGGGAGCACTCTAGTTGCACATGGTGTCATTCTTCTACAGGTACAGTGTTTAGTTTGGAATGATAAGTTAACTTAAAGCAAAACTTGTCTCAAAGAGTCAAAGGTTTATATCAGCAGATTATTATTAACATGATGTAACAGCTGATGTCTCTGTGGCCAGCTATTAGTTAGCACCATGAAGGTCAAATTCAAGTCAGTATATACATATAATAACTTAAATCTACAACACACCCAGTGTTGACATTATGCAGTGCTATAACATAAGACTACTCATCCCTTTAGTTTTAGGAGAGGGCAGGACAACATAAAAGGCCACTTGTTAAATAAATCATTTATTTTAATAACAAATTTTAAAAGGTAATCTTGGTAAGGATCCACTAATGAAAACATTAATAAGTAGGGATGGATATCGTTAGGATTTTATCGATACCGATACTGATACCAATACTCCTTATCGGTACCGATACTTATCGATACTCTTATCGATACTACAACAATTTCATTTCTGCAAAGTCAAGTCACAGAGTTTGTTGTTAAGTTTATAGTCATTACGGTTGGGTAGACGTTCAAAAACCATCCATGTCGAAAATCGGTTAAAATCATAAACTAAAACTAAAAGTTTAGAAAAAAAAAAATACAGATAACAGTACCATTTGTCAAAAATCTTAACGGTACCCTGGTACCGACCCAATTAGGAGCCGGTACCAAAAAGTACCGGTCCACATACATACATCCCTAATAATAAGCTTTCTAAAAACACAAGGTATTGCTTTAAAATCTTCTAGGCACTGTGGCTGAATGTCCTTCTGCATGTGTGAATCAGCTCACTCATCCCCCTTTGAAAGTCACAGGAAAGCACGTACAAAATCAAAAATGCTCATATTACAGTCACATACAATGTAGGGAAGGTGCCCCATTGGCACAAAGCAATTACAAAACCAACACACACACATATACACATGCGCACACACACACAAACACACACACATGCGCACACACACGCACACAAACCCATAGTCCGCAGGCAACCAGAGAGAGACAAATTACCTCCCTGTCAGATAACATCAGACTCGACATCATTTAATTAATTTCAGTGTATATTAGCATTTCTTATTGTGATTTTTTCCCCTCTTTTTGCTGTGTCTCCGTCCTCCTCGCAGACTTGTCCTGAGGAAAACATCAGTTTGAAAAATGATCAGCCTTCTTCTCTGTCTATTCTTCCAGGCACTTCCCCTGCATATCTCTCCTGTCTCTTTTAATCTCAACAGTGCAGTTGCATATGAGTTGTGCTGGGACTGAAAATGTAATTTAAAGGGAAGACAGGGAGACATGTCCCCCCCTGTAATTTTGGCTTTCTTAAGTTTTCCACCTGACTTCACCTGAAAGGGTCTGGGTTGGACTCACCTCACCGCTCCTCTCCTCCAGAAGAAGTCTTGCAGTTCATTTTCACTCTAACAACAATTTGTTGTTGATTTAGGTAATAATAGTAAAGGATGTCTGCCAAAGGGTTGCCTAAATGCTCTGTATTTTTCACCTGAATAGAGAACTGTTAAAAACACATCACTTTTGTTCGTGAAAACTATAATTGTAGCTTGTGGATTTTGCCAGCATTGAAATGGAAATCCCGTTCTTTGGTTGGACCAGTCTTCCACTTGGCATGGTGACGCATAATGAGAGATGTAAACGCACTGCTACAATACAATAGCTGCTGTGTATGTGTGTGCGCGCTTGTGTGTGTGTCTTATTCTTCTCTCACTGTGTGAATATGTTCAGTCATGTTGAGGTGACCTTTTTCTGCTTCATGTTGCTTACACTATAGGGGAATTTATGATGAGTAATAAAACTGTAGTTTCCTCCTTTGTAAATAATCATGTATTAACACACGTGCACATATTCAAGATATGGTATGAAGATTATTTTCTTTATGACTGGGAAGATAGTGCTATTTTAATAACGAATAACGAATGTAAAAACACAAAAAACTGTCAAAGTGTTTGATCACTCTAGTGCAAATAATTAACTCAAATTAATATTGTCCAAGTTCTACACCACACAAAATAGACATAGTGTTCTGACTTTCCTCACAGAGGTCATTGGAAGTCATTGTAGGCTCCTAAAACAAAATGTGAAGAATGGTGCACAGTCCAAATCCCTAACTTGAACCTGAAAGTAGCTTGGGTTACCAAAAGTCAACCATGCAATAGCTGGAGGATGTGTAGGTTAAAGTATAAGTTATTTCTACTAGAGCCACTAGAGGGCAATGACTATCATAATGCACAGCTTCTTGATTCTGATTGTTATACCGTAATTAGAGGTACTAAGCCTATGATAAGCATTTAAACAAAAAAGCAGTTTATCTGAACTACATTAAATCAAGATATCAAGCTTTTATATCTTGCATGTAAGATATGGTATGTGTAAAATATGACATGTTGCAAAATGACCAGTTTCAGATTTGTTGGTAGCTGCAGAGAAACTTATATTTGGGTTGGTGTTAGTTGTACCTCTACTTGTACTAGTGGAAGCTAGAAAACCTACACTCACTTTTAGTAGGGGAAAAATCCAACTGGAGTTCTTTTGCAAAGCTCTGACGGTGAGAAAACAGAGTGGCTGCCTGCTGCTAATGGCGGCTGGGTCAGCCTGTTACCAACCCTGTGTCCTCGCACGAAATCCTCGAGCATCATCTCCTGCTGCAGTCACTTGCAATCGGATATTGGAGTTTCACCCTTGTGCATTTCAGAGCAGCCATGACTTTTCATATATTTCATAACTAGATTGTCTGGGGTGGCATCTAGGCTGAAAAGACATTTACTAGAGGAGGCAGGCCTTTACAGAGATTACAGTTCTTTGATACAATTCTGGTGAGGACTATGATTGTAGAGTCGAGAAGACATAGCAGGGACAGGGGAGGCACGCAGTAGGAGAGAAAGTGGAGGGCGCCTTCAACTTAAAACCTGCTGGATGTTTCATCAGAGCATCATACAACCTTTATTTCCAATGTAAAACAATCCTGCATATGTAAAATCAAGTTCTTCCAACTGCAGAGTTCTTGGTGTACACCAATCAACAACAATATCAAAACCATCTTCTTAATGTTGTGAAGGTTCACTGTCAAGGCATGCTCATAAGACCTCAGGGTATGCCTTGTGTTGTCTGGCACCAGGACATTTGTAATGGATCCTTTGGGTCGTGTATGTTGGATTGGACTTGATTCAGCACGTCACACAAGTTCTGGGTAAGACTGGGACCTGGGGGCTGGGGAATTTGGTGGTCCGGTCAATGTCTTCGGCTCTTTGCTGCATACCTCAAGCTGTTCCTGAGCAGTTCTTGTGGTGTGTCACGGCACATTTTCGTGCTGGGATGAGCCAATGCCATTGGGCAGTTCCATTGCCATGAGGGGGTGTAGTGGGTGTGCAATGTTTTTTGGATGGGTGGTGTGTCAAGGCTTCCCACCAGAACACTGGATGTAATCAAGATGATCAGTGTTATTTATGACACCTGTCACTGATTCAAATATTTTGGCTGTTATTGTGAATGTCGTTGCTTTCATGATGCAGCATGACAGAATAACTATCCAGAGTACTTTGATAATTCTGGTCCTGGTCCTTCCATGCTATGATAGGAATGTGGTCATGAAACTGTATATTCCTTCAAATGTTAGTCATAGTAATCATACTATTCTATGTAGTCTCTCTGTTCCTTTCTTTCCTCCTCTACTCTGTGTGTGTGGTTTTTTTTCTCTGTTAATCCCCTCCCATGCACACAAAGTCACGACCAGACAGTCTCCCATCCACTCAACACCACCCAGGGATGGCACTATCTGATATCTCCCTAGCAGATTAAGGCCTTAGATTGCAGCACCATAAACAAGTACCTGATCAAAGCTCTCTGTCACGGATTATCTCCTTCAGAAACAATGTACGGTAGGATTGACACAGGTAAAGCTGCAAAATGTCAAGGAAGCTTGGTTTTTTATTGGTTTTCAGCTCAATAGAAGTACAAAAAGTCCAATAGACATTGTGTGGTATTTGAAAGAATGCATCAACAGTCGTGCTAGTAAAACGTGCAAGGATTTGGAAAAAGCTTATCGGGTGTTGTCTGCCATTACTGGCGGGCTCTCAAATATGAACCAGGCAAGCTTTTTGCAATTGTGCTAGGTGACAAACCTGCCGACTGTTCCTCTCTCTGCTCTCTCTGTTGGAAAGATTCCTGAGACTAGAGGTTGCAGAACTTGAAATGTATCTGACAGACTAGAAACTTCGGGAGATTAAGAAACAATGTTTTGCTTCATAAACTGGATTTGTCTTGTCAACATCTCCATTGTAAAATATAAGTGTAGCAAACGTGGAGTGCAACTAATGATTATTTGCAGTGTTGACAAACGGATGTTTGATTTTCATTAAAATCTAAAAAGCTAAGGAAGAATACCAATCAGTGATTTCAAATGTCCAATATGATGTTCTCAAACGAGGGCCCAAAGAGCCCAGAGATAACCAGTTCAAGGTCATAGAGGAGTAAAGAAAAAACAGTAAAAATATGATTTATGGGTGATTTCACACCAGACCTGTTCAGATAGGTATATTTTCCCATTAGTATATTTGTTTGGGCTAGCATCTTAATGAAGACTGGTGCGTACAAAACAACCAAACTACGACTTCAAGGTGGGTGAAAAGGTGGGTATCAGTCTGCTTCCAAACACACTCTGGAGCGACCACAGGACTTTTGATAACAGAAATGTAATTTTAGCACAATTTCTACAGCTAAATTACCAATAAATCCATCTGCTAATCATTAAATGTTCAGTTAGCAATCTTACAATCAATCTGTAGCTCATGAGCCATGTTTTTATGTAAAAACATTTCATGGTAACACAAGTTCATATCAGTGCTGGTATTTTCCCTGATTAATAGTCGAAAGCTGCTAAAACTGCTGTGCCGTGTCCCACATGCACACCATTTACTTTGTCAGTTCATTAAAGTCCATTAAAAAGTGTGTGACAGCGATCCCACAGTAAGAAGGCCCCAATCATTACCATACAAGAAGCCTCCCTTTCACCCTGTCTCTACCTGTTAGTCATTATTTATAACATGCGGTCATTTGCAGCCTTATATTGATAATAATTTGACATTTCTTCCTGAGCTCTGTGTGACACCAAACAACATATACAAATACTCAGAAACACTAAAGTGCTGCATAAACCTCTATAAAGTGTCACCATGTGGGACCTGATGAGGCAAGTTACCTATCAGTCTGTAGAACTTAGCATATTTACTCGTCCTGTTGTGTTTGTAAAAGCTGGTGTAAATGGCGACTGGAACAGAACTTAACATGCAATGATGAATAATTTTCTCTGCGGTTTGGAAAAATTCATTTGATACACCCTATGGAGCTCAGATGTTTGTTTGTTTTTACTAAAGAATAGTGAAACTACTAAACTTATAGTTAAAGTACTCGACATTTCAATTAATAATCAACAAAGCTGGAAGTTACTTTAATTGCTGGCAACAAGGATTCATTGATAAATTGTTTCAGCTCTACTGGAGACTTGTTGCCTTTCTGAGGCTTTTGTCATTTTGAACTGCGTCTTCACGTCAGTGAACAAAAAAGTCTACACACTGATTGGAGTTTTACTGCCATGATCAATCCTCAAGAAGTGGGAAGAAGTGGCCCAGTGAGAAAAAGCAGCAAGAACGAGGCAATTGAAGGGAAGGACCTAAAATGTTGGTACAGGCCAAACAAGCTGATTTGGACTACAGCCATTCTAATTTGCTATTGTCAGTTATTCTTCTGATTCACCATTTAGTCTGAAAAGATAAGGTATATAATTAAATTGTAGTTTCCCAAGGTTCCCAATTTCTTGTTTTGTCAGACGGATCCAAAATCAAAAGATGATTTATAAAACAGAGAAAAGCAGCAAATCCTCGCATTACAAAAGCTGGAAACAGAAAATGAATATTAGTCACTGGAAAGATTAACTTTCTTTATCAAATTCATTGCTGTGTCCTGAGGTTCAAATTAGTATTCTGCCAGCTTCTTTCCTGTAATATTCTTTTGTGTTTACAAACTCTCTACTAAGTGAAAATGATTGGAAGACGGGTGCCCTTTCTCCCACAAATTAAAAACAGCCAATGAGTTCTGCTGTGTCCATCGAGAGAAAAATACAAAAGTATGGAAGGACACTGTGCTACTTTAATTTTTTTTCCTCTCTGGAAGGGGGTGTTTCAGGATCTAATTGATGAATAGCAGCTATAACTGGGAGCTGCGTCCTTCAATTGAACTTTAATTCATATGTGCATCAATCATTTTCCCCCTTTTACAACATAATGGATACTCACAGCTCTGATTACTGTGCATTTTGTCCTTGTGATGTGACGTGATGTGTGTCTGTGTCTTTGTGTGTTTAAGAGAGAGAGAGAGAGAAAAATGGGGATTTTTCATTGGAAATGGTAAACAAGATAGAGGGAAATCTCCCCCTCTCTCGCTGCCCCTCTGTCTCCATTATGAAGTAAACAGGGCCTCAGCTGTGCTCTTTGCACGCCCCACCACTCAAATATTGAATTTTTTGTCCTTCATACAGAAAAAAACCAAAGCAATGTGAAAGGGAGTGCAACAATCTCAGGAACAAAGATAGTGTGTGTGTGTGAGAGAGAGAGAGAGAGTGAGTGGGTGTGAGTGAGTGAGCAAGTTCACGCCAGTACTCAAGGTAATTCATTAAGTTTTAGGCTTAACACATTTTTATTTGGTTGAGGTTCGGTTGGGGTATGGTTGGCATTAGGGTGAAGTAGTGTTGGGGATGACCAAGTCTCCAGGGAAAGTATTTAAGTCAACAGAATGTCATCTTAAGTAACAGAAACAACACAAAGACCACTCAAAATTCTACTCCAGTGACTGAAGCGGTCCACTACTCACAAGTACACAATACCAAGGCTTGTATATGATACTCGTGGCTTACTGTGACTTGCACTTGCGCTGACATTTCCAAACTTGCCTGCTCTTTCTCTCTCAGTGCTTCATTTTGCATGACCCACTATATGTAACAGTCCCCGTTGTGGATCTGTGGCAAGATCATTTGCTGTGCCTGACATTGCATGTTCTACGATTTGACTTTTGCGCACACTCACAACGTGATGTCGAAGCTGAAAAGATATACAGCAACCAGCCACAACACGGACATGTGATGTGAACAACATTGATCATCGCGTTACAATGCAATGTTCTGCTGGGAAACCTTGGGTCCACTTGAAACACAACCCCCATCCCATTGTTGTGCTAGAGATCCTGAGTCCAAACAGGGTTTTTTTTTTATTTATTTTGAAATTAACTATATGCTCCATCGCGTACCTGTGTCTGGCTTCCTGCCTAGCTTGATCTGCTCTGTGCAACTTGTGCAACACTCAGCGCATGTTGTCCGTAGAGGAAAGAAAAACGTCAATGTGGCACAGCTGGTGGAACCAAGAGGACTGTATGATACAGGATGTCGACATTCTCATGGCTGCAGCCTCATGTTCAATCAACAGATCCAGAGTGATTAAAGCAGCAAGGAGCCACTACAATTGTATTGTTAGGCCTGAAGTGTCAACCTGTAATTTACCCCAGGGAATTTATTAGTAATGTTTCAGTCATACTTTGTAACACATATGGCCTGATTTTATTCATTTGTAATAAGTCAGGAATAATAATGAGAAAGGCCATAAGCATTGGTGTGATGCTGCACTGCCAATATTCTGTGCAGGCAGTCCAATTCATTTGTCTCTTTTATTTTCAGCATGTTTAGCCGTGCTACCAGTCTTTCCAGCAATCAGGATCAGGTGCATGAAAATTGGTTTCATTCCCCTGCCTTGTGTAAAAGCTTCAAAGGTGAACCGCTAAACAACCTACCAGCAAAACACGCCTTCCTATTCCAATAACATCCTCATCAGTGTTGAAACCAGAGAAGGTGCATGCACATCAAATGAGTTCGCCTATCACCCAGTTGCTGGCTAATGAGCTACCTAATTTAATTCATTACCGTGCCATACAAGGGTTTGACTAATGAGAGCGACCCTTTGCTGAATACAAAACCTACATCTGCTGGTGGTGGCGGGGGGCGGGGGGCGGGGGGGAGGGAGATGGCTCTCCTGTTCTTGAGACAAGGTATCGTTTTTTTTTGTGACTATGCTGTATTCAAGTCTTTCAGATAGAGAGATTGGCTATAACTCTGATTACAAACTATTGAACCATGCATAGTCTACATAGATGTCCAGTATGGGATCAAATGTCATCTACTCCTTTGTCAAAGCAAAGTTCTACTTTACAGTCATATCACTCTAATACTAATTGTACTTGATAACTTGAGTTTGATAGGGGTCAACCAAAATGGCCTTTTAAGGTCCAATACTGATTATTAGATATCAAGGAGAATGATGATCGATATTTGGAACGCATATATTTTCAGTCAAAATGAAAATCTTGGAGTCAAAATGTCAAAAACAAGCAATGATAGAGCTAAATAAAAAGTACAATTTTCTCTTTGCTGCACCTAAGTACAATTTTGGGGTACCTGAGTATTTCCTTTCTGCCACTGTACTTTCTCTCCACCACATTTGATGTATTTAGATATTAGTCACTTTGCAGATCCATACTATTGGACATCGTGTGAGATGATGGTGCATAAACACAAACACAGAACATTTTTGAAATCAGTTTCAATTTTATCTGCAATCTGAGTGAAATATCGTTATAGATATATCGTTGCAGATTATCAGTCTATCTCTGGCGTTTGATATTTGTGGGGTGACCCTGGTGAGTCTGTGAACAGTTTAGGTTGCTGAAGACTGAAAGACTGAAGTCTGATATTTTCATTAAAATACATGCGTTATTCCCTGACAAGTTAACAAAAATGAAAAACAATCGGAAGAAAGCCATATCTCATGATGTTAAAGAAGTGAAAAAAAGTCCTGGATCCATCCTTACATCCGGATTCAATCCAAAATTTAATGGGGTCTGTTCTTGTGTAGAAAATCTATTTTGGAGTTTTTGTGTAATCCTCCTGACAAACTAATCCACCAACCAACAAACAAATGGACACGGCAAAAAAAAAAAAACATTAAAAAACTCTTTGATGTAGGTAATAATCTGTTCTAAAACATTGGTATCCAAATGACATATTCACACAAGCAGTGCTAGGGGATGCAGCTATGTCATGGCAGGTGTATTGCTCAGTACCCAGAGAAGCTCAGTCTCAAGTGTAATTTTGGTTCACTTTCATGACGTGCATGAACTGCATGTTTTGAAAAAGTCACTGCGCAAGTACCATTTAAACGGAGAAGAAAAGAGACGAGAGGTCCTGAAGGAAATACAGTTAATTTCAGCCAACACAGATGCATGAGCAATTATGATCAAAGCCAGAGCAAACAACTGGCTGAGTCTCCCGAAGGACAGGGACCAGGACGAGAGATTTCAGGATTAAGCACCCGACCCGAGCCATGAACCTGACTGAAGCTCAGTCATAGAGAAAGGGGTGAAAGCGCTGTGTTCAGAATTGTGCTTGAAAATTCGAATTACAGAGAAATACATGGCCTTTTGTACATAATCCCACTAATATATACTGTGCAACAACTTTGAAAATGTACATGGCGGGTCATGATTTTACCTTGGCTCTGTTCTCAGAAATAACAACACTACGCAATAGAAAAAATAGGACAGCTGGCACAAATTGCCAGACCCCTGAAACGAGAGGAACAAACCGCCTCCTTGTTTCCTACCTATTTCATTTCTCATTTCTTTTCTGTGTGACAACATACTGAAAGAGAGCCCTTTCTTTATTGAGAGGGCCTCTCTTTCTAGCCAGTCAAACCGGTTGTATAGGTGACATGAGAAGAGGAACACATTCATCCACAGCCTCGTGTGCCCTTTTACATCTCTCTAGTCTCTATCTCACCATGCGAGCACAGAGGCCTGGAAAAAGTCCATTAAGGCCTATCTTAATGAAGAGAGACAGGACACAATGGCACCCTCACAGAGGTGAGTGGTGATCAGAGAGGTAGATGAGGAGCCCGGCTCGTCCACTCATTCCCAAGTGGACAAGGAGAGGGTTTGGACTTCAGCCTGTGCCAATACAGCAGGAAAGCTAATGAATGGGAAGGCAGGACTGCCGGAGCCATCAACTCACCAATCTCTCATCAGCACTGCTCCCATCGGTGTTTCATTAATATACTCACCCTTCCCTTCCCATGGCTTTGTCTGAGGTGTCTGTCCATGCCACAATAGCTATTGTTTGCTCTGAAGTGGAGAGTTAGAGCTCCTTGTAGGGGAAAATAATGAGTATTTATGTGGTTTCACTGACCTCCACTCAAGATGAGGTTTTCCCAACTTCTGTTTGACAGCAAACCTGTCAAAGAGATAAAAGGCCTGCACCATCAGACATGGTAGCTGCACTGTAAAACATCTGTTTATGTTCTTGAAAAAGCTTATCGTTGACTTTATAAAACAATTAATTCAGGCACAAGAATGTGCTCAGAGAAAGGTTTTTATGACTCAAAATTACAAGTGTAGCATGGATGGGGTTAGAAGTTGGTGGTCATTCAGTGCATATAAACCAAAAAAAGTCTTCATTCACAAATTCACAATGCAAAGGGTAATATCGCCATGCCATTTGAGGTGACCTGTCAAGTTTCATGAAGAAAATTATCATCAGTGTGGAACATAGTACTTTCAGTTAGCGGGAAGTTGCTTTTTGCAGTTTGGCATTGGGAAAAATGAGCAGCAAGGCTCATTCTGACACACTGCACAGCTTTCTTGAAGCAATACGCCACATTGACTGTCTCATTCAGTACCGTGGTTCTGACTGAAGTGGAATTATTTCAAAAGAGTTTTGACTGGATCACTGAAAAGTTCTTGAGGCTTATTAGCTAGCTTCAAGTCTCTGGAGAATTCAGAGCTCCACAGGTCTGTGGACGACTTTTTTTGCTTTGCTGGCTCAAGAAGTAAAGGAAGGAATGAATTAAGTGATAAACGAGTGAATTAGATCTATTGAAACACAAACCGCCAACTCATATTGCACAGCTTGAATGAAACAACCCAGGTACAAATGGTCGTTAGTGATTTTACAGGATGGACTGGGTCTGCTGCTGGTCTGCTGTTAGCTCCACATCCCATTTAAGAACTCACATAGCACAGTTGTATTGGTTCATCCACACATCAAGTTTCAAGAGGAACCACATCTCTTCACATCAAGCATCCCCTCTAGTTGCTCTCCAAAGGCCTACAGTTGCCCTACAGCAGATCAATCCAGCAGCTTCTAATCAGTCACAAAAACGCCTTCACATAGCGCATTATTATAGCGAAGTCACACTTCCATTGTTTCATAAGACCCCTCTTCCCCCTTACAGCTCACCCCAGTGCATTGAGAACCTTGAATGGCCTTCTGATAAGAAAGGTTGACAGATTGGATATCCTGCCCCCCTCTTGGCAACAGACCTAGGAGGAGAGCCACCTCCCTCCCAAGACGCTGTGCCACGATTGTAAGGCTGCTCAGAGAAAAGAGAAGTTATTTAGTGGAGGGGGATGTTCCCATTAGGGTGATGAATGGCCTAATTACTGGAAGTAAACAGTCCCTGGGAGATGAAAGACGAACCGGGGTCTACCAGGAGGGATGAGCTGCTGTATTACAGGCTTCTTCCAGCTTGGATTAGGGAGGGATGTTAAGCTCGATAATGTGTGTTTGTGTCAGTGGCTTTTTCCTGGAGTTTCTTAATCCTTGTTGCTTTTCATGTATCGTCGTGTCTGATGGTTTATGCCTTGGTCTCGAGTGACAGGGGTTTTTTTCCTCCAAAAAAAAGATGGAATTTAGCATTTTCTCCTCACCTCTTCTCTCTCTCAGCTCAGTTGTGGTACAGCCTAGTGGAAACATGGAAAAAAAACATTACAAAATGTTCCTGTTTCCTGGGTGCCAGGAAGTTGGCAGAACTTTCCTTGTAGCCATGTCTACTTGGCTATAGCTTATTGCATGACTTCCTAAACCGCCCCTGATGCAATGAGATACTTAGCCAGCTTCATATCTTGATGATCAGGTCTTTGAATTGTTCACTCATAGGGATGAGCAAATATTTCAGAGCTTTTTCACACTGATTTACTTCTGATAAGGCAGCTTTTGTTGGCGATCTCCAAAGGCTCTTGTCAACTCATAAACCAGGGCTACATCCTGGATTGTGAACTGAGCATTACACAAAGTTCAGTCACTTAAGTTTACATTATGTGTATGTTTAACATGAACCCAAACACGTGAACATCACCAGAAACTGTTGAGTCCTGCTTTTAGGTTACTGTTTCAGAAAATGAAGAAGGTGACAGCTAGCACGGTGTCCCAGCTGCATATGATGTGAACGAGTGTCAGTGACTTACTCAGCTTGATTTCATTGTTTCTGGGGTAAAAAAAAAAAACACACCATCTCCACTTAGTGAACCCATAGTGGAAGAAACTTTTGCTTGGTTTTATACATCTTGGTTTTTGCCACCAAGCTTTTCTTTAGATAGGTTGGGCTAGCCAGTCAAAGCGATTGCTGCCGTGTACATGACAAGGTGTTGCACATTTTTTTTAAGCTTACTGTCCAACAGTTCCAGCAGCATGGGACAAGAACACCTGAATACTGATTGCTGATGTGCTATCCAAAGCAGGGAGGCCAATCAATTAATTATGTGTAGTGGAGCCCATTTACTGACCAACAGCCAGGCAGAGTGACTTACATGCAGCACCACAGAAGTCCACTTGTGAGCTAACTAGATACATGGAGTTCTTTTCTGGTTTGATTGAGCGAAACAATTCCAGCAGACCTGACAGCATAAAATTCAGGAAAACCCAAATTAGATTTTATACCCAGCATACTTCAGATCCACGACCAAATTTTTTGGATTACACCTTCTATAAAAGTCCCCCGTGCGACTGAGTTCATATCAGTGACCACAAAGACACCTACACGCAGGTCATCACATAAACCACCATTAACTCAGTCAATGTCCCTTGTACAGCGCTGCCTCCCTGTTTCTTGTCCAGACTGAGCTATTCAGCATTTTTTATGATCGATTACAAAGTTAGTCAGGGAGAACCACTGGGCCTTTGGGGACCATACAGACACACACACCCACACTCAGACTACTATTCTGCAGCACATGTTTAAAAGCCTCCTTTAACCTTGATCAGGGACGATGAAGAACATGACACCTAATAAGTGTTTTTCATTGTTCACAGTCCCTGTAAATACATAAATCTCCCCCAGCGGGTACAGTAAAGGGTACGGTGGACGGCAGAGAGCAATGGACTTGTTTGTGTGTGTTATGGGACACTGATGATACACTACATAACATACTACAACGATCGATGACACAAATGAAACACAGCAAGAATAAAATTGAAAAATACAAAAAGAATCTTTTGATAATGGTTTGATATCAGGCGATTTGTATATGGAAAAGGTCAATCTGGGCCAATATTGGTTGTCCCTTCTCTGCCTCCCAGTGTGGGATACGCATATTTTAAAGATACATCGATTTATTTATTTTTTTCAATACAAATGTGATTGCGATACCTGAATTTGTATATCCACTGATACCGATACCAGTTGCTTTCTACTGAACTAGCCAACTGTTAATAGCAAACTCAATAGCAGACCATCTCATTTTACGTTCCTATAGGTCTAGATTAGAGATGTGAATTATCAATTCTGATACCGGCACCGGGTTCCAATCCAGACATAATTGACCCATTGGATACTGAACTGATCTCACTGATCCACACCCCAATCCACATGCCATAGTCGGATGTTATGTAGCCCCATGGTGCTCACGTCAGTGGAGCTGGTATCTGACAATGCTAACGCTATTCAGGGCTCGACATCATTGCTTTACCAAAGTAAGTAATGTCGGGGCGAATGGAATTTCTCATGCAGCTGTCCCAGCAGGCAAGTGAACAATACATAAAGGACTTTATAGAAGTTAACTTATTGCATACAAAATAACATTACTGATGTTAAATACTGTTACTGTTGTGCTTTTCCAATAGGGCTCCAGTGCAAATCTAAGTCCCTGGAGATTCATAACCCAGCCTTGAACTGCCTTCCAACATTTCATGTCTTCTGTAATTATATATTCTGTAACATGAACTATTTTCCCTTATTTCCTATATTTCCCATTTTTTCTGACTTCATTTGTGACACAGTAATATTCAAACAAGAACTTAAACGTCACAATCCCACAGCACCCCACAGTGGCCGGAGGATGCGATCACATGGCTCAAAGGCTCCCCGCCACTCACTGAACTTGGAATCGGATCGGAACTGAGAAAAATATTGGTATATCTGAATCTTATGGTCCAGTGCAAAGTTGCTGTATGTCTAGCTTAGAGATAGTGGACCAATGACTATCTGTATAAGTGCTTTTTTAGTAATAAGTTAATTAATTAACTTTTTGGGCTTAAAATTGAATTATTACATATTAATAATGCATTAAAAACCACAGACTGTGGAATCTGGACCAGCAAATTGAGCTGTGACGCCAACCTAATGTCCAATGTGTGATTTATTTCAATACATGCACCTGATTCAGGGTTTCCCATACATTACCAAGCAAGAAAGTAATACCTTTTTAAGGTATCCTGGTATTATGTTCCTCTTAGAAATGCACACTGATTGTGATTCAATCTCTCCTATTTAATGTAGGCCTACTTATGCCATTGTTTTGGAAAAACTTGTTTGTGCACCTGCTTTGGTACCACGTTGGTTTAGATTGTTTGGAGAGGCTGCATCATTAACAACAAGCCTCCTCCACACGCGCCTCACCTGCTGTTGTGAAAACAGAACTGTGGGTGAAAAAAATCCCAAATGAGAGGTGTTTTTTGGGCAACTTCATAAAACATACTGCCGATGAGGAAAGTCCACGCAGCAGACACAAACAGTGAGAGAGAAACAGGAAAGACGTGGGGCAAGCCAAGTAAGCGACCAGAGTTGCGACGAGAGGTCACAGTTATGATATCAATCTATGGAAAACGCTGTACAAATTGGGATTGGATCAATCTCAAACATAAATTACATTTGTGTGTGTGTGTGTGTGTGTGGGTGTGTGTGTGTGTGTGTGTGCGTGTGTGTTTGCTTGCGCGCACACACATCAGCATATGGCTAAAAGGTCAAAAGGTGACAGGAGTGGAGAGCCTTGGAAGTGAGAGGTGGAGCTAATCTTGACACTGGCAGCGTCTCATCCCCCTCAAATCCATTGTTGCCATTCTTGGAAGGGAGGGATGGGGGGGAGAAGGGATGCCAGCTGCCATGAGAGGCAGTGCCAGGGCAGACGGGAAATCAGCAGGCGGCATTCTGTGATAGTGCCGGTAAAGTACAAACACAGTGCGGTGGGCAAGACTTGGTACCCCTCCCCACTTCAGCCCGGCTCCCTCACCTTCCGAGTCTCACCCACCTCCTCACAGTATGGACTGTTTCATCCCGTAGGAGGGTCTAAATCTTCCCCCCCCCCATTTATTTATCTCCTTTATCACTCACAAGAGAGAAATGCCATTACTGCTATAATTTTCATGGAACTGTTTATGCTCGAACCGTATACACAGCGGAGCCGTTTTGGTCCTAATAGTTAAAGAAAATCAGCCGGGACCAAAATAGTGACTGCGTGACAGTGAGGGTGCGATGGCTCCAGTGAGCTTTTTTCTCACGCATATTCCTTGTGACAGAGTTCCCTTTGGGTGGGAAATTACTTTTACACTCGGAGACAAAACGTTTTAAGGCGACACAAGCCTGAGGGGACAGTTCACATGAGTATACAACACAATGATCGCAGACACTGTACACTGTCTCATTGGCTTGGCTGCACCCTCCGTTACAGACTCCGTTTTCTCGTTCCCTCCTTCTTTCAGTGTGAAGAAGAGGCTCTCCATCCTCATCTTTTCCCACTGACGAATCTGTTTATTTCAACAAGCCCTCCCGTCTCCGACCCCCCCCTTCTTCACTCGAGCCCTGAAGTGTGGATCACAGGAGATGAAAAGGCTTAGGCAAGTAAAGCTCTCTTCTTCCCCTCACCGCACATTTCTGGTAGTTATTCATTCATGACAAAACCCATTCACGCTCTGACAGCCTATGTCCCCACTGATCTATGGTGTCGTCTCCTGCCACGATCCCCGCAATGTGCACTGGAGTCCTTACTCCGTTGCACCCCCCCCCCCTTCCCTAGCCCACTCCTCCCGACTCTGTGTTGAATATCGCTTTGGTTCAGGCAGGATGTGACGTTGGGTTTGGGGGGGTTTATTCATATAGTATACGACGGCTTTGATACATGACAGGGAAAATACGCTGATGGGGGAGAGTGCTAGGAAATCTGTTTAAGATCACACGTCTGAGAGCGATTTCCCCACCGTGTGAATATGAATGAAGAAGGGAAATTAATGCTTGAGCTTCTCTCTCTCTCTCTCTCTCTCTCTCTCTGTCTTTCTCTCTCTCTCTGTCTTTCTCTCTCTCTCTGTTATTTATTCACATTTCATTTAGTGAGCACACAACCCCCGCGGTTTCTCTGTCAGACCTGGCAAATGCAGAGTGAGGGCGGCTACAGATGAATATGATTGCCCTCTCCGTCTTCCCTGATGCTGGGTGCAAGGAAATCAGAGTCGTTTGTAATGCTGTTTGGGATGGTAAGGGTCAACTTGTAAATCAACCTGTTTTTTTTTTTGCCCTTAGAGTTCATTAGCATATGGAGCAGAGAAATATGAGTACTCCCTTCAGAGAATAGGCCGCTCCCTCCACTGGCATGAGAGTGTGTAAATCTTCACAGGCCGTTACCAGCGCGCAAGATTGTGCTCTGTATGAAGCACACTTACAGAGGTAAGTAAAGCTAAATCCCTAGAGCCGCAGATCGAATGGGCATGTCGATGTAACAGACACTTCACTGAAGGTGTGTCCCTTGTTAGCGTCAGTCTCATAAACTTAGAAATTAGCAGGGATTCTATTGGTAAGTTGAGGCAAGGTAAACTACTCAAGTGCAACACAATGAATGCCAGATACAGTACAGATACGGTACAGCAGGATAATTCTGTATCGCTTGCCAGATGACAGCAGGGTAACAAGGCTGTGGTCTTTTGTATCCTTTGGGCTCTGTGCAGGCACAGTAAATAGCTATAGATGATGTCTAGTGTTACTGGCTGCAGTGCAGAGCTTTGTCTGCCCTGTAAAAAAAAACACAAAGCTAAAAACAACCACTTGACAAAAGAACCTTCACTTCTTTACATTCCTGAAGTCTTTTCTAAGCCTATCTAGGAGGTGTGATGTCCTTGACAGGCTTGCTATGATGCGGATGCACAGGAACTTAAAGACTGGAAACTTGAAACTTCACCTCCGCTTCAGTGATGCAAACAGGTGTGCCGCCTTTTTCTGAAATCAATCAGCTCCTCTGCTTTACTGACATTGGGGGTAAAGCTGTTCACTTGCAACCACCCTGCAATATTACGATTACACCTTCATTCACAGTTAAAGTAAGCAACTTGGCTCTGTTCATTGTAAAGACAATACAAGGTTAATATTGCCCTACACCACTGTCTTGCTATTTTTAGTATCATATCCAACATGCAACAGCAGAAAGTATATTTATGCCTGTTGGTTACTTAAGCTGCACTAATCAAGTCAGCAGTTCTCCTGAGCTATAAAGGTGTCTTTAGCATTTTTATTATATTTTATCATTTTGGATTCATGGCCTGCAACTTGACTTTTTTTTTTTTTCATTTTACAGAATAGCAGCAAAATTTGCTACTAAAGCTGTTAAACTTAATGAAGCATTTAGGAGCTCAAAAAGACACATGTTACTGCGAATAATTGGTAGACAACAAAGCAACGAAGGAGAGTGAACACTGAACTAATAATAAACCCTAATGTTTACGCTACTCAGCTCCTTTTTTTATTTCCATTTAGTGAATGTTTTTGAGAATTTCAGCATGAAATAATTTGTTGATTATACTTATTGACTATACTGTCACTCGTCTATGTTGGATCCATAGGCAAATGTTTATTAATAAGTTCGATTATGACAGCTTATTTCAAATGTCCATACCTGCCTGTAAGTTTATCATAACTGCACTTTGAGTAGAATGTCAGCAGTAGAGTTTAGGCGACTTCAACAACTTGAGTTACTCTTGGGATGAGATTTAATTTTTAAATGACAGCTTACATACAAACACATTTTTTGGTTTAAGTGAACCTCTGTGTCAGCGGGAGGGTGAATGCATCATCTTTACTTGCAAATCCTTATTTTCTTGAACTAAACTACTGAACTCCACTTTGTAAAATGGTTTTAAGTTGGTGTTATTATCTTTTGAAAAAAATCGTATCATTTTGGCAACCCCCGTGTCAAGCCTACTTGTGTGTTGAAAAGAGACGTGATTTGGCAAAGAAAACGAGTCTGCACATGTGAGTCTATTCCGAGCTTTGCATCTCAGATCAAGAATTGGCTGGTGCCCCACTCGTTCACACTCCCACCGACTCTATTGTGAAGCTTCTGTTTACTTCTGTTACAATGCTCCGTTGGTTTGGTTGAAACGGATTACAGAAAAGTTGGTTTTGTATTTCAGCGCATTTGTTGACTAACATGTCTGGCATTCCCCTTTAATAATCGGCAGCCAAGAAAAAAAAAACATGAAAAGTGTTTACAACTATTTCAAGTATCAACAAGTAGACGTCCAATGTACGTGTGAAAATATCCCAGTTGTCGATATGAATCTTGCTGCCAAAATAAGTATTAATAGGAGTCACAACAGGGAACTCGTAGTCATTGGAATAAACCTACAGCGGTGACCGATAGTTATCATCCACATCAAAATTATTCTTGCGATGAAAGTTCAAAGTAGAGAAAGTTTAACTTGCTAGTACTGAAATGCAAGAAATTTTCATTTAAATTAAAAATGTATTTCTTTCTTAATCTTCTTTGTTTGCAAGTCTCTCAATGTGTCTCTTATTAATCCTGGTTTTGAAGCACTCACATATTTCCTTAATGAGTTACTCTGATAAAAGTATGTAACAGTCTTCATTGGATATGATAGACTAGACTTCAACAATAACACGCGGTAAGAAAGTTAGCTTGTCAGGTAGCCTTTGGAGATTCTTCCAAAAGACAATTATGCTCTCCCCTTCGAGCTAGAAAGTAAACTAGGCTTTTTCCATTCATGCGTGTGAGATATTTCCCTCATCTTGAGTCACTTTCAACCTGGCACTTGACAGAAAACATAGCCCCTCATTCATATTAGTGCCAGCAAGGCAATTGCTCACTGAACCCTCACAAAATAGTTTGGCTAAGAGGATTTGGCTAATATCTCATTAGCTTAAAGGCAACAGCTCATTCTGCCCTCTCTTTTATTTGGACAGCATAGCTCTGGATTAACACTCTCTAAATAACAAATGCCACCAAGCCAATTTATTTGGCTTTGTTCACTTTAATTCAATTTCCATTGGCCCCCCTCAAAACATCCTGAGATGGTTTTTTAATGGGAGTGTGAGACTCCGTTAGGTTGAGTATAAAGCTGGAGGTTGACAGCGGTTTTGTGAAACAATCAACAGGCAAAGTGGAGGAGACAAGAGGAGCCAGCACCAGCTCCTGCTGAAGTAATGCGCCACATGCCACGCTGAGACACAAGCTAACAAACGCTGTCATAGCCTTTGTCAAGCTCTACCAAAGAAGGGAACACCATGTTTGTGTACGTTTCTATAAATCATGGCAACATGACATAACAAAAAGAGGAGGGGAAGCTCTACCACTGAATGTGTGAAAGCCTTTTTTCTATTCACAGACATTTCTTGTCTGCTGATTTGTGTGGGGAGTTACTGTCTGCTCTGCTTTGCTCCGTCGACTTTTCAGCCTTTTCAGCTCAAGCTGCTGTCTCGTTCCCACTCCCCAATTCCATTCTTCCATTTTTAACTATGATACGTTTGCACTAATGAAGCTCCTATGGAACATACGAGGACACAAACTTGATATTTATGTAGATGTCTTTTGGAAACACTGTGTACTGTGCACCTTGTGTAAATACTGTGAATGTCTTATTTTGTTTATTTAGTCTATTTGTTCTATCTGACTTGTGTTGTGTCTGTGTAACTAACATGCTGACTTGTTTTGTGTCTGTGTATAACTACTCCACATGCCTTTAAATGCTTAAATGCTCTACCTACCCAGCGTGCGTTAGCACTAATATGTTATGTGCAATGTCCAGTTAGACTTTCAAAATAAAGTGCGCTGACAAACCGTTCATGTGTTATAACATATTTTTGACTTTTGCAATGTTATCAACATCAAACAGCCATGGTTTTGTTGTATGCAGAAATAAAAACAACTTTGTTAGGTTTAGACAAAAAAAAAAACCCTACTTGGTTGGCGTAAGGAACAGAGCTTACTTTGGGTTAAAATAACTACATTTAATCCTGTAATCTAAGTCACGTAAGAGACGGAGAAACGTGACATCAGTTAGGTCATATCCGCAGAGTGCCTTTGTTACATGAATTAAAAAGAAGTCTCTCTTGGTCACAAAGGGGACGTGAACACGAGTCTACCCATCCTAGCAGGTCCTGTGTGACCCATTCAACCAACTCGACCGGCGCCTTTTCTACCTCTTGATGCTGCTGCACCAGAGGGGCCCTTCAAGTAGTGATGCAAGAGGTGTACCTGCGCTGTCAAACTTTGAAGCATGCAGCCTAAAACCAGGCTGCTGTATTAGACACGTTGGGAGTGAGAACTTTCTGAAATATCATTCAGATTATAAAGTTGAGACCAATGTTCATAAACCTTTATAATTGCTTCATAAATGGTTTATTAAGCATTGCGTGTTTCTGTAACGGTGGAATAACCCTAAACTCTTCAGACGAACAGCTGTCCTCGTCTCTCGTGTGCACACGTACTGTATATTTGTGTACCTCCTCCCAGGACTCTCCGACATAGACCTGTATGTCACTTTGGAGTTAAGCATCCAACATGATTCTCTGTCTGTATCACTGTGCCAGACAGGCAAAGTGGGCCAGCGCTAACATTTCAGAGCATTTCAGCATGCAGTACCTACACCCTGGGGCAGCTGCAAGAGCTCACGCCAGCACATTGTCATCCCCCTTAGCCTTTTTTCTAGTCGGAGACATTTGCTACGCTGCCACTTTTTCCCTCTCACTGCTTTTTGCTCGTGTCTGACACATCCTTGTTGTTCATTTCTTATACATGCCATCTTCCCCCAGCTGTTACAGCTCTTCCCAGCCAGCCAGGCCCATTAAATTGGTGTTTACCGGCAGCAGAGATTGTGTCCCAGTCTCAAACAGGGCAACCCAAACACTCCATCGACATGAATAAAATATATCTGTGACATTACACACGCAGCACTCCTGGGCCCCCGCCCCCCCCCAATGAGCCAATGAGGTTCAAGTGGTAGGTGGGGTTGTCGGGGCGGTGATGGGAGTGAGTGGGTGTTTCGGTGAGGTAACTCCCTGTAAGGTAACGCCACAGGAGTGCTGACTCAGCCTACTGGGGTCAAAACACTGTAAATATTGAGATGCATTGTTTATGAAATACAGTTCAGGAGTTCGCAAGAGAAGAAGCACTGATTTTTATCCAAGAAAGACGGAACCTCTCGCATCACTCTGTTACAATTTGGCTCTCAGCGCAGCACATGCCGCTTATGCTGGCTTAAATCAAAGGCTTGTGCGGCAAGTAAACAAACAACCACATGGACCAGCCCGACTGTAAGTGATACAAACATCCCAAATGTTACCAAAAGGTGTAGACCCATTATTGTCGCTTAGTCAAATATCAGGGCCGATATTCAGCATTTTCCAATTACGGTTATCGGTGGTTTTTGTGTCAGATTGCCAACAAACTAATTTATCTTTACCTAATTAAAAAAAAAATGATTACTCTGATGCAACATCTTCTCACACCATGTCCCACCCACAATGTCTGATTGAATGCAATTAAAGCCTGTAAACATTGGATAATCTAAATCTGCACAGTAAGTAGTGGTACACTAACTTGATCAAATACATGCAGTGGAGGGGAAGCACAAAGTAGCACAAAAGGGAAACACACTGCTCAAAATTAGTAATGCAGCAGCATTTTTCAGTGGGCAATCCATCAAGAAGCGGGGAAATTATAACAATTTGTCAGATTCCTGCCTTCAAATGACTGGCAACCAAGAATACAGCACTGTGACGTTCAGTGTGAACTCCTCTCCTGACATAATAAGTACTAGTGCGACAAGATGTCTTCGCCTTACAAGAAATGTAAATAGGGGCTTCCACATTCAACCAACAGTATGAGGTCCTTTTTTTCTGATTGGGAGGGGCTTGATCCTACTCTGCTTCAAGTCGACCTCGATCTGTGTTTGTTTTCATTACAGCAGCATCTTGACTACCTGCTACCGTCTGATCATGAGCTAAGAGAGATTTAACATCAAACCCTCCACCTTTGTCGCTACATAACAAGCAGCTCCCCGGCCAAATGGAGCACAGCCACAGAAACACTCTGCTCTGCCGGCCAACTCAGCCTACAAAAAATCTGCAGCGCCGCGCCACTAGTTTCATTTTTTATGAAGCAGAAAAGGCAAATTCAATTATTTGTCAAGAACATACCTTTTGGTTCACTTTGCACCACCTGTTGTTGTGAATAACATGTTCCCTCTCCTCACTTTCCATCGAACATCAGGCGCAACCTCTGAACAATGCTCTTCCTTTTACAACATCGCACGGATCCTGTTAACAGGATTTCTTTGTAGGGTTGTTTGATTCCAGCTAATTAGCAACCATGTCAGCTCGCTTGGCTGTTTAACACGTCAAGGCACTGCATTTACATGTGGGGCTACATGAAAAACATCCCATTACGTCTGTATGTGTCTGCCAGCAGCCCAGTACAACAGGTCCCCAGTGGAGCTGAGGTGCACTCCACAAGCTAATGGGCCTTTTTTGTTTACCCTGTTTGGTTGGCAGGCCTTTCCTGGGTAATTGTCCCTGCTAATCATTTGTTGGCTGCTTGGCAAAAGAGGGCTTTTAAAGCATATGAATTCAGAATGCTGCTGTAGGTCGAACAAAGCCAGTGAGTAAAAAAATACTTAATCCAAAAGCGGCAATATTTTGTCTGTTGGTGTGTTAAAAACACACTTCCAGCTCACTTTCAACAGTGTTTTTTAACACAGAAAAACACATTTTTCATCAGAGAGAAGATTCTGAAAAATTGGATGTAAAGCTGCTAAAAGTTTTTTTGTTGTTGTTTTTGTGTATTACCATCCTTTCTTGGTCATCATTGAAGCATCTGCTTAGACTTTTACCACAGGAAAACACTCCAGAAGGTTTTTTTTCTTACTTGCTGTAACAGATGACACACACTTTGGTTTACATCATTACAGCAAAATGGCATGCTTATATTCTACCCCCTCCCCCCCTCCACAACCCCACACATCCTGCACCAAAAGTGCTTGCACATCCAATTTACAGACATACCTTGCCTTCCACGCACCAGCGCCTCTCCAAAAATACATGTATCTCTGATATCTGTACCCAAGTGTCAACTGCCGAAATTAGTTTTGCACTTCCACAATAAAAAAAAAATGTCAGAAGGCGAAAGGCATTTTTTCAAGTTGGAGTGAGTGGGGCTTTAATGTGCCTGCAAATTAGCTCACAAATCTCTTAGGCCATAGCACTGCATCTTTGAGATAGCAGAGAAATGGTTTCTGTATGCGAATATGTCAGAGTGAGTGTGTGTGTGTGTGTGTGCGTGTGTGTGTGTGTGTGTGTGTGTGTGTGTGTGTGTGTGTGTGTGTGTGTGTGTGTGTGTGTGTGTGTGTGTGTGAATGCGTGCTGTATCCCTACACAATGTGGGAGTCCAGGAGTGTGGAGAAGTAAAAATGTGACTATCTGTGTGATGTATTATAAGTGGAATCCTTTGGGGTTTTTTTAGTCGATTACGTCCAACAAGCAGCGGCATCTTTGACCATGTTTCAAAAATGATCCCGTTTGATTTGGGGTTTTTTCTCATCACGGATCTCTGAGGCTGCGTGCCTCTGCAGGTTTTTGCTTTTAACTCACTTAAACTTCTGTCATAGTGAAGGGTGGCGAGGGAAATTAAGTAATGGGCTTGGCAGCGTGCAAAGTGAAGGGGTAATGACAGAGACACCAGCAGGAGTACCTTCAGCTACCTTTCTTCCTTTTTACCATGTCTTTTTAACCACTTCACATCTCTGCTCTCCTGCTCTCCTCTGTGCAGGCGAAATGCTGCTCAGCTGCTGAATATGAAAGAGGGCTCCATTCTGAGCCTTTTTTTCACTCTTTTGTTTAATTCCCTTTCTTTTGCCACCGCTCCCAATCATGGTTCCCCCTTTTTCCACTGGCAAATGACTGGAAAAGGGGCTGCTCATTTCTTCAAAGCCCCGTGCATATCCAACATTTTGAAATATTAATAAGGGTTCATTTTAAATAGAGGAAGAGGTCGCCTTTGCTTTCCCCGCAACAGCTCTCACAATCCCTTTCCTATTTGCACTCCTGCGTCAAGCAGCAAACGGGATATCATCAGAGATTGGAATCGCGGGCCAATTGCGGATTCTGCTAATAATCATCTCCGCTTGGTTAATGCGATGGCTGTGGACAGGCAGGCCTGTGTGCCAAGCTGGTGGAGACAGCTGAGGTGACTCCTGGATTTCTCTTCAAAAAGACAAAAAAAGAGGCGGAGAGTGCAGCCGCACTGTTTTCACTCGCTCCCATTATCCCCCTACTCATCTTTTCATCTTCCTCCGTGTGGCAGGTGGTTGAGAGAGACACAAGCGACTCTAACAGTGCATCCAGAGAACAACCAGTGCAGCAGAAAGTGGGCAATTAACATAAAAATACCCTCTTCAGCCCCAGCGAGAAAAAAGAAACTCAGCAGCAAAGCTATGCTGACTAACACCTGAAGTTGAGCAACTCGTGCATGTGTGTGTGTGTGTGTGTTTGCCCCCCAAAAAATGTTCATTATCCCTCTTGTTCAAGTGATGAGGACACTCTTCTTTAATCTGTCTCTCATCTTCCTACCCACAGCCTCCTTATCTGAGTTTTTTTACCACTTTTTTAAAAGCAAAGCACATCCACAGAGCACCGAAAACTTTGCATCTACAAAAAGACAGCCCTTTAAGATGGAGAGCAAAAAAAGGCTTTAAGCATCAGGAATACAACACACTTCCTCTCTTATCTAATTACCCTTTCAAGGGGTATTGCCACAACAATTGGGTACGACTTTCTCAGTGATTATAAGAGCATGTAATTGCTTGTATAAATTAGGTAAATCATCGACGTTCCTATGTTTTTGCATCTTGCTTTTCTGTTGTTACTGACGTCACTGAATACGGTCTTCATCCCAAAAATATGGGCAGACATTTGCTTGTCGTTTAATAAACCCACCGAGGAACTGGTCGTCTGGTAAGCGGTGCCTGACAACGATTTTTTGTTGCATACAAGATTCTTCCATTAGCCGTGTTCCCATGTCAGAGGAGCTGTTCTGCACTATAAGCACAAAAAATGCCTTTTTAGTTTTTCATCCAGACCTGATAATGTACTAGCCTTTTCTCAATGTGATCATTTCATAGTTGTGTCTTTTGTTTAGCCCTGAAGAATATGAAAAAATAAAAATAAACACAATTAAAACCAAACCTTAGAGCTGAAATAAGCTCCTGCTCATTCATGTATAAACATTTATTGACATAGTAGGTTTTTTTAATATGCGATGCCTCCGGCAACAGATTAAGTTTTTTGCTTACCCCTCGACAACTGTCATAAAACGCAAGCGTGGCTGATGAGGAAGTGTGATGAGCTTCAGCAGGGTGCCAATCCATCAAAACCCTTAATATGACAAAATCCCAAATTTTGGTGGCCTGTCAGAATTTACAAACTCACATGTGAAAATTCAGTAAAATCCTGGTGAAAGTGACTTTAAATATTAATTTTTTCTATTATTATTTGTTCACTTAGTGTCAGTTGACCAAACAGCAGACTACACAAGACAGGACTTTTTTGTTTTCAAAGTGTGGTTGGATAGCTGGTTTTCCAGGTACAAAAGAAATCTAACTTGGCAGAGGTCAAGTTGTCACATTTATCACTCATACAATAGCTATGCTATTGTTGGACTATCATGCCTTCCTGGTATTCCTTCCTTCATGGTAAGTGTGATATAACCACTTTGGCCCGCATAGTGAAATTTAAATATTTTCTATGAAAATACAATAGTTATTAATGACAAAATCAAAAAGAAGGGTCAGTAAATGGCAGATCAAGGTAACACACACCAAGGACTGTAATGACATTTCCACCCTTCTTTAAAGGTCCCATATTATGAAAAGCCTGTTTTCTCTGGTCTCTATAAGCTGGTCCTCCCTGAGCCTGCCAACTCCCAGGATGAGGAAAACAAACGAGTCCTGCATGGTCTCTGCAGCCCACCCACTGGTTACACGGCGCTCCTACAGGCTGTCCAGATTCAGCTCCTTACGTTACGTAACAAAAGGAGTCATTTACATAGACAGGCCTCCTCTGCACGATGATAGGAGATATCTGAGAGGGGGACACCATCCTTGAGGTGAAGTTTGGTGTGTCCAGTGATAAGATAGCAGTGTTTCTCTCAGAGCTAGACACGCAAATTGCTCTATTGTTGGCTGTAAATAATAATGCGTTTCATTTTTTTAACGACAACGTGCCAGCTGCGGTTGGTGTTAGCTTGTATGGGTGTGCTAACCACTTCACATGGGACTGCTCCAGTAATGAGGGTCAGTACAAAACTGGCTTTGCCTCCACACCGACCCTCGTTAAAGGATCAGTCCCAACCATACCGGACCCAGCAACTGCACCTGAGCCACCGAAAAGTGTCGCCGTGGTTTGACAGTATTTACAGTTGCCTACAAGTATGGTGAAGTCAGCTGGAAACTGGCTAACTAGTTAGCTTAATGTTAATAATATTACAAGGTCACAGAAAAGGTCTGGAAACATGTTCAGACTGGAGACAGAGACGATGCTTACAGTGTCCAAGAGCTTGGAGACTGTTGGAGACAAACACAGCTTTCGCTAGCTGTTAGCCATTAGCTTCATGGCAGTAACTGTAACAAGACATACAAACAAACATTATTCAGACACACTGACCATTCTGAAACGTCCTGCTGCAGCCTCAGAGTCTGTACTTCTTCAGGAGCCTCTCCTTCTGGGTCAAACTGGTATGGTTGAACGAAAAATCTCCGCGAGCCTTGGCGATACATGTATATATACATCCACCATAAACATTAGCACATGCTACTGCTAATGCAAGGGGCTTCTCTCCCTGAGAGTGAGGTAGCAGGCAGGGCTCTCCAAGTAGGCGTTGACAGACAGAGCTCATTAGCATTTAAAGGTGCAGGCACAGAAACAAACTGCTGTCAGGAGAGGTCAGCAGGGCTCACTTGAGCGACTTTTAAACGGCTGAAATTCAGGACCACAGATGGATTTGGGGCAATGCATATCGACCTCTGACAGTATAATATGGGACCTTTAAGATGGTGGATCTTGAAGAAGGGTGGAGGAACAAAAACATCGTCAGATTTAACGTGACACTCCAGTTCCCTCACCTGCAAGAAATGTTTCTGTGTTGTTTTTGTTTAGGTTTTTTTTTTTTTTTTTTTTTTGGACAAGGGTTAGAGTTAGCAAGCAAGGATGGACTGAAAGTGGAGAATCGCCTGTCTCACTTTGATTTTGATCATTTCCTTTTGATATAGAAAAGTCGCGAAACCTCTGTGACCCATAGGGACTGTTAAGTGAAACTGGCATAGCCCTGCTGTCATGTCACCCTGAATGAGAGTAGGTGGGTTGATGAATGGGCGGGGACACAAGCAAATACATGAGAATAACACGTCCAGTATACATACATTTATGTGTATGCATGCAACTATGCGTGTATAGGTTTGGTTCAATTTGAATGGCCATGAAGCTCAGTTGTTGAAGATTGTTTCCAGTACAGCACACACACACACACACACACACACACACACACTATCGGAGATATTGTACAGTAGCATATACACACTGGACCAGACAGGGTTTGGCTGCTGTCAGTTGTCATCGTTAGGAGACTCTGTCGAGGAGAACAGGCAGACTATGGAGCCTGATTGACAAGCATCGTCAACACGTCTCTTTTTATCCCATCAAGTTGAGATTTTTTGTTATTAAAAATTGAGCGTGAAAGGCCTGTCTTTCTTCCTTTGTTTGCTGAGATGCATGCATCTGTGTGAGGACAAACTTATCAAACAAAGCTCGGAGCTATTATTTGTGGAATTGCATTCCATGTATGGGGTACTGCAAACAGTCAATTCATTTTCTGCTCCTTTTGTAGACTCTTATAGAAAAATCATCAGTGGCTGAATTAACATGCAGGAGGTTGTGGACAGAAACGGACTCTAATCCTCGGATGGTCTGCGGGCTCTCTGGACTGTGGTTGAACTGTGGGTTTCTGGAACAGGGACTGTCCCATATCGCCACCCCTGAAGTTGGCAAGACCCCTAATTTTCTCGACAAAAATAGATTGTAAATGTCCTCCAAAAGCCAGACAGTCAGGCGACATGCGAAGAGCAACAAGCTCTTCTTCCCCGTTTACTGTGCAGCCAAACAAGCTCACACTGTTTTAAATGAAGTGGTGAGCTTTTAAACTCAACAGCGCAGATAAATGAGTTGTTTACATTGATGACATGTCAGATGTGTGCTGGTTTTCACATATCTTGTCCATATCTTGGTCTCTGTTATGTAGATGTTTCAATCAAGGACATTGCAATCGTGTTGAGGGCTAAATGATATACAAAAAAAGATGACAATGTGATTATTTAGACGGATACAACTGAGCCCCAATTTTAGTGAGAATGGTAATTTTTGCTTTCCCTTTTCACTTGAGAAAACCCAGTCTGGAAACCAATTACCTCAGAGTAACTAAGTAAGGTACACAATTCAATTAAGGTTGTAAGAGCTAAAATGCTTAAAAAATGTAAAAATATTAGTCTCCCTTACTGATGATGTGATTATTGTCGTCTGCTGTACCTATCAAGCATGTTTTCTTAATGTATGTATATATATGTGATATATGAATTATGTAGGCATGAGCATCTCTGTAGCGCCACAGTGTCTCATTTAAAATGGTATCTTGTGACACATTTTACTTTCATCGAGAAGTTTCTCTCACACCCTGCAATTTAATAACATTGCGATTTCATAATATTTTGATTAACTATGCAGCCCTCGGTCGCAGGCGCAGAAGACTGTTTCACAATTAAAGCCACACCAGTGTATGCCAGTTGAATGTTTTCAGTGTGAAGCAGTGGGACAGTTAAGTTTTGCAGGAGCAGTGACTTAGTACAGATCAGACACTGCTGCAGGAGAGCAATGAATAATCACGGAAGCTGATACCAACTGTGGCGCCGGAGAACTTGTGCACATTGTTTCCCCCGATACGGACTGGATTTCCACTGTAGTTTGAAAATGCGATAATGTGATTCGTCTTTAACCTGACTCTAACGAAGGCAGTGATTAATGGATGCGCAGTCGACATGCTATATTGTTTTCCCAGCCATTGTTTACTAATGAAAGCCATGAGGAAGTGGTTTTGTTGAGAGAGCAGAATATTATTAGGTGGCTATCAATTGCAGTGATACAAGCGTCGGCATTAGGATGGCAACAAGCTGAGATGAGTTTGATTGTAGCAGTTTGCCTCCCATTAGGCATTCATCATATGTTTACTAAATATGACTATGGGTAGAAGCACTATCTGCTTCTCATCACCGCCGCAGCAGGTGGATGGATGATGAGGATGGCTCATAATTGTGAATTAATTCAATCATCTGCGGCCGACACCCGGAGCTGACTTGTGGAACGAGGCACAACAGAGACTGATGTTTTCAGACTCCTCATCCTCTTTCAACTCTTCTTTTTTTTCAGATGCCATAGATACATATTGATACAGAGTGAATATTCAGATACCTTATTAGTGCACGTGCATGTGCATGAGGCGAGACGGATGATCTGGAGCTCACTTGATTTTATATGTACAGAGAAGCACCTTCGGACCTTTACATATAGAAATTTGCATCTTTAGAAAATCCTCCGACTCTTCAGAAGTAATTTATGTCACCTACATCTTCTTTAGCTGTGTGCTCCTGGAGATTCCAGGCTAATAAAACACACTGGGGAACACCATATATATCGGTGTAACTCTTTATGTTAAGGCCATGGCAATGCGTGCTACTTAGTGGGTAATAAAGCCCTTGAACATCTTTATAGAATTCGAACACGTTTATTTATTAGATGTAAGCCCTTAGGAGAAACGTAGATGCATAAAAAAAATGTTAATGCTTCATAAATGCATAATAATATATGTATTAATCTCAGCAAAGCAACCAAAAACAGCTTTGTAAAGGTTTATTAACAACATTATACGCAAGTCATTTAAACTCGATAAATGTACCTGCAGTGCTGTTACAGACAATCAGAATAACCATAAGGCTTTTGTTAACATTATTATACATCTATACTGTTCAGTTTTGTGCTTAAAAATGTCTTACAAATGTTTCACAACAGATCAATAAATGTGTTAATTGTGCTATGATTACACTTAATTAGTCTTATTACTGTTAATGAGCATCTTATAAGGGCCTTTTACTATTACTGATGCTCATTACGAGAACCTTAGTATAAAGCATTTTGGATTATAAATCACTGTTTATGCTGTTTGATTTATTGCAAGGTAAAAGGTCCCTTTAAACATGTAGGATTATGAATTATTAATCTCTGTTCATAATCTGAGCGTAGCAGGCAGAATGACACTTCATTTCTGCTTTGTATGCTAAAGCAAAGCCCTCGAAATTAAACATTAAACTATAATGCACAGAGGAAAGCTGCAAAAGTACTAGACGAGAGACAGGAATACTTTTCTTTTAAACAGATTGTGACAATATTCAGACCGCTGACTTGAAACTGAATTCAGTCCCATCGACGATATTTGCGCTCCTCTCCAGATTTTACTGGCCAAGTTCACTTGTTGCTGCTGATTCACAGCACATTTCTGGGTCAATCTGACATTTTTTTTTAGTTCAAGTTCTTTTTAGTATGACTCATTTTTTATTTTATTTAACTACTGTGCTCAGGTGTGTCTGTAGTGAGTGTTTTATACAATTGTAACTCAACAACTCCTCAGCCAATGGGCTCTTTTTGAGACTAGAGGAGCTGCAATAGCTCCCCCTGCTGGATTTAGGGCACAAACAACATTTTTTTTCCTCTCCAACTCCGGTCATGGTGAGGTTAGATTTTAGCACTTGTGTTCCATTTCTGTGAACAAGACACCAGACACCAGCACAATGTGGAAATGTTAGACCTGTAAATACACTAAATCATGATGTGTTTGAGTTTAATCACTCTTAATTTAAATGTGCTGCTGTTGCTATTAGTCTGTGAGGGCTGTAATAAAAAACTTGAATTAGAAATAAAGCAGCGCCTCTGAGCTGCTGAACAGGAGTGTACATTAAGTCCCATCCCCGTTAAAAACAAACCTGAAGAACAATCGAGTGTTTATGAAGAGATCAGCATCTGTCCTCTCGCTCGGCTCTGGAGACTGAAACGACCTGCTTGACTGCTACCGGTGGTCGCCTCCCTGCCAGCGGAGGTGGGAACAGTAGGTACATGGGGAGCTTCATGATCACACTCGGCAGTGATCGGCTCCATTGAGCATTCCATTGAGCATCTGGCGGTCCGTCATTATGCACTGCATCTGAAGTGCTACTATTTCACATACTCTGCTGTGACTCCCACACAAGGGACAGTGGATTAGTTTTATGATTACAGAACCAACGCCATGCATCATTTGGTTCGACTCCCAATACTACAGTACACAATCTGCCCACTGTTATGTGATTGTGAAGGTACATATATATGTGTGTGTGTGGGCGAGTGTTTATTTGCATGTCCTCTTGTATGTGTGTGTGTGTGTGTGTGTGTGTGTGTGTGTGTGTGTGTGTGTGTGTGTGTGTGAGCCTGCACACGAGCATCTGTCATTTAGTGAGCTTTTTTGGCCTGCTCTACCTGCATGTGTCTGGAGTTGTGTTTCCTCGAGTGTGAGTGAGCGAGCGCGTGCGTTGAAGCTTTGCAGGTGTGTGTTACCGTGTGTGCATGTAGGAATGGCGGGGAGACACAGGTAGACAGAGGGACGCCCTGCTGCGTTCACACTATGTGCGGCAGGGGTGCGGAAATGCCGTTCTTGGCAACATACATGTAACATGTGTGCCCGGTAGGTGGTTTGCAACACACCAATGGTATGTGCCAGTTAGTAGCACCAGGCATCCGAGTGGAGCCACGCCAATCTCCTTCCAGCGCCATGGGGCTCATTCAGGGCAGAGCGGCAGCCACTTGTAGGTTGATGTGAATGTCCTTCACTCATCCAAGCAATGTTTACTCAAGTATTCTCAACGAAAAACCAACCGCACTGTTAGATCACGGCACTACAAATCTGAGGGGATAATCTATATAAAAACATAAAAAAGGATAAACACAATTCAGCATAATTCTACCTCCTTTCACTTCATTGGCAGTGTTAGGGAACGTGTCTTAAGAACGAAGAAAAGATGTAAAGCAAAAAGGTTTTGTGTTTTTTTTCACTTCAAAATAAGACTAACAATGAAATATAGGCCTTCATTTTTTTGGGTGGGAGGAGTGAACTGTCCGATAAAGTCCACCAGAGCCTACGTTGGTATTTTTTTTGCATATGGTGTTGGCATTTCTTGGTGTGTCTGCAGGTGCTTTATTTACCTTACATCTGCACAACCTAAACTAAAAGGTTGTGCAAGTTAAAAAAAAAAAAAAACACTGTAAACAATAGTAAGTATTTACTTTGTGTCATCAATAAAAAAAATTACAAAACATGTGGGCTTTAGCTAATCCTTAATGAAATATGAAAAAAGTTACTAAAACTTCATACGTTATTTAAATGTTACATTTTTAATTTTTTTTTTGAGATGCTCAGTTTTTAAGAGCAAAATGCAAATGCATTTTACAGCATCCAAATAATTGAAACTTCATAAAAATCAACCAGCTTATTTTCTTCTCTTGTATCGCTTCACTGCGCCAGTGTACATTCTCACATTTTGTTTTTTTGTATCAGGTGTGTGATTCCTTGCTTCAGTTGACTGCTAAATGTTTAGTGAGGTACAACTCACCAGTGTTATGCCAGTGTGTGCTTGTCCTTGTATTGGGGTGCATACTCGTCTCTACCCGAGTGTGTATGTGTGTATCCTGGCCCCCAGTGGTGCATTGGGAGGCAAGGCAGTCTGGTTCTGTGCACGTACCGTGTTCTCATTACCACTAACAGCCTTGAGCCGGCCTCGTCATTAGAGGGAATCATTCTCAATCCAATCACCTATCGGTTACGCTACGCTACAGAGGCCCACAATCTGTCCTCATCCGATGGTTGAGATTTCTTTGTGATGTCTCCTGAATGGCAAAGGACGAATAGTGAGACGAGGAGAGACACAGCAAGAGCAGATAAAAAAAATTTAAAAAAGAGAGAGAGAGAGAGAGACACCGAGTGCAAGTTTCTGATTGCAGCTGATTAGATTACAGCACAGGTGTCATTCCATCTAGTCTAACTGTGAAGTGCACATGTCAGGGTTTTATTTCTGAGCCTTTTCCATTGCATTTACCTGGAGAGTGAGAACAACACAAAGGTACTCAAACCAAAATGCCTCGGAACAAAATTGTGTGATTTGACTTACCCATATGCAGGACGACTTCTGTTATGTTGAGGCCCTGAGTTAACATTCTCCATTGACCCATTCATCATCTTAAACGCCTCCTTTTGTAGCACTAATATTACAATCACGCCACATCACCTTTGTTCCTGGAAGACAAGAACAACATAGAAAGCATTTGGCCTTTGAACACTGTAGCTGCACAAAGTTAATTACATGAGCTGAGGTTAACACAACAATATGATTAGTGGAAGCATCATTCAAAAACCAGAGCTGGAAGCTGCATCCTTTAACTAAGATGCTCGAAAATAATCTGGGTACATCCAAGTTGCCCTGTATCGAGCCAATCAGTTGACTAGGGTGGGGGCGATTAAGAATTTATGTATGGAGTATTACCCTGCCTTATGAATGTTGGGTGACCAAAACATAGTGCTCATTAAAGCTGATAAACAACTCACCTGGTAAAGTGTATGCCTCATGCAGGCTACTGAGGTTCTGACTCAGGGTTTAAGTCCACTCTTTTGCAGGATGGGAGTCAAATTTAGCCACAACCGCAAGAAGTTCCTTTAGATGTCTGTAACTGAAGTTGAAAATATGTCTAAAACTACATTGCAGAAACTAATTTTGAACCCTGTACTAGGACATCACTGGTGAACATTGACAAGGCGTCTAAAAACGTCAAAAGAACACTCGTTCTGGCTCTCCACCGGATGTCTTTTCAACATGGGCAAAGGTGTTGAACTGACATCTTCTGGACATGTTTTTTGCTCAGAGGGTCAACCTGACATCAGGGCTGTCCTTCCCATTTACATTACATGGGAGACAATTTGTCCAAAGCAACAACACTCTGACGGCCTGTGAGTCTCTTGATAATCAAAAGATATAATGACCTCACCGCACAGACACTGTTGTGGCGAACAGCTGGTTAACGCTTCATTACTGGACACTGCGGCTTCACAGTGTTGCTGTTGAGCTTTAATGACCACATAACCAGAGCCCGAGAGAAAAGTTCTTCCCACCACTGCTTGGTAACAAGGCTCGGTTCACAACAACAATACACATAGACCACACACCAATTTATTTATATCACATGTTGCATAAATGCAGGGATATGTTCTGGATTCGGGAGGTAGAGTTCAGAATTGCACTGTAATAAGTAAACACAACAGTTCTTTAGGTGAGACTGTCCAGATATGATCTCGGGTGTTTGTTATATTGTGATTTAGTGGATGTACTGTACCTCCTTATGGATTGTGTGTTTCTTTATATCAAACTACACATGCTTACAATAGTTACAATTAACGGTAAATTATTTAATTATTACTCATATTAATTATCCAACATATTTACAATTGCATGTTGCTCTCTCATGCTGTCTACTCTTTACTCTATTGCAGCGTACTGCTTTTCTCCTCTCCCACAAAAGTCCCTCCCTGCATTTCTGTCTCCTTGTGTTGGTGGTGGAGGTGGAGGTGGTGGCTGTGCAGGTAGGGAATATGAATTACCTGGCAGGCAGGCGGTGTTCTGCTTGGAAGACTGCTGTCAGCATGGCGAGGATGGATGAGGAGAGACAGGAGAGAGATGAGACTGACAGCTCCAGCCAACCTTCATCCATCCATCCGTCCATACCCCCCTCTCCTCCACCCCCTACCCTCCCTCCCTCCCTCCCTCCTGCTTCTCTCTCTCTCACACTCTCTCACCCTCCCTCTGCGCCTCCCCTAAAATCCTTGGGCTTTTTTTTTTTTTTTTTTTACTGAGAGCTACAAAAGGATCTTTGCCACTTTTCCTAGCTAAAAATAGGATACTGAGGTCATCATGTCACATGAAACAACATACTAAAACATATCATCTGCAACAAAACTAATCAAATATAGGTCATTAAAAATATAATCTAGTAAAATAGTTTTTTTTTGTTTGAGAGGCGACACTCAGTGCTCTGCTCTGACTAGAAGCTGTAAAACGTGAACTCTAAGTTGTTGGTGCACAAAATGATGTGCCACCGGCGCTTGCTTTGTTGCTGATGAACACCAATCGCTTCTTCGTTAATGGCTGATGAAATTTTATGCCTTCTGTGTGTTAGTCAGGCTCCATGAAACCACTGCACTGTGCATTTAAGTTAATTCAGTCGCCACCAGAGTGGACACAAATGCAGGAAAAGGCTTTGTAAAGGATCTCTAGACTTTAGATTGACAATAACTTAAAGACTCAATCGTTTGCCAATGTTCGTTGTCGATGCAACGCAGCCGACGTAAGTCTCGGCACAGCATTTTTACAACAGTTTACAAAGATTCTGTGTTACTCTCATTGTGTCCACTCTTGTTTGCATTTATCATTTTGTGCAGACCTCAAAATAGGCTAAGGACCCACTGTGTTTACATCCCCAATCCAGTTGGGGAGCGAGAGGAGGATTTGGAGGGAAAACTAGAGGGGGGAAAAAAAACAGCCGCTGCCACCAAAGCCGAGGTGTACAGTGCCAGAAATAATGACGAGTAAAAAAAAAAAAAAAGGCCAGTATGTAGATACTAACGTGTACCGATCTAACCTCCGGTTCATAACGCAAGTTATAACCTTTTGAGGTTGGCGACTTAACAATGCTGAATCCTTTATTTCTTGTTTAATGATGCACTGCTTTACAAAAAAAGAGGTGCGGGTTCATTCCATCAAATTCCAGGCACTTTCTTTTTTTTTTCCCCCTCTCTTCATGTGAGATGGTTTTCAGTGTCGCGCTGCAGTGAGCGACCTCAGCCTCGTTAGCCATCTGATTGGTCCTCAGGAGAGCGAGAAGAGAGAGAGAGAGAGAGGCAGTGGAGGTCCAGGAAATTAAGCCTTTTACCTTATATCCCCCCTATTGTAGATGTTCTGCTTCAGCACCTCAGCCGAAATCTGTGTTAAAATGTTGGAGCAGCCAAATTTACACTCAGGTAGAGGCTCACAGTCAGCAATATATTTGGACCCTCAATGTACCGTAGTTTATAGGAAGAGTGTGTTCTGCTGCAATTTTCAGTTCTCCATCATTTCCTATTATTATGCTCCTGCTCCCCCCCACCCCGTTTTTTTTTAATTTTAGCCTCATTCTGATGTCGCATTGTTACTGTTTATTTGTCCCTTTTCCTGTTCCGTCTGTCTGTCCTCGGTGTGACTCCAGTGCCGATAAGCTGTGGCTGAGGTATCAGGCGGAGCACCCATGCAGGGATCCATTAGGCAAAAACCAATTTCACACAGAGCCAATTTCATAAATATGGAGTATGGGCCCACCTTTAGCTGTGCTTGACTAGCTTTTAGAGGGATACACAAAACCATAAACAACGAGCCTGTGCCTGAGCACCCCCTTTTAAACGATAGCTGGAGTGTGTGGCGCGGACCTAAACACATTAAGCTGTAATTTTAACAATTTAACGAGGAATACAATGAATAACTCTTTCATTCAGAATCCAAACAGCCCTAATGCAGGATCTGTGATTAGTTAGGGAAATTCAAAACAGCCTAATAATGCTGCTCATTCAGCGGGTGCCAGGTGGAAAATGTGTGGAAAAAAAATATTGCTTTAATCTCATTCGCTGTGTTTACATTGGTTCTCTTTGGTCTTTATTTGATTTTTGAGAAGCACTTGGTTGAAAATATCTCAGACGAGACCGTTATTATATTGAAAACGAGCACGCGGCACTGCGCGGTGCAGCCGTGTGACCTTCTGTCAGTAAGCATCTCCTCCAAGGTGAACCCAGCTACTCATCATCTGTACTTACTTTTATGAATCCTGTTTAACAAAATCTGGTTTGTACTACAGTTATATAATAATACCTTTATCGCGAGCCCTTTGCCTTGTCATTCCAACTGCCACATTTATACTCTGAAGTGGTGGAGCCACCGTGCCAGACTTGTTTACCTACTTGTATTGACAATACAGGAACTTCAGCGCTGGGTGAGTTTGGGGGGGGGGGGGGACTGGCAAATGAATGGTAAATGGACTAGATTTATATAATGCTTTTCAAGCAAACAACAACAATACAAGACAGGATTCATGGATCCAGGAGTGAAAACCATTCACACACTCACACACAGGTCAAGGAGCCACAGCCACCCCTTGTATTGGCCATCCGCTGCCTCACAGAGAGAAAAAAAAAACCTGCTGAATTTCTGTTTCATTCGGAGGCTGATCTGACCTTGCTATAGAAGTGTTAGGATGACGATGTTAATGACGATACTTGTTGCTGTTTTTGTTATTGTTGTAAAACGTGGATGCAGTCCCCTGGTCAGCTGTGTCACATTACGTACGTTATCGGTGCTCCAGATATGGTCATCGTAATGATGTGTCAAACAAAAGGGAAGACCCAACCCTGTTCTATCATCTACTTTTCCCCAAGCTGGACCATAATTTACTAAATAAGCATCATGCTGAGTTGGAGAAGACCGCAAACTTGAGATTCAGACCATAAACTCATTAGGAAGCCCGTTTATTAAGGTAATAAATCAAGTGACTTCTTTTAGAAAGCAGAGACATTGCCCCTCGCTGGCCATTACAAAGAATAGAGGTTTAAGGAATGTCCACATTGGCTTCACTTTTCAGACCATACAATACAGTCTGATGGTGCTGAATACCACATTTCTCCAGGAATAGAGCGAGAATGTGAGTTAGCAGAAACAAATCTGACATTGTTAGAGGTTATTTCTAGATTAAATTCAGAATGCTCCTTACACGTTGCTGTGGCTGCATCTAAATGTCCAGGTGCGTTTGCTTGAGGTGCAGACTTCAAGGAACTTCACTTATTCAATTACCCACAATTCATTGCACTATGGGCATGACATAAAAGAACTCTAAAGTGAACTGACTCATGACTCATCACAGTAGTTACTTTACTAAAATACAACTTGAATCATGAAGGCAGGGGACAATATTGAACCACCATCCCGTTCATGCGCCTGAATACTTCCTTTAAGCATCTGGGAATGAAAACAAGAACTCACAATAATGAGTAACAAAGTATTTTGATGCTGTGTCGATACACAGGATACCCAAACCACAAGACAGCACAGCTCCATCTTTGAAGCACTCACCAGGAAAATGCTCTTCATGTTAGCTTCCTCAGTCCAGGACCTGTTTTCTGTGAAAAAAAAACTTCTGAGTCGCAGAGGAATCAAAATATCTGAGATTTTACAAGACGCAGGGATTCAGATTGCCTGAATTCCTCTTGCGCAGCAAAGACGCCACTACATCAAGGTTAGTTGAAAGAAATCGAGGAGAAGCCTGCAGCCCTCTCAGACTCAGACCTCGAGAACCAAAAACTACAAGGCATCTCTTCGGATGACCCCGAAGCCACGCTTCTTCTCAGCTTTTAACTAGGTTTCCGAGAGGACATTCTCCACTACAAAGTTCAGCTGTGTTTACGATGGTGTTCACTCGAGGAAGCTGGCCGATCTTCTCTGGAATTAACTAAACTTGAAACATAAGATCAACATTTTTCAGAGGCAGAAACGTTATTGCTCACTATCTTTCTGGTCTGGAGCTCAGGACTCTATACAACAATGAAGCAGGAGCTCTCACCAGGCTTGTCCAAATTAAGGCTCTTATTAGCAAGAACTGTTTTTTGTTTTGTTCCAGCGAATGAACAAACCTTTACAACACTCTGCTCGTGTTGCAGTGAGGCGAAGGAGTGTCGCCTAATTGGCCACAGGGCACGTAATCGATACTGTGTGTTATTGTGCTATCAAGATCACAGTCCCCTCCCAGCGAGTTGTTACTTTAAGCACGCGAACCTCCCTACATCAGTTGCTGCCGTGAAGAGCACTACACCGGGCTCGTGCCGAACGCTAGTCATAATTATTTAATGCCGTTTTCATTTGCTAATTTGAGCCGTCACCGCCGACAGGTCTCGCCGCGCTGAATATTCAGGGGAATGGAGACAACCCCTGCAATTACCTGCACCTGCAAAGCTAAGAGCGCAGCTGAGTTCAATCAGCAGTGATCCTGAAGGCCTCTGCAGGGAAACAGAGCAGGTGACTGAGGCTGCAACTCTCAGATTTTTTTTTTCCCCGTTAGAAGCTCAGGGCCCGGAGGAGGATACAACCCAAACTGTAAGCACGCAGTTAAATCTGATCTGAACGCGACAGCTGCTTTGATTTATTTTTCATTAGAGTTCTTCTGAATCAACCGAGCCCCTGCGTTTCCTACAGTATATATTCTCATCGTGTGACTAATTCTCCAGTTGACCTTTGCGATGGTGGCAGTTATGAAGGCGCTGAGAGTCGACGCAGAGCGTTAACTGCGGGGGGAAAATAGCGGCGGCAAGCGAGCCGAGGTGGCTCTCTGCGCTCTGATGACACGTCCACACTCATTAACGGCAAGCGGAGCGTCTCTGCGAGGGAGGACGGCAGGGGGAAGCAGATGTGAGCAGGGGGGGCATAGGCGGTGAAGGAGGCTAGTGTAATGTCGGTAAGTGGGAGAGTTATTTTGACATTTTCTTGCACGTGTGCGCGTCGGTGCAACTGGAATGTGATTCAGAGGACACGGAGACTACTGCTGCATTCTAGTAAAGTCGGAGGTCTAAATTTCCTCAGTGTTCCAGGTGCAACAGGCCCAAAGTTGGCAAAAAAAGACAAACCTGGCTGACCGTGACAAAATGTCTCCTCGGCATGTGGCAAGCTGGACGGTAGCAGAGATATTTCAAATTTTCAAAAATTCAAGGATTTTTGTGCATAGGTGTAAAATCACCTTTTCTTTCTTGCATCACATTCTCACCTACAGACCTGAAAATAGCAAAAACCGAGTTCAAAGCATTGAGGGTTCGACTTCTCTATTTTTTTTTTAATTAATGACTAATTTCCTCATTTCTTGTGATTAACTGATGTACTTTTACACACAGCTGCGAATAATGAGTGATGAGATTATTTGCTTCATTTAATCTGATCAATCCAATAGGGCAGGGAGATCTGTTCCGGGACGCCATTTTGGCGTGGTGTGTCAGTAGTGTTGTCATTATTCTTCAACGTTTGGGTTTAAAGTGAAACTCTCGCCAAAATGCAACTTAGGCTTTTTTTTGTGAATGTATATAAGTAAAACCTTTGTGTAAAAGCCTAATTATAAGTGCTAGGGGCACTTTAGCGATAGCATCAAAATCACTAAGAAGGCTCAACACAATATGAAACTTTGCTCATAGCATCACCAGGGTCTCTACACATGAACAAGAGCATTGAGAACATTGTTTGTGTACACAGAGTTTACTAAAAAGAAGGTCTTGAAGCTCCTTTTTCAACTTCAAGGTCATTATTGTTTTTTGCTAATGACAAAACAAAGAATTATCCATGCATTTATAAGGAACTAAGCTTTAGGAGCGGTCCACCTTAACTGTCCTCCAGGTTATGTCGCATTCTGAAATCAACACTTCTCACTGGCAGGACGGCGGCGAGCGGAGGAAACATCTGCTAACGTGAGTCGTCAAAAAACCTTCTTTTTAATAAACTCTGTGTACACAAACAATGCTTGTGTTCATGTGTAGAGACCCTGGTGATACTACGAGTGAAGTTTCATGCTGTGTCGAGCCTTCTTAGTGATTTTGATGCTATAGCTAAAGTGCCCGTAGCACATCATAATTATGCGTTCATACAAAGGTTTGACTCATACATTCACAAAAAAGCCTAAGTTGCATTTTGGCGAGAGTTTCACTTTAAGGTTTTTAGGCGTCTTTACGTCTCGAATGCTTCTTCGCGTTCTGATTTGGGGATGGAGGGCCCGCCCAGTGGATTAAACCATTCAGACCACCCGCATGGATTCTGTTCACAGATTTTCAATTCAATCCGCTTCATTCACATTTATTCTAAAGGATATTTTTTCACACAGCACCTGCTTTATCTATATGAGGAAACCGCTGCAGCTGTGAGGTTAATTCAGGTATAACCATGCCCGATTCAGTGTTTTAATACTTCCATAGTCAGTGCACTGCACAGCTTTAAACATTGGCATTATGAGAACATTTGAATGTGTAAAGCACTGTATGCATATTGTGTTTAACTGCGGCCATAAGCAATTCCTAAATAGACATGCATCCCGCTTTCTGTCAGCTCAGTGTCAGCTGTGATGCTCTCAAACGAGCGTTCGCATGGGCAGAGCATGGTTTAGTGAGGCGGGGATTGAGAGGCAGAGCCAGCCAGACACCAGAGAGAAGTGGAAACATCACGAAACAAAATCAGTCTGTGAAATACCAAGTGACCTTGTGAAGGAAAAAAATGAACATGGAAAAATGCAGTGGCAAAAAGCCTGTTTTAGATCTCAATAGTCTAGGATGTCAAGCACTTATACTGAAGGTCGACAATTACGTCATTGACCCCTCACCCCTCTGAAGAGTCCACTCGGACATGTGAGGAGGTTCCAGGTCAGGAGGATAAAACTGCTCCATCAGCATGAACGATTTATTTTCCCTCTGGGCTACAGTGACGCAGTGATGATACGTCTGGACCACATCTCACTAACTTCATACAGAGAAAAAATGTCTAAAAGGGCCAAAAGGTAGCAGTGGTTCTGTTTTAAACATGCAGGGATCACACTGACCAATAAACCTTAATGTTCATCCTTCTCCTTGAAAATGTTACCATTTAACGTCCAAATGTTACCGTCAGTACTTTGATGTTGAGACCTTTCCAATTTAGATCTATCTGCACTTAACAGCACTTTTCCAGATAGTATTTACCATTGATGAAGGGAACTGCTCACTGTTGGTTTTATTGGATTTTGTGGCTTCTGACACAGTCAGCCACTCTATTTTATTAGACTGACTGCTTGACTGGTTTCGCTATTTTCTGCCCTGAATTGCTCTGTCAGCATAACAATTCACATCTGAATGCATTTATTTTATTTATTTTTTCTTCTATTGCATCCTTTAATTTGTAAATATATAATTTAATTGTTTTATGTATCACACATTACTTAACTTTGAACCCGAATGACCAAAATGGCCTGACATCTCCTTACCTATCTTGGCGATAGACTCGGTGGAAGACACGTGACAGTATGGGCGCAGCTGCACGTTTTTCTAATTTGGTGAAATCTACTGCCAATAGCGCGGGTATGCTATCTCTCAAGCAGAGATAATGGCATACAATTTGGAACCTGGAAGGCATTTCCACGTAAGTGACAGGTGCTTGTGGAAAGAATGAAAAAAGAGATCCTGAGAGAGATGTTCAGATCCTGCCGACAATATTTTCTCAGCCCCACACACAACATAAGATCATAAATCAGGATTAGATTTAGTCCTAAACTCATTTACATTTTGTGAATGAGGCCTGGTGAAATCCCTTTTGGATGCCAAATTTGATACTAATGCTAGCTGCTGTGGCTAGCCGCTTCCTGCGATAAACATGTGACCCATGCAAGCAAATATCTGTTTAATTTTATCTTGAGGCATTTATTGTCCTTGACTTGGTTGTTGAGGTAGTTGTGATGTTTGTCACACAGTATCGTATTATCTCGGTGTTCGCCAACAAATAGCTCACATGTGGTCTGAAAAGAGAGGAAACGGAGGTGGCGAGCGAGGCGTGCAATCTCTACGGAGTATTAAAGACGGGAATCAGCTGTTTTGTAACAAGGGGTAATCAATGAGCACGCTCTCCTCCAGCAGCCATTATCCCGCTGGGCACTGCTGCCGCTACAGTACTGAACTGTCATACCTGACGTGCTCTCCCGCTCGCCCCACTTTGCCAAACATGATAAATGTTTTGGTTTCCCCCCTTTGCCAGGGAGAGAAACGGCCATTACATGCTGCCCTGACATCGCACCAGAGAACAAGACTCTCTCTATCGCTCACACACACACACACACACACACACACACACTGTTTAGCCTGTGAGCTTTTATAGGAACTGGACAGGAAAGGGAGGGTTGGTATCACAGAGCGTTTCATGGATCTGCCGTGCATCCACGATAGGAAGTTAAATCAGGCTATGTCAAAAAAATCAACAAAAATATACCACAAAGGTACTTAACGCGATCTGGGTCAAAATTGGCAATGCATCTCGAGGTTATGGGCTTTTTTTCACCCTTTTTTTTTTTGAGCCTCACCAGCAGAGGTAGAGGCATAATTTCAATGTGGCTCAAAAAACAGAGGAGAGGCTAGGGATCAGACTTAACAGTAGCCTATGGTGAAATATTTACTTGGCCTAGATTCATATCTAATGAGCTTAAAGAAACCCACTTATGCAACAGAGCCAATGTTAAATGATTAATGTTGTGTTGTTGTGAGCACACTGGAGAGACCTACACTCCTTGCTCGTCTTTAAATGAGTTCATCTCGCGCCCCTCGTACAAAACATGTGCGGCGTTTAGAATGAGCTCTTAAAGCCTCCCTCTTACGCAACCGTCCCCTCGCCGTCCTCTGAATATGAAAACCGACTGAATCAATCAATTTCAGAGTCACGTCACACTGGGCTCGGGCTTCATCCTCCAATATGCCATCTGCTGAATGGCTTCAAATGATTTCACAATGTTGTTGTTATTGTTAATTATGCAAAGTGATTCAGACTTCCACATCTCCCTAATAAGTTGGAAGTTTTCTTCCATATGTCTACGAGGCCTGACTCGGCGGGTACTGTTTGGTGATACGAGCAGCACTGAGCCATTGTTCCTGCATGTCTCTAATTAGCTGCGAGCACGCCAGCCCTATTCATGTAGCCTGTCTTTAAGTCCCACACTTTAAGGAACCCACTCAGCATTCATCTGTGCAGATCTGCACCCCAGGGCCGGAGAACGGCAGCGAGGATAAAACCCAGAGACTCAGCGCGGTGGTAGAGCTTTTTGATGAGCCTAATAATCCAACAAAAAACTGTCATTTCCATGACAGGCTCTTTTTTGATTCTGTTTTTGAGGCCTTTTCTCTGCCGGGGTCGCGTGTCTGTGTCACTGAAGGCAAAGTGGCAGAAGATGAGTTGCTTTGAGACTAATAAAGCCCTGTGGATCCTGTGGAAATGTGGCTTAAGAGATTGTACTTTGTAGAATGTGCTTTTATTGTGTCAGTCTCTGTTCAGAGATTGACTTTACTCACAGTCATCAAGGATCCTCTTTCTAACCTTGCCGCAAACACAAAGGAGGATGTTAGAGTTGCCCCCAGGTGCAGAATTCTAAAGAATTTACATTAAAAAATATATATATCCGATTTGTTTGATGCTGTAAACAACTTTCAACACTGATCTCAGTCATGCTCGTCTTTCAAAGCCATTTCAATGGGGCTTGTTTTTCTTTCCTAAAAACATGGGCCTGAATCTTTTATTATTAGAAAACATTCATTTATATCTCTTATGTATTTGACAGGAACGGTGCACTGCTTCTTAGCTGTACCAGAGTTGACTATAAGTGAATTTACATCTGCAGTCCCTCGGCAGGAGACAGAGACAACATCTCACTACACTACAGTATAAAAACCAGTTACAACCCCGACAATGATATTTCAAAACATTAAAGCACTACACGATAACAACCGGATTTCACAAGCGCATGTGTCGACTACTTTCAGTATAAAAAGCAAAACACAAATCTTCAATACATTTAAAGCATTGGTGGTATAAATGCCATATTTATGTGGTTTGGATTATGTGTATAATCCAAACCACATTGAAACTGGCAAATAAATGAAGTGGATAAAAGTACAAAAGTGCATATGCCAAAGTCCAATTTTGTAAGCAGGATACGCCAATCCTTTCCATTAACTTATATGGCGAGCAGAGGCATCCAAATACCACGCATAAAAAAGAAATGTAAGTCACCATAAAGAGAAACAAAGTCCTTGTAGATGGAGTCTGGGGTTAGTAAATAAATTATAAGAATAATCTGTAACTTTATGCTGGAAAAGGTTCTTCCATACTTTTGTTTCACCACTGGTGAAGCATGTGTGAGTTAACGTGTGTCACCTTTTTAACTCACGTAACGAGTAACAGACAGGATGAACTGCACTGTTAATCTCATTTGCAGCTGTTTCAGCTGTGTGCAGGCGGGCAATAAAACAAATCGTGTTTAGCCTCAGTCAGTAGAATGAGTGAGCCGAACGATGACAGCTGTGAACCTGGATAAAAATAGAATCGTGTAACTTCCAGAGATTCTCTGGAGAACGGAGACCATTCTTCTATTCTTACGTTTTGCTGATGTGCCAAGTCAAGTCAAATATGGACTCAGTATAGTTAAAGATACATTTTATTGTATGCAGTCCAAATATGACTTTAAAGTCCAGACTGTAACAGGAGTTTGATATCTCCACATATAAAATTTACGATTTTATAGAGTATGACTGTGGATGTCATCATATTTTGATCTTATCTTGAAAGACTCAGGCAATTACATTTCTGGATTCTCTGGGTTTTTGTGCAGATATGAATAACTTCACATGTTCTATTTAAACTTCACACCCCAAATACTTGATGCATCTCCACGCGGACACATCAAGAAACCAGTAAGTCTTGTTCATGCAGCAGCTAGGGAAAACCCCTCGCCGGCTTCCCCTTCATGAAGAATAATGGAGGTAATGATGCTACTCGCTATGTAAATTAACTGAATAAGTCCTGAACATGTTGACTTTATAAGACACTGTTTTTCTTTGAGTGGTACTTTTCAGCGGCAGGCTTGTAAAGATCGCTGTCTGACTTGAATTTGCTAGCAGGCCCTTCTCAAGTTCATCCACTTATTGCTCCTCTTCATTTTAGACGGACCTGTCTCGAGCTAAATATGGCAGCTGTCCCTTGTGAGAAAAACACTTCTATTCATGAAGAATATGGCTAACTGGCGGCAGGTCTGGATTGTTTTTCTGCCTTTGTTTTCCTCTGAGGAAATGTGTGAATCTTCTGACTTTGCCCTCGTCTATGATGCGTCTCTTTCGGGACACCCTGTCATGTGTTTATTACTTATATCATTAGCTGCATGTTATCATTGCGTACACAGATATTTCTGGTAATTTTCACAGGATTACAGAAAAAGACAAATAACAGTGGTAACAAAACATTTGTTTAGATAAGCAGTTGTACTGATGTACCACAATCATTCTGGATTTATAGTACCTTATCTCCCACTTCTGAATTGCTCATGATTTACTCTTATTTGCTAAATGTAGTAGTGAACCCATGCTGGGGAATGAAGAACGGTTAGAGGTATTAAAACATTCCTATGATACTGTGAGTAGAGGCTTCCCTGGTGCATGTTTTAGAGGCTACACAGGTTTTCTCTAAGACACAGTTGCATGAGCATTTGTTGGGGGAGCACACCTTGTCTTTGGTATTCTACCCAAAGCCTGAGTTACAGCCTTCACCCGCCGACTGTATGGGGAAACATCCCCTTCATCACCAGAATACTAACTCGGATCCGCCATTTTCGTCATTTAATTGCCGCCCCCTCTCGATAAACAAGGGGGTGTGATTGAGCCCAGTGAAAGTTTTGTTATGCTGATCAACTCTTAAAAATCTCCGTTCTCTAAAACCCTCCCCTGAAACCTGCAGAGGTAAAAAAAAACATAACAAAAGGGAATTTGCCATCACTGGCGTTTCTCTCGCAAAGTGTTTCCTAATTGTACGTTAACAAGGAAGTAAATCAGAAGGTGTAATTTAAGTGGGCTCATCAGGCGAGCTTACGCGGGGATTTGGTGTGATTCAGGGGTAGAGCAATTAGTACACGTAGCTCTGATTCTTCATTGTTAAGACACACACAGATGTAGAAAAGCCGGCTTCTGATAATTACGATTTAAGACACAGATAGTGAGCAGAAACCATCAACACACTGGCCCTATGAAATGAGTATTACAAAAATAAAATGAAAAACATTAGAAGCAGGTAAAACAGAGGAGAAAAAAATTTGATGGGAACATTTAAATGGACTTAAAAGGTCCATTTGCAACTCAAACACTGGACTTCAGCTGGAGTCAAGATGCTATGTCAAAGACCATCAATATCTGCTGCACTGACAGACGGGTTCAGATCCGAGCTAAACATAGCAATACAGTTATGTAAATATACTGCCACATTTGATCCGATTTTATAGAGACGTTTACTTTGTATCAAAACAATATTAATTCTACAGCAAAATGGTCCCTGACAGTTTTCAGATCATTACACATTTCATTTATTGGTCTATGTTAAATAATGCAAAAATGTGTTAACAGCAATGCAGTGACGTAAGT